>NC_041388.1:288495052-288554896 GCF_002162155.2 Triticum dicoccoides
CGCCACGAAGGGAATCCTAATTAAGCTATGAATGCATGCCCCCCCAACCGAGGTTCACCTAGCAAAGTGCGATGTAGCAACCCCCCCTCCACACACACACTTTCAGTCGCCGGGCCAGAGAGGCATATATCTCACCAAGATGGGTTGTAAAACAGACCAAGAATAATCCACCTTGGTTGTACAACCTCTCTCTTGTTGTTGGTCAAAGTGAAGGCCGTCCATGCGACCCCGGAGATGGGCTAGCCCTCCAATAATCACGCAAGTAGCTAGTCCCCGAAGACAACCACTGCATGCGTGTGGCCCAAACATATGTATGGAGAGGTGTGTTTTTGAGTAACAATGAACAACTTTGATGTGGCACCGTGATTTTGAACTAGAAATCCCCACACAGAGTGAGGGTTAGGTTGACGATACATATGTATGTTACACCACACTTCAAGCCAACGACGGGGATTCATATATGCATGCATGCGTGCATAGTATATGCGCTTAAACTTAATTAGGTCTGAATCTCACCATGACCTATACTACAATAACACTAACCAAATGAAGAATCCGCCATGGTAACCTATCTTGTTGTTGGTCAAGGTGATCATGGATGTCCACGCGGGCCCACGAATATATAGGCTTGTCGCCGATAACCACGTGAGGGAGTGTATCATTCAAAGGAAACCACTACATGCATATGTATGGAGGTGATGCATGCATGCATGTTTGAATACACAACATTGATCTGGCGCATGTGTCAAAAATCATACACTAGCTCCCCACACAGAGCGAGATTGGTTTACGATGGTGTCGTTGTACTAGCCACTTCGACTCGATGGGAGGGATTCATGAGTACACATGCATATGTGTGTGCTCAAAGTGTATCATGCATGTCATCCCAGAGCAAAAATAGTAATCCCCTCCTATGTCAAATTAACCTCTCTTGTTGTGAGGCAAAAAGAAGTGATGGACCAAGCGGGCCCACAGATGGAAAGCATCGATATAGCTGATAACAGCTTAAGTGGCTGCGAGAGGACAAGCACCACCGCTTTGCATGTGGGCCAAACATATATATGATGAATACCCAAAATGCACAACTTTGATGTGCCACATGCCTCAAAAACCGTAAACCATGCACCCACACAGAGCGAGGTTCAGATCAAGCATACTACATATGAGGGTCCCCGCCCCCCCCTCTTCATTGCATACTATATGCTCCTGCTGTAATATATGTACAAGTACAACCCAAAAGAATCCTCATCGATGGTGAAATTAATTAACCTCTCCCGATGTAGGTCAAAGTGATGCATGCATGCATGCATCGACGATGGCCTCGTGGGCCCACAGATGGAAGCGTCACACGTGAGTATCCTAGCTAGGATATATATGCATGTGGCCCAAAAAGGTGTTGTGTGATGTTTGAATAACCAATTTAACAATTTTGATGTGGCACGTGCCTCGGTAGCCAAAAAGTCGACACTGAATGAGGTGTACTTGTTCACGGACGCATACGTATAGTATATATGCCAGTCCCCTCCCACCTCTTCGACACGTACTATATACCACCATAACACAAACAAAAAAGATTATACCTTGCTGGTAAAATTAACCTCACTGCCGGCTGTTCATCAAGGTGATGGATGACGACCTCGCGGGCCCACAGAAAGCGTCACATGCGAGTATCGAGTGTCGTGTAGGACAACCATCGATTGCATGTGGCCAAAACATTTATGTATGAAAGAGTTGTGTAATGTTTTAAATAACGATTTCACGACTCTGATATGGAACCAGCCTGCCTAACAAAACGGCCAACCCACACGGTGGCTCACAATTCGTAGTGTACTGCGAGCCACCCGCCATCCCCAGACGCACACACCCACACACACACCGTGAATCCACCGCAACTACGATGCATGTTAAATTAATTATCCCGCGGTGAACATACATGTTACCAAAGGAGGGACGTTTTAATTTCATAAAATTTACATAGATCACTAAGACGTTTTAGTACATTGATTGATTGATTTTCTATGGGTATAAGGTGCAAAAATCAAATCTGAGCTACGTGCACACATGACAGTGCACCTAAATGGATTGCAAAAACACATGTGTCTCACTGGGTCCATGTTTACTCCCCGTGCAACAAATCTCAAACATTGAGAATCTTGATTTTTAAATTCTAATACATCCAAAACTTATTTAACGTTCATGAAACTTATCGTGTTGTCATATGGACACCAATACAAAGTGGCATTGTACTTTTTTGTCAAATTTGAGACCAGTTTTGATGTAATCTTTATCTAATTACAGACGTGAGATTATTAATAATTGGGAACCAATATCCCGAACGGATTATTTATTCGAACTGTGAGCGTTAGACCAACAATGGATACGTGCCATGCTTCGGTAAAGCAATAAAGCGGCAACATTAATCATCCAAATAGAAAAACAATATATGTGCCGCCGCGCGACCCGTGTGGCCTGCGAGCAGGCATGAGTTGATGGGACGCATGCGAGCAGTCCGCCGCGCAGGCATACGGGGAGGCGTGCGTGCAGGTGTGTGAATTGACGGATGTGTGCTAGCTGCGCAGTGTCATCAGGAGACGTGCGAGTAGCTGTGTGAAACTTTGGTAGGCATGGCAGCAGTGTGGTGCGCAGGCTCACCGGGAGGCGAGCCATCGGTTTGACCGCCACCCGCCTCTCTCCCACAACTCCCACTACTCCATATTAATGGTGCACCCGAGCGACCGCACCCCCCATCCTCGCTACACACACACAATCCTCTCTCTCCGCTTGCAACCGTGACATCGCTCTCAGTCCTCAAAGCTGTTAGTGTATGAGGATGCTGCCGAAGCGCCCCATCGAAGGGAGTGGTGATGCCGGGGTTGCTAAAGCACCAGATCATGGCGTGGAGATGGAGACAGAGGTTGCCATCACTGCCGGTGAGTTATCGCTGCACCCTGACATCGTCGAGCCTCCACAGTCGGAGGCGGAGTTCCACACCGACTCCAACGACGACTTCGGCGACGAGTCCGACGACGACTCCGGCGACGACTCCGACAATGATGGACAGCTGGTTAGTCATCTATACCCATTTATGTGTCAAATAGATCATAGGGTTTCTCTGGTTACTCCTTCCTCCCCCTTTTTGGAATAGAAATCATGTGGTTATGTTCTCCCAATCCATGAAATCTGAGTAAGTTTCGTTAGATTCGTGTAGCGTATTGATTGTTTGAACGGTACACGTGATAAGTGATTAGTTGTTTCATTTGTGCAAACAATTTCTGCTAGTAATCCGACTAGGGTTAGTGTTCGTGCTAATAATTCCTAGCCAGGACTTGACAATTGATTTTGAATGACCTACATATGTTTGTGCCATTATTTTCTTCAAGATTGGTCTGTACATAGGCGACTGTGCTTAAAAATCGAACCATAATCTCTGAATATGTATAAATAAATATCCATAAATTCCTAATCCTTCTTCACAACATGTAATCAGTGCTTTGATGCCAATTTTTTACTATATGTATAGGTGTTGTCTGACGATGTGGACAATGAGGATGAAGATGCCCAGAGGAGGTACAAGAGGCGAATCCTGAGGGAGCTTTATGCAGGAATGCATAACAGGCGTATTAGGACCTGGAACAACGGCTATGGATGCCCATTTTGCAACCACAAGATTCATGACGCGTATCTAAGTGTTGTTGTGCATGCAAGAGGATGGGCCGTTGGCTCCTTCAAGAAGAAGTATTCTCGCAGGGTGGCGCACGACGCATACGCCGAGTACCTGGAGAAGCTTCAAGGTCGTGCCGGCCACATGTGAGATGAGGTGTGGGATGGATCGAACTATGTACACTTGAGTATGCTTAATGACGGTTGTGTCGGTGTCAAAACCGGCGGATCTCGGGTAGGGGGTCCTGAACTGTGTGTCTAAGGCGGATGGTAATAGGAGGCGGGGGACACAATGTTTACCCAGGTTCGGGCCCTCTTGATGGAGGTAATACCCTACTTCCTGCTTGATATATCTTGATGATATGAGTATTGCAAGAGTTGATCTACCACGAGATCGTAGAGGCTAAACCCTAGAAGCTAGCCTATGATTATGATTGTTGTTGTCCTACGGACTAAACCCTCCGGTTCATATAGACTCTGGAGGGGGCTAGGGTTACACAGAGTCGGTTACAAGGGAGGAGATCTACATATCCGAATTGCCAAGCTTGCCTTCCACGCAAAGGAGAGTCCCACACGGACATGGGACAAAGTCTTCGATCTTGTATCTTCATAGTCCAACAGTCCGGCCAAAGCATATAGTCCGGCTGTCCGAGGACCCCCTAATCCAGGAATCCCTCAGTAGCCCCCGAACCAGGCTTCAATGAAGATGAGTCTGGCGCGCAGATTATCTTTGGCATTGAAAGGCGGGTTCTCCTCCAAATCCTGAGTACGAGTAGTGTCCGGCTTCCCATAAATGTTGCACTCCTCGGCTTCTGCACTTTAATAATGGCTATCTTCCACGTGTCGAGCGAATGTGAGAAGTCGGGGTATTTTTACATTTGCCACCCTAACCCTGTGAGTAAATCGCCTATTTAAAGAGTCGGGGATCCTTAGATCAAATCACACCATCCTCCCACAGCGAGTATTCATCAGAGCGCGCCCAAAGCCCATCCTATCATGGCCGGCCATCGCAACTCTTCCTCTCGCTCCCGTAGCGCTAAGCCAGGCAATTGGGAGAAGTGTTCCGTCCCTCATAGCCAACTAGTAGAGTTACAGACCCAGGGGTTTCTCCCTTCTGCATATATGGTCACCGTCCGAGCCGGACTAGCCACTTGTAACGGCGGGGAGCAAGCGGAGAGCTTCCCCAACCCGTCCATGGGGGAGCGGGTATGCCTTGTCCCTTCCTTATTGAGGGGACTTGGATTTCCAATCCATCAGTTCCTCCGCGGGCTCCTGGAGTTCTACGGCCTCCAGCTGCATAACTTTACTCCTGCCTCCTTATTACACACCGCCGGCTACGTCACATTTTGCGAGCTGTTTCTAGGTTGCGAAGCTCATTTCGAGCTATGGAAAAGGCTATTCTGCCTCATACCCCGTACATAGAAGGAGTCAATATATCAGGTGGGCGGAGCCGAAATATGGCGCATCGTCGGGACCGGATACCTGTCCGGTACCCCGAAGAAGAAATCTGAAGACTGGCCTTCGGAGTGGTTTTATATGGAGAATGTCCCCCTTTCGGACCCTATTCGGATTGGCCTTCCTGAGTTCAATAATGCCCCTTTGAAGAAACGCCGCAGCTGGCGTCCTTAGAGCCCCCAGGAGGAAGATAACAGAGAGGTCCTTTACCTGATGGGCAGGATAGAAACGCTGGCCAAATCAGGACTGACAATAATCGAGGTTATGTCAATATGGATAATGCGAGGGGTGCAACCACTTCAGTATTGGGGGAAACCCATGTGGCACTTCAATGGAGAAGAAGATGCCACCCGCTGCGGCCGTAAAGGTCCGGACTCCGCCGCCGCTCTAGCAAAAGTACTGTCCGATTTATACAAAGGAGAGGGAGAGGAGTTCATCCATATTAAGCCACGGGATGGATTCTCCATGTACAACCCCCCAAACTGGGTGAGCTGCTACCTTTTACTCCAGATCTTCCCGCATTCTTCATTATAAGTATTTACCTTGCTATTTCATAGCAGGAACTGCGAAAACCTATGAGGGAGGTCCATAGCCTGTCTCCACAGCCAGAGGACCCTGACCGGGCCCTCGACCCCGGACTCAAAGAAGATCTGGACATATTCGTGGAACTCATCGACAGGACGTTCTATCAGTTGAGCTGCGACGGTGCCTTGGTGGCTATCATAGCTGATTATCCGGGCATGCTCCCTGCATCGCATGTAAGTAAAACCGGAGTCCCAACTTCCAAGAAGGATCCCTTTTTTGCACTTCACCCATCACACACATATGGTGTCCTACAGGGGAGGCCCTCGGGATGCCATGCCGAACCCGCAGTGACTCACCAGCAGGGGCACCGAAACCGGATAGGCTTAAAAGGAAGGCGGTCAGGACTGAGACGCCGTCGCACATGTATGAAAAAACCTTGCTCCGTGGTTTGTCATCTTTAAAATATAATAACGTCCATGGTTCCTGGCAGAAAAAACGCTCGTCAGACCGTGCCCGGAGAGCCTGCCGGCCATGCCTCCACCAGTCGGACTCCAGAGCCGGACTTAGGGGCAGGTGCTAACGTGGGGACAACACCGGATGTTCCTCCTGTAGAGGATGCAGATAGGTTGTCCGCTTCGAATTCCGAAGTGGAGAGTGCCATGAATCACAGGCGCCGCCGGGCCATACTCCGCGACCCTGGTTTCTCCGAATAGGCGTTCGATGCCTTCAACTCAGGAGACGTGTACATCCGAGCTGCTCAAAATGGTCTTGCCAGAGCCACGGACCAGTATGTAAAGGATATATGGGTAAGAAAATCTGATAAGTATATATATCAGTAGCCCTTGAGACTTGAAACAGTTGACACAACTGATTTAAGGATCATTATTTGTGTAGGCTCTTACGGAGAAGAATACCCAGTTGTCTCGGGCTAGACGAGTGTAAAGCCCAGCTGCGGGCCGCAGTTATCGCAATGAAGGAGTCCGTGAAGGCCCCATCTGGTAACACTTGTTTCTATCGAAAAGAAGGATATGTACCGGTTAGTATTCGACATGTATGCAATCTAACAATAGATTCTGTAGATGACCCCGGAGTGAATCCGGAGGTCGTGCGAGGGGATGAACAACATGCTCAACGACAACTAGAGGCTGGCGAGCGCATGCTTACGCGGGTTAGGCAGGAGAAAAATGATCTCCAAGATGCCAATACCCAGCTGGGCGTTGAACTGAAAGACGTTCGGGCCCAGCTAGCTGACTCCGTAAAGGAGAATAAGAGGCTTCAACACGACATTTTTAGTAAGTGCTTGAACGAACTTTTTATAGAGTTCGGCGAAGAAATCAACTAACAGAGTTATATCTGTAGGTATGCTGACGGGTCATCCTGAAGAGGAGATGCCCGGATCTGCGGGTGATCTTCTGCCAGAGCTCTCACAACTTCACGAACAAGTTCGACAGGTGATGCAGGGCATTCTCGAGGCCTTGTGGCCATCCTCCTCCCTTCCAGGAGGCATGGGGGAGCTCATAGAGATGCTCAAGGGAGCACGGCGGTGCTTCCGATTATGGAAGATATCTGCTTGCCGACAAGGTGCAAGGGAAGCCTGGGCCATGGTGAAGACGCGATATACCAAGGCTGACCCGAACCACATGGCCGAGGTCGGACCTGTAGGGTCTGATAGGAAAGAGATCCCCGTTAGTCTGGTATATGAACAGGTAAAATTAGCCGCAAAGTATTCTCAACAGGATTGTAGGCTAGACAGCCTGTTGGATGGTATAGAAGAAGAATTTAGTCAGTCTAAGTGACTGTGTACTTCAAGTGACATATTTTGTCCCTAGCCGGATTGTAAATCATTTATCATGGCGGACCTTTTCGCTCCGACCTCCGGACCCGACAATCCGGAGTGTATCCGAATACCCGCTCAGTTATGTAAAAACCGAGGTACGCGTGGAAACCAGGCGTAGGGGTCATTAGTGCTTGAACAGACAAGTACCCAACTAGCTATGTTATATTACATGGATAGTAAGAAACATCTTCCAGGGAGAATAGTTCCGTTAAGGGTTCCTTTCCCTGGGTAAGCATGCATTAATGTGCATGTCCGACCTGCGAGAAGAGACGCAGGATATAAACATCTAGGGGCATCTATTGCAATAATTTAAAGTCATCTTTTGTTCACCGACCGAATATTCCCTTAAGAATGCTAGCTTTCGGCCTCACCCAGTCTGAGGTACACATCCGGCTAACCCGGGAGTAACAATCGCAGAGGTGCTCCCCTTATGCCCTAGCCAAATTACCGGGAACGTAGGGCATAAACACAAGAGCCACGCAACCCAGCTTGGCCAAAACTTAAGTCATATCGATGCATATAATGGCAAAGAAAAGGTACATGTGGAAAAGTAACACATGTCCGGGGGCAAAGAGCCCGGAAAATAGTTATATTAAGCTTCTGTATAAGAAGCCCCCAGGTATAATGAGCACGCCTAGCGTGTCAAGATTGTGTAGTCAAGACACATTTTAACCTTTTAAGGTCGTGAAGAAAAAGGGAAGAAAGAAAGAAAAGACAGATAATAGATATATATAAAAAATTGATGGAGGTAAGGAGACGAACACAGAGTCCGGCACTAGGCGTAGAATCTTCGGAGTCTGGCTGCGTTCCATGGGTTTGGCTCGAGTCGATTGTCCGATGCATCCCGCAGACGGTATGCTCCACTGGTCAGAACTTTGTCAATAACAAAGGGACCTTCCCATTTGGGCTTGAGTTTGTTCTTTCTCTTCTCCGGTAGGCGTAGAACAAGTTCGCCAACGTTATAAGTTTTGGCCCATACTTCTCCGCTTTGATACCGTCGAGCCTGTTGCTGATAGAATGCGGAGCGGGCTTTTGCCACGTCATGCTCCTCCCCCAAGGCGTCCAAATTGTCCTGACGATCAAGCTCGGCTTCTTTCTCTTCGTACATGCGCACTCGAGGTGAGTCATGAATGATGTCGCAGGGCAGTACCACCTCTGCGCCATGCACCATAAAGAACGGTGTGTATCCAGTAGTGCGATTCGGCATGGTCCGCAACCCCCATAGTACGGAGTCGAGCTCCTCGACCCAGTGCGTATCTGATTCCTTCAAGGATCGCACTAGTCTGGGTTTAATACCGCTCATGATAAGACCATTTGCTCGCTCGACTTGACCGTTAGTTTGTGGGTGATAGACAGAAGCATAATCGAGCTTAATGCCCATATTGCTGCACCAAGTTTTTACCTCGTCGGCTATAAAGTTCGAGCCGTTATCAGTGACGATGCTGTGGGGGACGTCGTAATGGTGTACAACCCCGGATATGAAGTCTATCACTGGTCTGGACTCGGTCATTTTAACTGGTTTGGCTTCTATCCATTTGGTGAATTTATCCACCATGACCAATAGGTATTTTTTCTTATGGCTTCCCCCTTTAAGGGGTCCTACCATATCAAGCCCCCAGACCGCACAGGGCCAAGTAATGGGGATTGTTTAGAGAGCGGTAGGTGGCATATGGCTTTGGTTTGCAAAAAGCTGGCAACCGACGCATCATTGAACGAGATCCTGTGCGTTTGCTCGTGCCATCGGCCAAAAAAACCCTGTACGGAAGGCCTTGCTTACAAGGGCCCGAGCTGCGGCGTGGTGGCCGCCGAGTCCAGCATGAATTTCTGCCAAAAGTTTTTGTCCTTCCTCTTCGGAGATGCACCTTTGAAGTACTCCGATAAGCTTTTCTTATAAAGGTCTCCCTCGTGGACCTTGTAGGCTTTAGACCGCCGCACAATGCAACGTGCCTCGTTTGGGTCATCAGGGAGTTCTTGCCTGGTTAGGTAAGCCAAGAAGGGTTCTGTCCACGGGGCGATGACAGCCATAATCACGTGGGCCGAAGGCGTTATTTCAGTGGCAGAGCCTCCGATTATGTCAGAGTGTTCGGTATCTGGCATTCTGGTCGGGTCCGGACTATTGTTGCCGGTCTCTCCTTCCCATACCACAGATGGCTTAAATAGCCTTTCCAAGAAGATGTTAGGTGGGACAGGGTCGTGCTTAGCGCCGATGTGGGCGAGGATATCCGCCGCTTGATTGTTTTCCCGGACCACATGGTGGAATTCAAGCCCCTCGAACCGAGCTGACATTTTGAGGACGACGTTGCGGTAAGCCGCCATTTTTGGGTCCTTGGCATCAAAGTCTCCATTTATTTGAGATATTGTGAGGATCGAATCCCCACGCACCTCTAGGCGTTGAATGCCCATGGAGACTGCCATCCGGAGACCATGCAACAGGGCCTCATATTCTGCTGCATTGTTGGAGTCTTTGTATAATATTTGGAGTACGTATTGGACTATATCTCCGGTGGGGGATGTCAGGACGACGCCTGCCCCCAGACCAGCCAGCATCTTAGAGTCGTCAAAGTGCATGATCCAATTGGAGTACACGCCGTACTCTTTAGGGAGTTCGGCTTCCGTCCATTTGGCGATGAAATCAGCCAGTACTTGTGGCTTAATGGCTCGCCGTGGTTTGTATGTTATGTCGAACAGGAGGAGCTCGATAGCCCATTTAGCAATTCGGCCCGTGGCATCATAGTTATTTATTATGTCGTTGAGTGGTACTTCGGAGGCCACCGTAATTGAACACTCTTGAAAGTAGTGTCGTAGTTTCCAGGATGCCATGAAGACCGCGTATGCTATCTTTTGATAATGTGGGTACCGTGATTTGCATGGAGTGAGGACGGTGGATATGTAGTATACTGGCTTTTGAAGCGGGAACTTATGTCCGCCCGTCTCTCGTTCGACGACGAGCACTGCGCTTACAACTTGGTGTGTTGCCGCTATATATAACAGCATTGGTTCGCCGACATTTGGCGCGGCCAAAATTGGGTTGGTGGCCAATACGTCTTCTATTTCTTCCAATCCAGCCGTGGATGCATCGGTCCACTCGAAGTGTTCGGTGCGTCGAAGAAGGTGATAAAGTGGTAGTGCCTTTTCTCCTAATTGGGAGATAAAGCGGCTTAAGGCAGCCACCCATCCAGTTAATTTCTGGATTTGCTTGAGGTCTGTTGGGATAGCCAATTGTGACAAAGCTCATATTTTAGCCGGATTTGCTTCAATTCCTCTAGCGGAGACAATGAAGCCCAAGAGTTTTCCAATGGGCACGACAAAAACGCATTTTTCCGGATTGAGCTTGATGTCATATGTTCGGAGATTATCGAACGTGAGCCTCAAGTCGTCAATTAAAGATTCGACATGTCTGGTTTTAATGACCACGTCGTCTACGTATGCCTCCACAATTTTGCCAATTTGTGTTTCCAGGCATGTCTGAATCATGCGTTGATAGATTGCACCGGTGTTTTTGAGCCCAAAAGGCATGGTGTTAAAATAGAAGGGGCCGTATGGAGTGATAAATGTTGTTGCGGCTTGATCGGACTCCGCCATCTTAATTTGATGGTATCCGGAGTATGCATCGAGGAAACACAATGAGTCGTGTCCTGTGGTAGCATCGATAATTTGATCGATGCGGGGAAGGGGGAAGGGATCCTTGGGGCAAGCCTTGTTAAGGTCCTTGAAATCGACACATAGGCGCCAGGATTTGTCCTTCTTTGGTACCATCACCAGGTTTGCTAGCTAGTCCAGATGTTTTATTTCTCTAATGAATCCGATCTCGAGTAAATTGGCTAGCTCTTCTCCCATGGCTTGTCTCTTAGGCTCAGAGAAACGCCGAAGAGTCTGCTTGACCGGCTTGAACCTCTTTAGAATGTTAAGGCTATGCTCGGCCAGCCTGCGTGGGATTCCTGGCATGTCTGAAGGATGCCAGGCAAAGATGTCCTAATTCTCGCGCAAGAACTCCCGTAGTGCGGCGTCTGTTGTGGGGTTCAGCTGTACCCCGATGGATGCTATTTTTGTAGAGTTCATTGGGTGGACCTGGAATTTGACTATTTTGTCCGCTGGTTTAAAGGAGGTGGACTAGGGTCTTTTGTTGAGTATCACGTCGTCCCTGTCCACTATGGAGCGCACTGCAGTTAGTTCTTCGACAGCAAGGGCTTCGGATAACGCCTCAAGGGCTAGTGCGGCGGTTTTATTTTCGGCGCGGAGCGCTATGTACGGATCACTAGCCAGAGTGATTATTCCATTGGGCCCGGGCATTTTGAGCTTCATGTACCCATAATGGGGTATAGGTTGGAAGATCGCAAATGCCTCCCGCCCTAAAAGGGCGTGGTATCCGCTACTGAACGGGGCCACTTGGAATGTGATTTTTTTGGACCTATAATTCTCCCGCGTGCCGAATACCACATCTAGTGTGATTTTTCCCGCACATCGTGCCTCCCGACTAGGGATGATTCCTCTCAAGGTCGTGCTACTTTGCTCAATGCAGCTCTTGTCTATTTCCATCTTGCTAAGAGTTTCCTCGTAGATGAGGTTTAATCCGCTGCCACCGTCCATGAGCACTTTAGTAACCCGGAAGTCGTCCACAATTGGACTAAGTACCAAAGCGGCTGGAGCTTGGGCTGTTCAGAATTGAGGTTCGTCACTGGCATTGAAGGTTATGGCCATGTCATTCCATGGATTTATTGCTGCAACGTGGCAGACTTCGGCAAGGCTGCAGAGTGTTCGCTTGCGCCTATTATTTGAGGCGAAGGTCTCAAATACTATCAATATTGTATTGTTATTTTCCACAGGATGGTGCTCTATTGTATTGTTGGTGAGGATATCCTCGCCGCTCTTGGCCACCTGCCGGAGTATCCAACATGCTTTAAGGCTATGTGTTGGCATGACATCCGTTGTACTGTGAATTTTGCATGGCCCATTGATCCATCCCTCCAATACAGTTCCACGCCCTGTAGTGGGCTTTGGTTTCTTTGTAATTGGATCGGGTGACTTACGAGAGTACACCCTTTTAGTTCGGATGGGGGGGTTAGTGAGAGCCGGAGGGTCCCAGAATTTTGTTTGGGTTTTTCAGGCGCTTTCCACCGCACAGTACTTCCGTACTATGGCCGCCAAGTTAGCAAAGTGTGCTATGTCACGACGACTCATGGCGTTGAGGATTCCCTTGTCCGTGCAAATTTTTGCAAAAGAATGAAATTGCGTCTTCCTCGCGACAGTCCTTGACCTTGCTCATTACAAGGAGGAATCTGGCCCAATAGTGATGTACTGTCTCTTGGGGCTCTTGTCTAATGTGGGAAAGATCACTTGAGTCTAGGTGGGTGGGTATATTTAGGTCCGAACCCTGAACCGATCTGAGGCCCAGGGGCGGAGGAGCTTCCGAGCTTAACAAATCGGGCTCCGGGATGTTGCCCAATAGTCCTGGCCCGCTGTCTAATTCTAGGTACGAAGCTTGGGCCATGTCCTCCCGTGGATGAGTATCCGGCTCGAAGAGCTCGGAAATCCAAACATAGTTTATCCTCGGAATAGAGGAAGAATCGCTACATTGCTCCTCCACCACCGCTATTTGATGGGTGACCGGCGGAGAGTTAATCTCCCTTTGGTCAGGTTTAAGCCCGATCCAATCATAGTCCGTAGCAACTCCCAGGGCGGCGATGCGATCCAAGAGCTCGTTCAAGGAAGAGAGCTCTATTCGATCCATCTGCTCGGCGAATACCGAGCCGACTGGAGTTTTTGATGACCCGAGAAGTCATCGTCGATGCGACGGCCGAACGGGCGGTCATGACGAAGCCGCCTAGTCGAAGGGTTTGGCCTACAGCCAGGGCTCCCCCCGAGGTGATGTTGTCCTTGACAACAAGACGGGCCATCCAGCCTTATCGTGATGGCACAGTGGAACTCTCAATGAAAGCACCAATGTCGGTGTCAAAACCGGCAAATCTCGGGTAGGGATCCCGAATTGTGCGTCTAAAGCGGATGGTAACAGGAGGCGGGGGACACAATGTTTACCTAGGTTCGGGCCCTATCGATGGAGGTAATACCCTACTTCCTGGTTGATTGATCTTGATGATATGAGTATTACAAGAGTTGATCTACCACGAGATCGTAGAGGCTAAACCCTAGAAGCTAGCCTATGATTATGATTGTTGTTGTCCTACGAACTAAACCCTCCGGTTTATATAGACACCGGAGGGGGCTAGGGCTACACAGAGTCGGTTACAAGGGAGGAGATCTACATATCCGAATTGCCAAGCTTGCCTTCCACGCAATGGAGAGTCCCACCTGGACATGGGACAAAGTCTTCAATCTTGTATCTTCATAGTCCAAAAGTCCGGCTGTCCAAGGACCCCCTAATCCAGGACTCCCTCGGGCTGAACTATGCTTATGTATGTGTACGCTTATTATCTATGTGTGAGTATGTTAAATATTTCGCCAAATTTTGGTAAAAATTACAACGGGGGACCAATAAACCAGGACAGAGGTAGTACGCCAATCACACACGGTTCCCAAAATTGGAACCATGTGCAATGACTATCATTTTTCCTACTGCGTCAATCACACACGGTTCGCTCTAGCAAACCATCGCCCCCAAAATTCTTTGTGGGACAGAAAACCCTCACCACCCAATTCAAAAAATAAAAAAGAAAACCCTCACCATCCCCACGTCACAAAAACCCACACCCCGCCCGCCACCCACCTCGGCCCCTCCGTTACGTTCCCCATTCACACCTGCACAAGCTCCTACACGTCTATGACATGGCACCGCCTATCGCGGCGGTAAACACTTAGCTCGACGCCTGCCGCCGCCGCCAGGCTGCCGGCAAAGCCCACCGCATTTCGCCACTTCCGCTTGCCGCCGCCTATCGCCATCAACTTTCTCGATGCTGCTCGCGGTCGACCCAGCTCCGCTCGGTTTGGGAATCTACCGTACTGAGGGTTCTTTCTCATGGACGACAAGGTAACTAATTTAATGAGATATTATCTCATCTCTTATCCCAGTTCATCTGCCTCCTTTAATCACCCGGCGGAAATCGCCGTGAATTCATTTTTATTCGAGCTGATTTGAGGGTTTTCTTTCATTCATAGAATGTACAATGCACCGATACTTAAGGACTTGGCGACCCCCACGAGAGATTTAGTTTCATTGTACCAGATAACTTGAGGACGCGCGCGATATGTTCAATCTCACCCTAAACCGGTTGGCATGGCCTACTCTGCTGAACATATTCTAAATATTGCTACATTTGGATAAAAGGTGCCACATGCACCATATATGTCAAAGGGGATTTTCCCCCTCTTCTTTCTATATTAGGCAAATTAATGATGTATTGTTCTTTCGATTACTCTCATATTTCCATGACATCATGTTTACCCTATCTGTTTAATTATAGACTTTTGTCCTTCGATTTCAACTGCTGTACAGTTCTTTCAATTTGGGCCCATATTTGCATGTTACCATATTTTCTTTAACAACCCTACCATTTTCTGCAGGACATCCCTCGCTATGCAACCGATTATGTAGTGCACAATTTTCCCTTTACATACATCAAGGCTCCACGAATGTCATATTGCGCACAAACCATGGATTTACAATCGTTGCTACTGTAAGACTTGATGAACGTGGTGACTCCTATTTTGGCACTGGCTTTTGGAATGAAATTGCAAAGTTTTATGTACTGAAAGTTGGCACTAAAATTGCACTGCACATAGAAGGGCCTGGTCATGAGATATATGCTGACTTCCTCGACAAAATCATCCGTCCAGACTTTGTTCGAAGTAAGTTTTCTTTTCAACTATCTGCATATGTTGACTTACCCAGCAATGTCAAATGAATTGTGTAGTATTTAAGCAACCAATTGCTATTCCCTTATCTTACTATATTCCTACCTAATAACTTCTAGTTGCCAATACACTTTTCTATTGCCCTGTTTTAACTAAATATTCTCTGTACTCCCATTTTTATCGGAAAGCGCCGCTGATAAGGAGACTCCGGAGGTGGAGAATGGGGCTGCCAACAAGCGGAGGCGAGCCAAGCTAGAACTGCAAGCGACTCCAGCAGGCCTAGACTTAATCAGCAGCCTCCCCGATGATATGCTGAGAGTCATCATCTCCCTCCTCCCAATCAAATATGGGGCACGGACAACCCTCCTTTCCCGGCGGTGGCGCCCCCTATGGAACTCCAGCCCACTCGACCTCATCGACACCCGCGAGCTCTGCCATGGCTATCGCAAAAGCTTGGATGCATTCTCCAAGATCATCGGCAGTCACCTTGGCCCAACCAAAGGCCTTAGAACGGGCAAGTTCCGTTCCAACGGCAAGGACCGAGCCAAGCTTGACGACTGGTTCCGATCCCCCGCCCTAGATCAGCTCGAGGAGCTCACTTTTGATGATGGGCATTTGCGGTCGCTGCCAACGTCCGCACTCCGCCTCGCGCCCACACTGCGCGTCGCCAAGTTCAGGAACTGCCATTTCCCGCCCCTTAATGATGCGCTCGCTCTTATTCTACCACGACTGAAGCACCTCGAGCTCGTCGCCGTCTGCCTCTCAAAGGGTGACATGGAGCACCTGCTTTGTGGCTACAAGTAATCTCTCAAGTGCAGGTGTGTCCTGGATGACCATACCGTGGTCCACCTTTTGTGATGTCTTCCTGCCGCACCAGCAACACACATAAATAGTCCGGAGAGTCATGAAGGTGATGTGGAAGGTACTCAACCCATTGATCGCCTGAAGACAAAGGTACTCGAGTGCAGTACAGATCAAGAAGGTCCAACAAGAATCAATGTCATTTCTGTGCCGAAATTGACAGTGGTGGGCTACTCGTCTGACAAATACTCTGAACTTGTTATTGGGTCCACACCCGTTCAGGTATAACAAACGCCTTCTACCTATCCTTCTACAAATTAACATTATTTCTAATCTTGAAGATGTTTGTTCGTCTGTCATTTAGAAAATGATTCCGACAAGCTTGACCCCAAAACTACACACAGTGAAGGTCTTGGCACTATAATCTATCAGGCCCGACCTGGAGCAAGTTGTCAGTTTCCTGAGATGCTTTCCGTGCCTAGAGAAGCTATATATCGAGGTGATGTTCCTTTCCTGTTAAATGTTAACCATAAGGGAGTTCAATTTGCGACACCTTTTTCCAAGTTTACAATGACAATGTACTACGATTTCCGAAGGTTCTTTTGGAGGATTTCAGTACATAAATGCACCCCCCATATTGGTTGGTTGATCCATATGGTTACAATCAATAAGCATTTCTCCTTTGGATTCATATGTACTAGTTTTCTTAGGGAACTTTTCATCCACTCCAACCTCTTGTGAAGAAGGCTACATTTTTCTAGAATGTAATCAAATGCCCATGTTAATCATGTCAGATCGAAGATGGCATGTTAGTGCATTTTACAAATCCTGCAAACCAAATAGCTAGGCATGTAGTAATGTTCAAAACTTCATGTAGGCACTAACACGTTTTATTCTTTTGCAGATAAGATTAGGCCCAGTGGTGGATAATGTGATACAATATAACAATCACGTCGAATGCCTAGATCTGCATCTCTCATAAATTACTTTGAACTCCTACCAAGGGACCTTACCGCAGATTATATTCGCCAGGTTCTTTGTTCTCAAAGCAAGGGTGCTGAACGAAATGAGGTTTGCCCTACATTTATTTCACAAAAATGAGTGGTCTCTTGATCAGTGCCAGCACCTGCGGCAGAATGGAGTAGGCTCCAAAAATGCTGAATTTCATTTTGGAACTTCAGATGATAGAGTAATCGGAAGTCATCGGGTCAACCCCATACATCACTTCTCAGTGGCTGACCCCTTTGCAAAAAATTTGAGGTTTCGAAACCAGACTTAGAAGCGGTGATATTAGTTTGCACCTCTCTGATATCCATGTTCAGCACATCAGTGTGAGCGTTTGCAGCTGATGAGCTGAATTTCATTTCTAATCTTAGTTTGAACCTTGTAATCTTTGAATTTGAGCCATATAACTCTAGAATTTGAACCTTGTAACATTTCGAGGTTTTGTGGTACAATCGTTGAAATGGCATCGTATGACACTCGTATATTGCTAGCACTATTTTGACCTTAATATGCAATGGTCTTAGATTTTATTAACCATTCTCGAATCAGTTTACCTTGTTGATCTCACAGCACACGATCTATATAGCTAACTCGACAGCGATCTTCGACATTATTGCACACAGTCGGTTTCTTCCACCGTGTGCACTGTAGAGCGCATAATTAATTATCGCACTCGAGTTTCCATCATCACCCTTCTGTGTAACTTTGACCTCATCACCCAAGGGTAAACTTATGACCGAAGTCATTCCACACACTTTGTTTTTACAAAGCTTTTTGCCAATAAACGCCCATGATTTGTCCCTCTTCTAGCCGAGGCGTGGCCAAACTAGCCGGGCGGGAAGCTTGCGCGGTAAACAGCGCGGTAGCACGGGAACATGCTCTTCAAGCCCACGCCTGGGGTGCGGTGTTGTCAAGCATGCACTGGATTCTGTAATCCTCCGCTATGAACGTCGTGACAAGACGTGACATTTACAGTTCGGTCGGCCCCCATTTATTACAGCGGCCATTTAACCTACCCTTGTGTCTCTTCAACCTTTCGATCGTGCCCCACCATTGCAAGAAGCACACCCACCATGAGAAATTCTTAGAGGGTATCCTGCGCGGCTCCAATGGCGCTCTGAGCGGCTGCAGACGACGAGCAGCAGTTCACCATGCGTGCCATGGTGGACACCCACAGAAGGTTCATGGACCTCTCGGTGGTGTACACCAACGACCCGGTCTGGGCGGAGCACTCCATCCACATCATGGAGATGTTGCTTGCCGAGGAGAAGTACAAGGTGGTTGGGTTCGACCTCGAGTACACCCGCGCTCGTGTCGGGTCTCCTCCCAAGGTCGCCGTCGCCCAGATGTGCGTGCGCCACCACGTCCTCGTCTACCACTACTGCCTGGCCACAAGGCCTTGCGAGCGTTTCACCAGGTTTGTCAACAGCCCCCACTACATGTTCGCTCTGGTGGACATCACCAACGATGTAAAGGCGCTCGAGAATTCGGGCATTGCCTGCCAGAATCTTGTCGACATCCAGGGCCAATACTAGATCAGGAGCAGCAAGGAGCATGAGAAGGACTCACTGGTTCACCTTGTCGAGGCCATCATCGACCCCTACTACAGAGACATGAACAATTCGTGCAACAAGGACAAGCGTGCCTGGCACTCGGCCTGGATGGAGAAACTCAACAAAGCTCACGTCGTGACGCGGCCAAGGAGGCGTACACGAGCTACGACATGGACCAGCGGATCGTTGACATGAGGAAGTCCCTCCTTCCCCAAAACGGCCAAGGATCCAGTCGGAAGCAGAGCAATGGCAAGCGTCGTCGCAACAATAAGTAGATGATTAGATCCTCGTTTCTCCTACTTTAGTATGCATGTAATTGCTTACTTTGGTGTGTGCAAATGTTATGTGTGTAGTCACTTGCGTAATTGTATGCTTAATTTGGTTATGCAATGCTGTCTTTTTAAGTATATATGTTGATGCTCTGTAGACAGAGCGTAGATGGTGTGCGGACAAAGAAAATCACATCACACATGGACTAAACAATGGAACCCGTCGGCAATGTTTTCATCAATCACTCACAATTGTATACCAGCAATCGTTTGCTCACAACACACATGTCTTATTAGCAGCAACCGTCTGTGTTCTTATCAGTCTTCAGACACATTTCTGATTACAGACCTGTTTGTCGCGTATCACACACATCTTGTTAAGTTGAGCCGTTTCTGTTCTCATGTCTCAACCCAAATAGTTCATCCGAGTGAACCGCATCGTATATCACACACACTTTTGATCTGGCTGAATGTTTCTTTTGTGTTTCCTAATCACAAACAGTTCATCCGAGTGAACCATATGCTGTGTATCGCACACGCCTCCATCTGGCTGCCCGTTTCTTTTGTTCCTCCTCATCGCAAATAGTTCATTGAACTGAACCGTATGCCCTTCGTCACACAAGCAACTAAAACCTGAACCGTGTTTTATGTATTCGTCATCACAAACGTTTTACACATTTCTGACGGTTTTCATACAACTGTTGGGGAACGTAGCAGAAATTCAAAATTTTCTACGCAACACCAAGATCAATCTATGGAGTAATCTAGCAACGAGGGGAAGGAGAGTGCATCTACATACCCTTGTAGATCGCTAAGCGGAAGCGTTCAAGAGAACGGGGTTGATGGAGTCGTACTCGTCGTGATCCAAATCACTGGAGATCCTAGTGCCGAACGGACGGCACCTCCGCGTTCAACACACGTACAGCCCGGTGACGTCTCCCATGCCTTGATCCAGCAAGGAGAGAGGGAGAGGTTGAGGAAGACTCCATCCAGCAGCATCACAACGGCGTGGTGGTGGTGGAGGAGCATGGCAATCCTGCAGGGCTTCGCCAAGCACCACGGGAGAGGAGAAGAACTTGGGAGAGAGGGAGGGGCTGCACCAAAGGCATAAGGGGTGTCTCAAGAGGCCCTCCTACCCCCACTATATATAGGGAGCCCAAGGGGGGGGGGGCGCCAGCCCTAGGAGATCCAATCTCCTAGGGGGCGGCGGCCAGGGGAGGTTTCCCTCCCCCCCCAAGGCACCTAGGAGGTGCCTTCCCTCCTTGGGACTCTTCCTTAGGGTTCCCCTTTCACCCTAGGCGCATGGGCCCTAGGGGAAGTGGCGCCCCAGCCCACTTTGGGCTGGATCCCTTCTCACTTCAGCCCATGAGACCCTCCGGGATAGGTGGCCCCACCCGGTGGGCCCCCGGGACCCTTCCGGTGGTCCCGGTACAATACCGATGACCCCGAAACTTGTCCCGATGGCCGAAATAGGACTTCCTATATATAAATCTTTACCTCCGGACCATTCCGAAACTCCTCGTGACGTCCTGGATCTCATCCGGGACTCCGAACAACATTCGGTAACCACATACAAGCTTCCTTTATAACCCTAGCGTCATCGAACCTTAAGTGTGTAGACCCTACGGGTTCGGGAGACATGCAGACATGACCGAGACGTTCTCCGGTCAATAACTAAGAGCGGGATCTGGATACCCATGTTGGGTCCCACATGTTCCACGATGATCTCATCGGATGAACCACGATGTCAAGGACTTAATCAATCACGTATACAATTCCCTTTGTCTATCGGTACGATACTTGCCCGAGATTCGATCGTCGGTATCCCGATACCTTGTTCAATCTCGTTACCGGCAAGTCTCTTTACTCATTCCGTAACACATCATCCCGTGATCAACTCCTTGATCACATTGTGCACATTATGATGATGTCCTACCGAGTGGGCCCAGAGATACCTCTCCGCTTACACAGAGTGACAAATCCCAATCTCGATTCGTGCCAACCCAACAGACACTTTCGGAGATACCCGTAGTGCACCTTTATAGTCACCCAGTTACGTTGTGACGTTTGGTACACCCAAAGCACTCGTACGGTATCCGGGAGTTGCACAATCTCATGGTCTAAGGAAATGATACTTGACATTAGAAAAGCTTTAGCATACGAACTACATGATCTTGTGCTAGGCTTAGGATTGGGTCTTGTCCATCACATCATTCTCCTAATGATGTGATCCCGTTATCAATGACATCCAATGTCCACGGTCAGGAAACTGTAACCATCTATTGATCAACGAGCTAGTCAACTAGAGGCTTACTAGGGACATGGTGTTGTCTATGTATCCACACATGTATCTGAGTTTCCTGTCAATACAATTATAGCATGGATAATAAACGATTATCATGAACAAGGAAATGTAATAATAATCAATTTATTATTGCCTCTAGGGCATATTTCCAACAGTCTCCCACTTGCACTAGAGTCAATAACCCAGTTCACATCGATATGTGATTAACACTCAAGGTCACATCCCCATGTGACTAACACCCAAAGAGTTTACTAGAGTCAATAATCTAGTTCACATTTACCATGTGATTAACACTCGATGAGTTCTGGGTTTGATCATGTTATGCTTGTGAGAGAGGTTATAGTCAACGGGTCTGAACCTTTCAGATCCGTGTGTGCTTTACAAATCTTTATGTCATCTGCTAGATGCAGCTACCACGCTCTATTTGTAGCTATTCCAAATAACTGTTCTACTTGGAGCTATTCTAAATTGTTGCTCCATTATACGTATCCGGTATCTCTACTCAGAGCTATCCGGATAGGTGTTAAGCTTGCATCGACGTAACCCTTTACGACGAACTCTTTTACCACCTCCATAATCGAGAAAATTCCTTAGTCCACTAGTTACTAAGGATAACTTTGACCGCTGTACTGTGATCCATTCCTGGATCACTCTTGTACCCCTTGACTGACTCATGGCAAGGCACACTTCAGGTGCGGTACACAACATAGCATACTGTAGAGCCTATGTCTTAAGCATAGGGAATGACCTTCGTCCTTTCTCTCTATTCTGCCGTGGTCGAGCTTTAAGTCTTAACTTCATACCTTACAACTCAGGCAAGAACTCCTTCTTTGACTGATCCATCTTGAACACCTTCAAGATCATGTCAAGGAATGTGCTCATTTGAAAGTTCCATTAAGCGTTTTGATCTATCCTCATAGATCTTGATGCTCAATGTTTCAAGTAGCTTAATCCAGGTTTTCCATTGAAAAACACTTTCCAAATAACCCTATATGCTTTCCAGAAATTCTACGTCATTTCTGATCAACAATATGTCAACAACATATACTCATCAGAAATTCTATAGTGCTCCCACTCACTTCTTTGGAAATACAAGTTTCTCATAAACTTTGTATACACCCAAAATCTTTGATCATCTCATCAAAGCATACATTCCAACTCCGAGATGCTTACTCCAGTCCTCAGAAGGATAGCTGGAGCTTTGCATACTTATTAGCATCTTTCAGGATTGACAAAACCTTCCGGTTGTATCACATACAACCTTTCCTCAAGAAAATCGTCGAGGAAACTATGTTTTGACATCCTATTTGCAAGATTTCATAAATAATGCAGTAATCGCTAATATAATTCCAACAGACTCTTAGCATCGCTACGAGTGAGAAAGTCTCACCGTAGTCAACTCCTTGAACTTGTTGGAAACTTCTTAACGACAAGTCGAGCTTTCTTAATGGTGACATTTACCATCATTGTCCGTCTTCCTTTTAAAATCCATCTGCACTCAACATCCTTACGACCATCGAGCTGTTCTGCCAAAGTCTACACTTTGTTTTCATACATGGATCCTCTTTCAGATTTTATGGCCTCGAGCCATTTATCGGAATCCAGGCCCACCATCGCTTCTCCATAGCTCGTCGGTTCATTGTTGTCTAGCAACATGACTTCCAAGACAGGATTACGTACCACTCTGAAGTAGTACGCATCCTTGTCATCCCACGAGGTTTGGTAGTGACTTGATCTGAAGTCTCATGATCACTATCATAAGCTTCCACTTCAATTGGTGTAGGTGCCACAGGAACAACTTCCTGTGCCCTGCCACACACTAGTTGAAGAGACGGTTCAATAACCTCATCAAGTCTCCACCATCCTCCCACTCAATTATTTCGAGAGAAACTTTTCCTCGAGAAAGGACCCGATTCTAGAAACAATCCCTTATTGCTTTCGGATCTGAGACAGGAGGTATACCCAACTGTTTTGGGTGTCCTATGAAGATGCATTCATCCGCTTTGGGTTCGAGCTTATCAGCCTGAAACTTTTTCACATAAGCATCGCAGCCCCAAACTTTTAAGAAATGACAGCTTAGGTTTCTCTAAACCATAGTTCATATGGTGTCATCTCATCGGAATTACGTGGTGCCCTATTTAAAGTGAATGTGGTTGTCTCTAATGCCTAACCCATAAACTATCGTGGTAATTCGATAAGAGACATCATGGTATGCATCATATCCAATAGGGTGCAGTTATGATGTTCGGACACACCATCACACTATGGTGTTCTAGGCTGTATTAGTTGTGAAACAATTTCCACAATGTCTTAATTCTGTGCCAAACTCGTAATTCAGATATTCATCTCTATGATCATATCATAGATATTTTTATCCTCTTGTCACGACGATCTTTCAACTTCACCCTGAAATTACTTGAACCTTTCAATAATTCAGACTCGTGATTCATCAAGTAAATATACTCAACATCTACTCAAATCATCTGTGAAGTAAGAACATAACGATATCCACTACATGCCTCAGCACTCATTGGACTGCACACATCAAAATGTATTACTTCCAACAAGTTGCTTTCTAGTTCCATTTTACTGAAAACCGAGGCTTTCAGTCATCTTGCCCATGTGGTATGATTTGCATGTCCCAAGTGATTCAAAATCAAGTGAGTCAAAACGGTCCATTTGCGTGGAGTTTCTTCATGCATATACACCAATAGACATGGTTTTCATGTCTCAAACTTTTCAAAAACGAGTGAGCCCAAAGATCCATCAACATGGAGCTTCTTCATGCGTTTTATACCGATATGACTTACGTGGCAGTGCCACAAGTAGGTGGTACTATCATTACTATCTTTTGGCATGAACATGTGTATCACTACGATCGAGATTCAATGAACCATTCATTTTAGGTGTAAGACCATTGAAGGTATTATTCAAATAAACAGAGCAACCATTATTCTCCTTAAATGAATAATCGTATTGTGATAGACGTAATCCAATCACGTCTATGCTCAACGCAAACACCAAATAACAATTATTTAGGTTTTAATACCAATCTCGATGGTAGAGGGAGCGTACAATATTTGATCATATCAACATTGGAAACACTTCCAACACATATCGTCAGCTCACCTTTAGCTAGTCTCCGTTTATTCCGTAGCTTTTATTTCGAGTTACTAACACTTAGCAACCGAACCGGTATCTAATACCCTGGTGCTACTAGGAGTACTAGTAAAGTACACATCAACACAATGTATATCCAATATAATTCTATCGACCTTACAAGCCTTCTCATCTACCAAGTATCTAGGGTAATTCTGCTCCAGTGGCTGTTCCCCTTATTACAGAAGCACTTAGTCTCGGGTTTGGGTTCAACCATGGGTTTCTTCACTAGAGCAGCAGCTGAATTGCCGTTTCATGAAGTATCCCTTCTTTCCCTTGCCCTTCTTGAAACTAGTGGTTTCACTAACCATCAACAATTGATGCTCCTTCTTGATTTCTACTTTCGTGGTGTTAAACATCGCGAATATCTCAAGGATCATCATATATGTCCACGATATATTATAGTTCATCACGAAGCTCTAGCAGCTTGGTGGTAATGACTTCGGAGAAACACCACTATCTCATCTGGAAGATCAACTCCCACTCGATTCAAATGATTGTTGTACTCAGACAATCTGAGCACAAGCTCAACAATTGAGATTTTCTCCCTTAGTCTGCAGGCTAAGAAAATCGTCGGAGGTCTTATACCTCTTGACGTGAGCATGAGCCTGAAATCCCAATTTCAGCCCTTGAAACATCTCATATGTTTCGCGACATTTTAAAACGTCTTCGGTGCCTCAACTCTAAACCGTTTAACTGAACTATCACGTAGTTATCAAAACGTGTATGTCAGATGTTCGCAACATCCACAGACAACGTTCGAGGTTCAGCACACTGAGCAGTGCATTAAGGACATAAGCCTTCTATGAAGCAATGAGGACAATCCTCAGTTTACGGACCTAGTCCGCATAATTACTACTCTCAACTTTCAACTAAATTTTCTCTAGGAACATATCTAAACAGTAGAACTGAAGCACGAGCTACGACATAATTTGCAAAATCCTTTTGACTATGTTCAGGATAATTAAGTTCATCTTATGAACTCCCACTCAGATAGACATCCCTCTAGTCATCTAAGTGATTACATGTTCCGAGTCAACTAGGCCGTGTCCGATCATCACGTGAGACGGACTAGTCAACATCGGTGAACATCTTCATGTTGATCGTATCTTCTATACGACTCATGCTTGACCTTTCGGTCTTCTGTGTTCCGAGGCCATGTCTGTACATGCTAGGCTCGTCAAGTTAACCTAAGTGTTTGCATGTGTAAATCTGTCTTACACCCGTTGTATGTGAACGTTTGGATCAAACACCCGATCATCACGTGGTGCATTGAAACAACGAACTGTCGCAACGGTGCACAGTTAGGGGGAACACTTTCTTGAAATTTTA
Source organism: Triticum dicoccoides (assembly GCF_002162155.2). NCBI lineage: Eukaryota > Viridiplantae > Streptophyta > Magnoliopsida > Poales > Poaceae > Triticum > Triticum dicoccoides. The sequence continues at coordinate 288,520,760 of NC_041388.1, forward strand.
ATGAGGGATCATCTTATTTACTACCGTTGTTCTAAGAAAACAAGATGCATAAACATGATAAACATCACATGCAATCAAATAGTGACATGATATGGCCAATATCATATTGCTCCTTTTGATCTCCATCTTCGGGGCTCCATGATCATCATCGTCACCGGCATGACACCATGATCTCCATCATCATGATCTCCATCATCGTGTCTTCTTGAAGTTGTCTCGTCAACTATTACTTCTACTACTACAACTAACGGTTAGCAATAAAGTAAAGTAATTACATGACGTTTATGTTGACACGCAGGTCATAAATAAATTAAGACAACTCCTATGGCTCCTGCCAGTTGTCATACTCATCGACATGCAAGTTGTGATTCCTATTACAAGAACATGATCAATCTCATACATCACATATATCATTCATCACACCCTTTGGCCATATCACATCACATAGCATACCCTGCAAAAACAAGTTAGACGTCCTCTAATTGTTGTTTGCATGTTTTACGTGGCTGCTATGGGTTTCTAGCAAGAACGTTTCTTACCTACGCAAAGACCACAACGTGATATACCAATTGCTATTTACCCTTCATAAGGACCCTTTTCATCGAATCCGATCCGACTGAAGTGGGAGAGATAGACACCCGCCAGCCACCTTATGCAACTAGTGCATGTTTGTCGGTGGAACCGGTCTCACGTAAGCATACGTGTAAGGTTGGTCCGGGCCGCTTCATCCCACAATACCGTCGAATCAAGATAAGACTAGTAACGGCAAGCATATTGAACAAAATCAACACCCACAACTTCTTTGTGTTCTACTCGTGCATAGAATCTACGCATAGACCTAGCTCATGATGCCACTGTTGGGGAACGTAGCAGAAATTCAAAATTTTCTACGCAACACCAAGATCAATCTATGGAGTAATCTAGCAACGAGGGGAAGGAGAGTGCATCTACATACCCTTGTAGATCGCTAAGCGGAAGCGTTCAAGAGAACGGGGTTGATGGAGTCGTACTCGTCGTGATCCAAATCATTGGAGATCCTAGTGCCGAACGGACGACACCTCCGCGTTCAACACACGTACAGCCCGGTGACGTCTCCCATGCCTTGATCCAGCAAGGAGAGAGGGAGAGGTTGAGGAAGACTCCATCCAGCAGCAGCACAACGGCGTGGTGGTGGTGGAGGAGCATGGCAATCCTGCAGGGCTTCGCCAAGCACCACGGGAGAGGAGAAGAACTCGGGAGAGAGGGAGGGGCTGCACCAAAGGCATAAGGGGTGTCTCAAGAGGCCCTCCTACCCCCACTATATATAGGGAGCCCAAGGGGGGGTGCGCCAGCCCTAGGAGATCCAATCTACTAGGGGGCGGCGGCCAGGGGAGGTTTCCCTCCCCCCCAAGGCACCTAGGAGGTGCCTTCCCTCCTTGGGACTCTTCCTTAGGGTTCCCCTTTCACCCTAGGCGGATGGGCCCTAGGGGAAGTGGCGCCCCAGCCCACTTTGGGCTGGATCCCTTCTCACTTCAGCCCATGAGACCCTCCGGGATAGGTGGCCCCACCCGGTGGGCCCCCGGGACCCTTCCGGTGGTCCCTGTACAATACCGATGACCCCGAAACTTGTCCCGATGGCCGAAATAGGACTTCCTATATATAAATCTTTACCTATGGACCATTCCGGAACTCCTCGTGACGTCCGAGATCTCATCCGGGACTCCGAACAACATTCGGTAACCACATACAAGCTTCCTTTATAACCCTAGTGTCATCGAACCTTAAGTGTGTAGACCCTACGGGTTCGGGAGACATGCAGACATGACCGAGACGTTCTCCGGTCAATAACCAACAGCGGGATCTGGATACCCATGTTGGGTCCCACATGTTCCACGATGATCTCATCGATGAACCACGATGTCAAGGACTTAATCAATCCCGTATACAATTCCCTTTGTCTATCGGTACGATACTTGCCCGAGATTCGATCGTCGGTATCCCGATACCTTGTTCAATCTCGTTACCGGCAAGTCTCTTTACTCGTTCCGTAACACATCATCCCGTGATCAACTCCTTGATCACATTGTGCACATTATGATGATGACCTACTGAGTGGGCCCAGAGATACCTCTCCGCTTACACGGAGTGACAAATCCCAGTCTCGATTCGTGCCAACCCAACAGACACTTTCGGAGATACCCGTAGTGCACCTTTATAGTCACCCAGTTACGTTGTGACGTTTGGTACACCCAAAGCACTTGTACGGTATCCGGGAGTTGCACAATCTCATGGTCTAAGGAAATGATACTTGACATTAGAAAAGATTTAGCATACGAACTACATGATCTTGTGCTAGGCTTAGGATTGGGTCTTGTCCATCACATCATTCTCCTAATGATGTGATCCTGTTATCAATGACATCCAATGTCCATGGTCAAGAAACCATAACCATCTATTGATCAACGAGCTAGTCAACTAGAGGCTTACTAGGGACATGGTGTTGTCTATGTATCCACACATGTATCTGAGTTTCCTGTCAATACAATTATAGCATGGATAATAAACGATTATCATGAACAAGGAAATATAATAATAATCAATTTATTATTGCCTCTAGGGCATATTTCCAACAACAACACCGTTTGCGATTATGGCATCGCACACAGTTTCTCAAAGCGTCTCTGATCGTAGTGTCGTGTTAGCAGCATCCTGCAGTAGTGATTCCCTTCAAAGGGATACATCTGCTCGACCCTAGGGTTGTCTTTGGCTGTAAGCCAGATAGTTTGGGGCCTTCATTGCTAGCCCCCATAGGGGCTGCACCCCCTGCACCCTTAAGGATCGAAGTACCGCCCTCGGGTGTTGTTTTCATTGTCCCCAACGTCGCTTGATGGTCAGGGGAGATTCTCCGAGATGACACCTCAAAGTCATTCGCCCTAGGAGGTGAAGAAGCATGAGAAGGCATCCCGCTTTCCATCATCCCCAGAGATAAGTCCCCTGACGAGGAGGACTGTCGAGGCGGACTGGAGGCCGAACTGCAAGCATATAATTTAAATATTCCCCCTGTAACTCGAAAAGAGCGGGATATGTCTAGAACATCCTTGTTCACTTATGATTTGGCAAGGGGCTTGTCCTTAGAGAGGTGCCTTGCGACGACGTCGGCTTCGAAACCCGAACCATAGTGTAGGGATGCCTTCCGTCTCTTCGGTGCTTCCACCTCCAAGTCTTCGGATGTAGTTCTTTTCCTCCCATGAGGGGAAGGAATGTCACCTTCTCCTTCCCCTTCGTCTTTTGAAGAGGGAGCTTCAGCCCCTCCGGACATAGTGTCCGGCATACCTGCAGAATGGAGGCCGCTTTCGGCCTCTTCTCCCTTTTTCTTGTCCTCTGGCGCTGGAACTTGATACGGCGCCGGGACGAGCATCCTCGTCAACACATGATCGACCGAGTCTTCAGGAAGTGGAGTTGAACATCTAATTTGTTCCACTTTCTTTGTCCAGCCCTGGTTGAAGATAGAACTCTCAGTACATTGCAATGGGATAATCAACCAAGTTGCGATCAGAAGTTGGGTGCTTACCGAGATATCCGGACGGTTGCAGTTGAGACCGGTGTCCTCTGACGTGTCCGGCCGCTGCTCTCAAGTTTTGAAGAACAGTTCCCACATCCCTTTGTGCATTGTGCCGAAAAATTGCTGAAGGGTCCGCGGTCCCTCCGGATTGAACTCCCACATACAGAGAGGCCGTCGCTGGCACGGGAGGATCCCGTGGACTAGCATCACTTGGACCACATTGACGAGGCCAACATCCCACTCGAGGATACTCCAGATATGACTTTGCAGCATATGTACTTCATTAATTGATCCCCAGTCTAGCCCCTTATTTATCCATGATGCGAGCTGCAATGGAGGGCCGGATCAGAACGCAGGTGCGGCTGCCCATTTGGTGCCGCGGGGCTCGGTGATATAGAACAACTCCTCTTGCCATAAGTTGGAGGTATCCGTGAAGGTGCCTTTTGGCCAGACATCGCTGACGAGCTTGCTCACCATAGCACTGCCGCACTCCGCTTGTTCCCTGTTAACTAGCTTCGGTTTCACATTGAAAGTCTTGAGCCATAGGCCGAAGTGCGCGGGGGCACGGAGAAAGGCTTCGCACATGGCGACAAACGCCGAGATGTGAAGAAGAGATTCTGGAGCCAGATCGTGAAAATCTAGCCCATAATAGAACATGAGGCCACGAACGAAGGGGTGAAGAGCGAACCCTGACCGCGGAGGAAGTGGGGGATGAATACAACCCTCTCGTTGGATTTTGGTGTGGGGATGACCTGCCCTTTCTTAGGGAGCCTATGGGGGATCTCCGTAGTCAGGTACCTCGCCTTTCGGAGCTTCGCGATATCCTCCTCGGTGACCAAGGAGGCCGCGCACCTACCTTGGGAGATGGATCCAAACATAACTAGAGGGCCGGATAACAATTGGAGAAATTGAATCCTGGGCGTTGGAGCTTGAGGTTGGGAAGGTTGTGGAAGAGGAAGGATGGGTCTGTGCCCCTTTATATAAAGGCAAAGAATATCGAACGGCTCCTCATGGGCCTTTATGCTCGCCTATTCCCAAGGGATTTCCAACAACACGATTGGATTGCCCGCGCCCGTATTGATGAGAATCCCGCAATAAGGGGCCATGATCTCTGCTTTGACAAGACGTGCCAATGGAAACCGCATCTCGAAACATGGAACAGGAGAATAAAAACGGTTCAAAATAATGACCGGGCGGAGACACGGCGTCTCACTACAAAATGTCAGTAGATGGGACTTGTTAAATAGTATACTCTTTATGTAGCCTGTTTTGCAGAGCCGGACACGTTCTCTGTGTTCGAGGACTACTTTGAAATATTCGGAGGAGGAACCCACCTTGCAATGTCGAAGACAATCTGCGCGCCGAACACCTCGTCATTCAAGCCTAGTTCAGGGGCTACCGAGGGAGTCCTGGATTAAGGGGTCCTTGGGCGTTCGGCTTGTGCGACGTGGGACAGACTGCTGGGCCATGAAGATACAAGATAGAAGACTTCCTCCTGTGTCCGAATGGGACTCTCCTTTGCTTGGATGGCAAGCATGGCATCTGGATGTATTATTTCCTTTCTCTGTAACCGACTTTGTGTAACCCTAGTCCCCTCCGGTGTCTATATAAACCAGAGGGTTTAGTCCGTAGAAACAATCACAATCATACAGGTTAGACTTCTAGGGTTTAGCCACAACGATCTCGTGGTAGATCAACTCTTGTAATCCTCATACTCATCAAGATCAATCAAGCAGGACATAGGGTATTACCTCCATCAAGAGGGCCCGAACCTGGGTAAAACATTCAAGGTGTCCCATGTCTTGTGTTACCATCGACCTTAGACGCACAGTTCGGGACCCCCTACCCGAGATCCGCCGGTTTTGACACCGACAGGTGGTCCGCCCAAAAAATTCTTCTTCTTCTTCTTTATGCTTCAACGATTCTGTAATAAAAATTACTTTCTATCAATACACAAGTCAATTGAGGCATGATGTGCAAAATGAAAGTAACTGAAGCAGAAATGAAAGGTGGCTTCATTCAAGCCAACTATAATGAAAGTAACTGAGGTAGAATTCAAGCCTTTGTGGCTTCATTCAAGCCAACTAAAATTTTACATTGTTTCTCCATATATACCGATTTAAGCAAAGTACTTGTGCAGAATTATGGATTGAAATTGAGGAAAAAGGCAAACCCTTGTTTGAAATTGGGGCAAAAAGGCAAACCCTAAGAATGAAATTGGGGAAAAAATTAATTGCAACTTGTTTGCCGCCGTGGTGGGTATTTGCTATCGGCGGCCGGGCTCACCGAAAGCTGGGAAGTGGAGGCGGGACGCTGAGACCGTCAGAGCGTAGGGGAGGGGTGAGGGAGTCCTGGATTAAGGGGTCCTTGGATGTGTGGACTATGTAACATGGGCCGGACTAATGGGCTATGAAGATACAAGACAAAAGACTTCCTCCCATGTCCGGATGGGACTCTCCTTTGCGTGGATGGCAAGCTTAGCATTTGGATATGTAGATTCCTTCCTTTGTAAACCGACTCTGTACAACCCTAGGGCCCCCCGGTGTCTATATAAACCAGAGGGTTTAGTCCGTAGGGGCAATCACAATCATACAGGCTAGACTTCTAGGGCTTAGCCACAACAATCTCGTGGTAGATCAACTCTTGTAATCCTCATGTTCATCAAGATCAATCAAGCAGGACGTAGGGTATTACCTCTATCAAGAGGGCCCGAACCTGGGTAAACATCGTGTCCCCTGTCTCCTGTTACCATCGACCCTAGATGCACAGTTAGGGACCCCCTACCCGAGATCCGCCGGTTTTGACACCGACATTGGTGCTTTCATTGAGAGTCCCGCTACATCGTCACCAGAAGGTTCAATGGCTCCAACAATCATCTACAACAATGCTGCCTTGGGGGAGGTTTTCCTCCCTGGTTAGATCTTTGTGTTCAGCGGCTTCGCACCGCGAGCCAACTTGCTTGGCCATGTAGAGCAGATCGACGGCTACGCCCCAAGTCACCAGATTAGCTTCGGAAACTTGGATTATGTCGCTGACATCCAAGGAGACTCGATCTTCCAAGGATTCATGGCCCCAACCTCCACTCTGGCCTTAGAGCCAGAGCGCGTCGCTAGGTCCAAAGACGGGATTTCTAAACCCACCGGACTATCTCTGGCCACTAAGCCCAGTACGGGAGAGCCGGAGGAAGCAGTGTCGCTGGCTACCATCACAAAGCCAGACTCTTCCCCGGACACTGGCTCCAAACTCTCGGAGTCAGCATCGTGTGAGCTCGGCCGAGGAATCCCCTTCCCATCGTACTCCACGGATTCTCCTCTCCCTAGCCAAACCTCGCCTTTAAGCGAGGCCCTGGACTTGATGTGATCCCTTGTCATTACAAAGGAGCAACGTCCAAACTACGCTCAGCCCAGACTAGGGGCTGAGAACGGGGAATTTTACGCCCCACCCACCACGCACTTCATCGCCACTGTCGAGGACTTAACTAACATGCTCGATTATGGCTCCAAAGACATCGACGGTACGGACGATGATGCCAGAGAAGAGCAGGCCCAAAACCCGCCATTTACCGGACGCTGTACGGCCACCTCTTCGTATGCCGTGTACATGTTGGATACACCCAAGGAGGGTGACGGAGATAATGAGAAAAATCCAGTAGAGGATAAACCTCTCGAGATACAACCAAAACGCCGACGGCGCCGCTCTAAATCACGCCTCAGCAAAGACAGCAATACTGGCACGAGAGATAACAATACTTCGGATGATGTCGAAGACCAAGAAAACCCCATCGAGAAAAACTCTGAACAAGACGATTGGGAGGACAAACAAGTTAGCCCTGATGAATAGTCCGTAAACAAAGACTCGGAGGACAGTAATTACTTTCCACCCTCCGAGGATGAGGTGAGCCTCGACGACGAAGATTTTATTGTGCCTAAGGAACCTCTCGAGCAGGAGCGCTTTAAGCAACGGCTAATAGCCACTGCAAGGATCCTGAAAAAGAAACAATAGCAGCTTCAAGCTGATCAAGATCTACTCAACGACAGATGGACTAATGTCCTGGCAGCCGAGGAGTACGGCCTCGTGCTCCCAACCAAAAGTTACCCGAAGCATAAACTGCTACCTCAATTCGACGACGAGGCACTTGAGCCCATACCAGCAGGGCGTAATGCGGCTGACCGACCACCACGTGGCCGGGACAAAACGGCAACTCAAGTCAAACATCGGCCCATACTATCTCGCCGTAAAGGTAGGGACACAACAGCTTTAGGATACACGTATGACCTGTGGCAGGACCTGAAGCAGGTCCAGCCAGATCGATCTACGGATCGCGGGGGCGTGCCCCGACGCGCGGCGACGGCTATCAAGCCAAACATGACAAGCATAATCATGCCCGGGCCGAAAGCCGCAAACGGACTCCATCAGAACTACGTTGCGACCTGGCCCGATATAGAGGCGTCGCACACCCCCTCTGCTTCACTGATGAAGTAATGGAACATGAATTCCTAGAAGGGTTCAAACCCGTGAATATCGAATCATACGATGGAACAACATATCCCGCGGTATGGATTGAGGACTTTCTTCTCCATATTCATATGGCCCGCGGTGATGATCTTCATGCCATCAAATACCTCCCCCTAAAACTCAAGGGACTAGCTAGGCACTGGTTGAACAGCCTGCCTGAAAACTCTATTGGCAGCTGGGAGGACCTGGAAGACACCTTCCGCGACAACTTCCAAGGCACATACGTCAGACCTCCGGATGCCGATGACTTATGTCACATAGTTCAACAGCCCGGAGAGCCATCCAGGAAATTCTGGACCAGGTTCTTAACTAAAAAGAACCAGATCGCCGACTGCCCGGATGCTGAAGCCCTAGCGGCCTTTAAGCATAGCATCTGCAATGAATGGCTCGCCCGACACCCCGGCCAAGAAAAGCCGAAGTCCATGGCAGCCCTCACGGCACTTATGACCCGCTTTTGTGCGGGCGAAGATAGTTGGCTAGCCCATAGCCATAATAATGCAAGCGAACCTGGCACTTCCGAAGCCAAGAATAGCAACGGCAGGCCCCAACGCAATAGGCATAAGCGTCGAAACAATGGTGACAATATTGATGACATGGCGGTCAATGCCGGATTCAGTGGCTCCAAGTCCGGCCAGCGGAAGAAGCCATATAAAAGGAACAATCTGGGCTCTTCCAGCTTGGACAACATACTCGATCGCCCATGTCAGATCCACGGCACCCCTGATAAACAATCCAATCATACCCACCGGAGTTGTTGGGTCCTTAAAGAGGCCGGCAAGTTAAATGCCGAAGACAAGGAGAAGGGGTCGCAAAGCGAGAATGACGACGAGGAACCCCGTCCACCGAACACAGGGGGACAGAAGAAGTTTCCCCCCCAGGTTAAAACAGTGAACATGATATACGTTACCCATATCCCCAAGAGGGAGCGCAAACATGCGCTCAGGGACGTCTATGCGATAGAGCCAATCGCCCCGAAATTCAACCCATGGTCGTCCTGCCCGATCACCTTCGATCGCAAGGACCATCTGACCAATATCCGTCATGGCGGTTTAGCCGCACTGGTCCTCGACCCAATTATTGATGGATTCCACCTCACGCGAGTCCTCATGGACGGTGGCAGCAACCTCAACCTGCTCTATCAGGATATAGTCCACAAAATGGCATCGATCCATCAAGGATCAAGCCCACAAAAACCACCTTTAAAGTAGTAATACCAGGTGTAGAGGCCCGCTGCACGGGTTCAATCACATTGGAAGTTGTCTTCAGATCCCCGGACAACTTTCGAAGTGAATAATTGATCTTCGACATCGTCCCCTTCTGCAGTGGCTATCACGCACTGCTTGGATGAACTGCATTTGCCCGATTCAATGCGGTGCCACACTATGATTATCTCAAACTTAAGATGCCCGGACCACATGGTGCCATAACAGTCAATGGAAACACAGAGCGCTCCCTCCGTACTAAGGAGCACACTGCGGCCCTACCAGCAGAAATACAAAGCGGCCTTATCAAGCAGAACCTTAATTCGGCGGCCAAGCTCCTGGACACTGTCAAACAAGTCCAGACTACTCTGCAGCAGGACAGTCCAGCCCGTCAGGAGCTTGACTAGCAATTGGGCCTCCATCTTAGTACCGACCAAATGGCGGCGTACGTACCACGCATACATAACTACGCACTCAAAATACCATGGGCATAGACGGAGGCGTAACTTGATTGTGGTCCATCATAAGGCTCCCACACATACTTTTCCTTTTCCGTTTTGCCATTGTTAGCTTTTTCTTTCACAGGCCCCTCCCGACGGCCTGATCATCGGTCCTTTCGAAGGATAGATACACCAAGGCGGCAAGCAGTACAGACGTGTGGGGGAATCTCTAGATGTTCTTCTTGACGATCATTCTACCTATTTTCGGGACCCGCACGCAGCTCCCCCTTGGTCTTGGCATGTTACATAGCCAAGTTGCTTATCGCACTATTTGTACAAATACGCTTTGACATATTAATCAAATTATAATGGAAACAGTTTGCGGGCCAGTTTATGTGGCACTAGCTTTCTATTTCATTTTATTTCGCTATTCTTATCGATTGCTCGCGTACACTTTGGTACGCTTTAATTCGCCACGGGCTTCATTGTGCTCCATACTACGGCAACGAAGTCCGAACACTTTTTATAGTATAGTTCGGCACCCCGAATTTTAGCATTATATGCATTGGCTCTGAATCATGTCTTTGGTCAATAGTTGGGTTGCCCGGCTCCTGTGCTTGCTACCTTATGTTCCGTCCTATCGGCTAGGGTAGTAAACGGAGAACTACTGCGATTGTGTTTCTAGTTTACCCAAGCAAACACCTCAGTAGAGAAAGCTGAAAACTGACTATCATGATATGGCGAGAGCTGGTCAGCTATTCAGAGGTTAAAAATCTTTTGTGATTTTTTCCGCATTGTGTGATGAATCGGGCTCTACCCGATCAGGTGTCTACAGCACCCTAGTCCGGATTAAATACTAACTAGGGGTTGCGCCTACATTTATATTGTCAAACTCCTATGGCTAAGTGAGAGTGACAAAGCCACATAGTTTGATTGCCTGGTTTGTTGCGCTAAACACCTCCTTCAAGGACCAAACTCTTGGATCAAGAGTGTTTAGATTCATCCCGAACACCCCCGTACTACCTACGTGGGGGCTAAAGCCAACGATTGGCCAACTCTCAGATTTAACACAACGACTGCACATGAGGTAAAATTTTCAAAAAAAAACATTATATTACATAAGACTTTGTTTCACAATACAGGAAGGGATAACATGAATGACTTCATTCAAAGATTATGTCTTTTGAACACGGGCCCTCTACAATGCGGGATCCCTTCAAGACATCATCAAAATATCGCTCAGGCGTGCGGTGCTCCTTGCCCACGGGCGGTCCTTCAGTGGTGAGCTTGACGGCGTCCATCTTCGCCCACTGGACCTTGACACGGGCGAAGGCCATCCGTGCACCTTCAATGCAGACCGATCGCTTGATGGCATCAAGCAGAGGGCAGGCATCGACCAGCCGCTTCACGAGCCCGAATTATCTGTTGGGCATGCCATCGGCAGGCCATAGATGGATTATCAAATCTTTCATGGCTAGTTCGGCCACCCTATGCAATTCGGTCAGCTGTTTCAGCTGACTGCTAAAGGACACCAGAAGCTCTGGCTCAAGGTATTATGACCAGAATAGCTTCTCTGTTGAGCTTCCCACTTCGGCTCGGAAGAATTCCGCAGCATCGGAAACATTGCACGACAGATCCGCAAACGCCCCTGGAGAACTCCAAATCTGGGTCAGTAAGAGGAACCTTTTCTTCACATACTTGCTCTGCATAATAAAGGCCTTACCCGCCGTGATTTTTCTGGCCTCCTGGATTTCCTAGAGGGCGCCCTGGGCTTCAACTCGAGCATCGTGTGCGCTTTGGCGGGCCTTGGCAAGTTCAGACTCTTGATCCGCAATATTGCGCTCCAAGGACTCGCATTTCTGCACGGCATCCTGGAGCTCCTGCTGGACCTCACCAACCCTGGCCTCATGTTTCTCGCGAGCGGCTTGTTCCTTTGCCGCTCTCTCCTGGGCTTCGGCCAGTGCCTTCTTGAGGGTCTCCACCTCGGTCGCCGCTCCTACAAAATATCATGGCACTATGGTCAACACAAATCATTCACCCTTTCTAAACCTTCACAAGGTCATTGCATACATTGATGGTCATCCAGCTGTTTTTTCACATGGCCGAGCTCTTCCTCGGTCCGCTCCAGACTCTGCTTCAGTCCGGAGACCTCAGCAGCATGAGAGGTCGGAGCCAGCAAAGATGCCTGCTTATTCACATAGACACGTATGGTTAGTCTCCTGCGAAAATTAGTTGATCCTATGTTCGGCTTTTCTTTTCGAACACCAGGCAGTGTCTCAGGGGCTACTATCTATACTATGACATTCCTTTTGCATAAATTGTGTTTTCATACCTCAAAGCCTGTTAGAAGGCTTGTGTAGGCTTCGGTCATTCCGCTCTTTGTGGACTAAATCTTCTCAACCACCGTACCCATGAGGGTACGGTGTTCCTCAACAATGGAAGCACTTCGTAGCGCTTCCAGTAGAGTATCCGGTGCCTCTGGATGGACAGAGGTCACCGGTGGAATCGATGCACCTCCTTCTTTCGAACGAGGCTGCTTGCCGGATTCCAGAGCCATATAGGTCTCTGGAATTGTATTCGTCTAGGGGACGGATTGGATATAGCCCCCATCGCTGTCAGATTTCGGGTTTCGGAAAAACCCTTGAGGTTCGAACACTAGGGTGCGCACGAAGATCTCTCCCCCCTCTCTAGCTCGCACACATCATGCTCTCACGGCCTAGCTCGACAAACCCAAAGAACAAGAGACACAAGAGATTATACTGGTTTGGGCCACCGATGTGGTGTAATACCCTACTCCAGTGTGGTGTGGTGGATTGCCTCTTGGGTTGTGGATGAATAGTTACAAGGGAAGAACAACCTCCTGAGGACAGGTGTTCTTGTGCTTGGCGAACTTGTGTGAGGCTATGGATGGAATGGCTCCGATCCAATCTCTCCTCTCATGGTGGTGGTTAGTCCTATTTATAGAGGCCTTGGTCCTCTCCCCAAATATTGAACGGGAAGGGATCCCACAACAGCCAAATTCGAAGGGAGACAACTAGTACAAGTTATCCTGACAAAAGTAGTCTTCGCCTGCTAAAGGCTCTGGTGGTGACGCCGTCTTGGGCTCCACAGTGACCTCCGTCCTGCCATCCTGCTTGTCCTGGTCTTGTTGTACCGATATGGAAACCTTTGCCTGATGCCTCGGGACTCCTCGCCTGCGCTTGCCTCTTTAGCACCAAAGAGGAAACGAGGACACTGCGCGCGCTGGAGCCTGCCTGGCTCCAGTCGTCATGGCTTACGTCACAGAAACCTCGCGAGGTGTCCCTTGCCTTGATCTCCCCGCCCCTCGCGAGCCTGCCTGGTGAAGCTGCCCCCGAGGAGGTCTTGCGTCGTCCGCCTCGCGAGGGTCTTGAGTGTTTGCTGGTGAAGATGGGCCGTACAGGGCAGTCGGTGGAGCCATGTTGTGGGCCGCATGCAGGCAAGTCTGGGGACCCCCATTCCCAGGACGCCGACAGTAGCGCCCGGGCCCAAGGAGCGCTCGGACTTGGCTTCAAGGCGAAGCCAAGGGGCAAGTGCGGAGCGCCGCGGGCCCCAACAGCCTCCGACCCCGCTCGACGCGTGGTGATCAATTGGACGTGGGCGGCCCCGCTTCCCCATGCAGCCTTGATATCCGCCTAGCTAGGCAGCCACGGCGTCCCACACAGTTATTTCCCCATTGCTGGCAACACACTCCCCAACTCCTCCGCTTCTTCGAACCTCAGCTTCCTCTCCCAATCCGACCTGATCTCGGTCCTCTCCATCGCCATGGCGCTGAATCGAACAGAGAAAGGGAAGAAGCCCCTGTACTCAGCCAGCACGCCTCTGGCCGTCGAGCCCGCCGTCGGCCGATCGTGGGTGCTCAGTCAGGAGGCCATGGACAAGGTCCGCCTTGCGCTCGCCACTAGCTTCAATGAATGGGGAGGGACGGTTGCCTGGCCTACGTCCCGAGCTTCTGTCGATGGAACAACTACCGAGGTCCAATTCTTCATCGACGCCGTGTGGGCCGGCCTGGTCCCTCCCTTCTCCGCCTTCTTCAACGCCGTGCTTTCCCATTACCAGATTCATATGCTGCACCTAGATCCCCAATCTGTCGCTCTTCTTGCCGTCTTTGCCTTTGTCTGTGAGGCAATGGTGGGCATCGCCCCCTCCGTGGCCCTCCTGCACCATTTCTTCTCGCTGCACCTGACCGACCGTCGGCAATGTTCGGGGTGCCTAAGCTTCCAGGCCGTGGCGGCGACGGCTGGCTCGGGGGTTGACTCTGAACTCCCGCCGTCTGCGAGCGGGTTCAGGACGCGGTGGGTGTATGTGGATGTCGGAGTGCTCAACCCTTTGATCTTGCCTCCGTTGGTGCCCGCCGTCCCCAGCTCCAGCTGGGCTCACGAGAAGCTTGCGAGCCCCCGCTTCACCTTCGTCTGGCTCCGATTGAAGAGGTTGAAAGATCTTGGCTTGAGTGTGCCCATGGTGATGAAGTAGTTCCTCCGACGCTGCGTCGCCCCACTCCAGCACCATTCCCAGCCGATGTGGGCCCTGTCTATCGGCCAGGATCGCATGAGGCTTCAGGAGTCAGAGCTTCCGCTCGAGGCATGAAGAACGGTGCTTGAGGTCCTAGTGGGCGACCCCTCGCCAGCCAATATGCCACTGGAGGGCTGTCTCTTGTATTGCTGCTCAAACAGGGTGGAGTTCGCGGGGCAGATGCCCCCCTTTGACGAATGGGGGCTGCATCCACTCGGCCTTGAGGGGTCCCGCGAGAATCCTGTCACCGCGATTCCCCTCCTTGTCGCCGACGCCGAACTTGCCCCAAGAGTGGACGCAGGGGGGCAAGCACCACTGGAGGCTGGAGGCACGGGTGCCGAGATGTCGGCGCCGCCCGTGGCTCCTGAGGCGCCATCTCCGAGAGCCCGTGACTCTCGCTCTAGGGTGGCAGTTGAGGGGGCGACGCAATCTACTGCTCCTGAGGCCGAAGCTCCCGAGGCCTCAACGGGTCATCGTGAGGCGGAACCCAATGGCTCTTCCCAGCTTGGCGCTCCTGACGTCGCCTCCTCGGGTGCTTCACTAGCCGCGCCTTGCGCTGGTCGCCATGTCCAACGCTTTGGCCAGCTCCATGTAGACTTTGATGCGCTCCACAAAAGGAAGGGGTCCCCAAGCTGTAGTAGCGGCACCTTCCAGCCATTGAAACAGGGGAAGTACATCGCCATAGATGAGTAAGTACCTTATCTTTGTAATTCCTCGAGTGCTGCTTCCCTTCCTGACGGTGGCTCTTCAGGATCCCTTCTGCCCAGGCCGTGAAGCCTCCCGTGAAGCAATCTCCTCCTGCCTCGAATCTCCCGCTGGCCTTGAGTGTCCCAAGCTAGCATGCCGCCCCCGGTGCGAGGTCGGCCGGAGAGGCAGACACACTAGCTTGGCGCCTCGAGCCCGCGCTCCTGTCGCCTCTTCTTTGTGGCCTCGTCTGGGGTGCGACGAGCATGCCAAGGGCTCCTCCTCTGGTTGTAGACGGCGGCTGGATGGCTTCGGTCTTGGTTTCTTCTTCGAGTAGCGAGCCTCAACTCAACCGGGCTCCCGCCAAGGCCCAGTCAACAACCGGGGGGGGGGGCAGCCCCCAGCCTCCCGTGGAAAGCGGGCGAGCCGCTTCGGATCCCGTCGGCGACCCCCACTGCGGAGGACGGAATTGGCCGTGCACTCAAGTTTGCGCATGAACGGAGTGTCGTCCGCCATGAGCTTTTTCGGGAGGCGATGAGCGCGATGAGCCGACTTGGTGGAGAACTCGTGGATGTAGACGCGCGCCTTGAGGCCGAGGGTGTTCGGCTGATGGAGGAGCGACATAAGCTAAAGGTGTCCATCAACCTCGGGCGCCACCAGCACGAGCTTGATAATATGAAGGTCGAGGCATCTCTTGTGACCTTGCGTGAGGCCTATGCTCAGGCCTTGGAAGAAGCCCGGGAAGCCGATCGTCGCCGCGAGATCGCAGAGCAACGCATGTGGGAGCTCCAAGCCTGGAGTGCCTCCTTGGAGCAGCAAGTGGAGGCGCACAAGGCTGCCCTAGCGTCGATGAAGGGGACGCCTGTCGAGGAGGAAGAGATCCTGAAGCGCGAGGCAGCGCTGGCGCTGGAAGCCACGGAGCACGGCCTTGAGCTTGAGCGGTTGGAGACGAGGGAGCGCCAAGTCGCCCAAGCGGAGGATGCTGTCGGCGCGCGCGAGGCCAAGGCCCAGGAGGAGGTTGATCGCCGGGTGGCCGAGGCTCGCGCAGATCTTGTGGGCAGGTATGACCTGAAGCTAAAGCCGTGGAAGATGAGGCTGTGGGCAGGACTACTGCCCTCAAGTCAGGGTTGGCTGACGTAGGGCAGCGCGAGGAAGCCGCCGCAGCCGCCCTGATCTCAGTGCAAGCTGAGCTGGCTTCCACCCGTGCCGAGCTGCTTTCTCTTCAGCAGCGGGTCACCAGCGTCGAGTCCTCCACGCAGCAGAGCAGGGAGGAAGTGCTTCGGCGGCGAATGATGGAGCGCGAGCACGCCCCCATGCTCCAAAGCCTCACAATCAGAGCCAACGCGGCACTGAGCACCATCTGTGACGAAGATGCCCCTCATCCCCACTCGAACAATTATGCCAGTCACCTCCTCTTCTTCACCGATGTGGTGACATGCCTAGAGAATCGATCCGAGAGGGATCGCGAGCTTGTTGAAGAGAGGAGCCATGGCCTGCTCAGGCGCGCATTCTCCCGCGTCTTCAGCAACCTCCAGAACACCTACCCCAACTTCGATTTTGACGCCGCCATTGCCCCTGTGCCTAAGGCCATCCGGGGCAACCTGGCGCGCTGGGTAGAAGACAATGTGGATGCTCTAGTCAGGGCCTTCACCTCCAAGGACGACACGGTGGTGGTCGCGGCGGATGAAGGTGACGTGGTCGACAATGGTGTGGGCGACGCCGGTAATGGCGACGGTGATGCCGGCGATGATGACGGTGATGCCAGCGATGGTGACGGCGACACCAGCGACGCGTCTGAGGGCGACCCGGAGGACGTGGTGAGCGATATGTCTGATTGATCCCGTGCTTCCTTGTAGTTGACCCTGCATGTGAAAGATCGGGCATGGCCTTGAAAGTTGTAAGAGCATTTTGGGAGGGGGAGCCCCTGATGTAAATAGATTACTGCCTCTATTCCTTAGGCCAAGCTGGAGATGTGTTTTTATTAGCTCGTGAGTCCCGCCGCGAGCTTACTGCTACAGTTTACCTTAGTCAGGGCCAGTTCCCGACTGGCTCCTGAGGTCGTGAGCTTCTAAAGGGTCTGCCGATCTGTCCAAGAGGGCCTTGCGAGAAGCAAGCGCCAACCATAGAAGGAAGTGCGCGCAGCGCGCGTGCGCCGCCCCAGCCCCAGCTCGCAAGGGGGGAGGCAGCAGGTGCAAACTCCGAATCAAGGCAAGGAACCAGATTGCAAGAAATCGTACAAACGAGAAAAGGCACCCCCTGCGCACACCAATTAAAATTCAACTTCAAACTTAAATCCAAAGCCAGAAAACAGGGCTATGAAAAAGAGATTAAAAGCAAATGGCCGCGTCCGGCGCCTAGTCTAGTCTTCTTGTCTTCTCACCAGCGCGGAGCTAAGTGCTGCCACTAAGACGTGGGAGGGAGCCCCCAAGGCCCGAGGGCGGCACTCTTGAGACTCCGACGCGTGTACAGCCCCACTCATTATTACGTGAGTGTGTCACGAGCGAAGATCTTCAGAAGCGCGAGCCTTACTTCATATCGCCGGACGAGGGCCCCGCCTTGCGCCACCCTCGACCACCATTGGTCCGTTCGGAAACCAGGACGAAGCCAAGGGGCAAAGGGGACGCCAACGGCGCCCTCGCCGACCACGGGTCCTCTGCCGGGGGAAGGCTCACCAACACCTCCCCGATAGAGGGCCTACCTCCGCGGGACGCCCTGCTCCGCGCGATGCGGGGAAGGGCCTTGCTCCCGGCTCCTTCCCTGCAGACCCCAGTGCGCTCCTCCTGGTGGAAGGGAGGCCGTCGAGCTGGGGTCGCCGTCTGCCGCTGTGACCTGATCCTCCTGCGACCCATTGTTAGCGTAAGCTTGCTCCTGGGAGATTAGTGGTACCCCGTAACTGTTGTCGCTGTCATGGTTGGTGGGGCTCCCGAGAGGCTCTTGGAAGGCCTCAGCTTCTAGCGCCTCCTCCTCCCAGCCTGGCTCGAGGAATGAGCCAGGGTCGTCTTCCAGCACATACTCCTGGTCCATCATGCGGGGCACGTAGGCCTCCGAGGTTGTCGCCCCGAAGACCTCGCTGAAGTGCCCCACGCTCCATGTTGCCAGGCCCAGCGCGCCGCCCTGAGGATGGTAGGGCGGCATTCCGCTGGGGCCGCGGATGGCAATGCTCGTGCCCGCGCTCGTGGAAGGTGGCGCGGGTGCGATTGGGCATCCGGTGCTGCTGGTCGCACCGGTGTCGACGAAACCTCCTGGCGCGCCCGGGGCACGCGGGCGCGGCGAGGCCCGCCATGCGTTCCGGCCGCGATCTGAGGCATAAGCAGGGAGCAGAAGGGCGGTGCTCCCGAGGCTACGATGTCCAGTAGCTTGACGACACGCTCCAGCAATGCATCCCAGCCGCTCTTCATCAGCCGGCACCGCAGCAATTCCCAAGCCACCGTGAGTGCTTCCCTCATGTTTGCTTGTTCCCGTCAGGTGTGCGGCGACGTGGCCGCAGCGTAGCTCGAGTCCCTTGTGGCTGCCCGTGCTTGTCGTGGAGTAAGGGTGGATGGCGTTTGACTGCGCCGCCCGCGCCCCGGAGCGTTTGGCGGTGCGCGTGTCACCTGGGGCGCAGGGTTGAGGTCTTCTTGGGTGGACGGCCCCGCCCGGGCTGGCCAAGCTGCCCAGCGGTCGGCGTTGGTCCTCGGGTCGCCGGACATCGGAACCACTGAGTGTCGGCGGATCAACTGGCGGAAGAGAAGCTCCGACGCACCCCTACTTGGCACGCCAAATGTCAGATTTTGGGTTCCGGCAAAACCCTTGAGGTTCAAACACTAGGGTGCGCACGAAGATCTCTCCCCCTCTCTAGCTCACGCATATCATGCTCTCATGGCCTAGCTCGACGAACCCAAATAACAAGAGACACAAGAGTTTATACTGGTTCGGGCCACCGATGTGGTGTAATACCCTACTCTAGTGTGGTGTGGTGGATTGCCTCTTGGGTCGTGGATGAACAGTTACAAGAGAAGAACAACCTCCTCAGGAGAGGTGTTCTTGTGCTTGGCGAACTTGTGTGAGGCTATGGATGGAATGGCTCCGATCCAATCTCTCCTCTCGCGGTGGTGGCTAGTCCTATTTATAGAGGCCTTGGTCCTCTCCCCAAATATTTAGCAGGAAGGGATCCCACAACGGCAAATTCGAAGGGAGAAAACTAGTACAAGTTATCCTGACAAAAGTAGTCTTCGCCTGCCAAAGGCTCTAGTGGTGACGCTGTCTTGGGCTCCACGGTGACCTCCGTCCTGCCATCCTGCTGGTCCTGGTCTTGTTTCACCAATATGGAAACCTTTGCCTGATGCCTCGGGACTCCTCGCCTGCGCTTGCCTCTTTAGCACCAAAGATGAAATGAGGACACTGTGCGGGCTGGCGCCCGCCTGGCTCCAGTCGTCATGGCTTACGTCACAGAAACCTCGCGAGGTGTCCCTTGCCTTGATCTCTCCGCCCCTCGCGAGCCTGCCTGGTGAAGCTGCCTCCGAGGAGGTCTCGCATCGTCCGCCTAGCGAGGCTTGGCCCCTCGCGAGGGTCTTGAGTGTTTGCTGGTGAAGATGGGTCGTACAGGGCCGCCGGTGGAGCCACACTGTGGGCCACAGGCAGGAAAGTCTGGGGACCCCCGTTCCCAGGACGCCGACAATCGCCAGTCTCCATGGGGATTTGCTCCCCCATGTGTCCGGCGGCCGAGGGTTCACCCTCTAGCGCCACCATGACGGCCTCCTGCATCTCTCCCTAGTCTGGGAGGTCCTTTGGGATAGCACCTCGGTGTTATCCATGGCCTTGGGAGAAGAGGCCACCAGAAGGGACCCGCTGTGCATCACCTTCGGATCCAGCGAATTCCCCGAAGATGAGGATCGCCGGAGGTCGGAATGAGCCGGACTGCAGTGCATAATTCAACATGTTAAAATCATAAAGTAAAGGAGCTGGATATTTGTGTGCGTCTTTGAGTACTTACGATTCGGCCAGGGGCTTGTCCCTGGGGCACCACTTGAAGCTGCTATCAATGTCCCACCTAGAGTTGTCCGCGGCGGAGGCCTTCCCCTTCTTGGACGCCTCTGCCTCCAGATGCGTGGAGGCCGCTCTTTTCTTCCTCCCCCCTCCAGGGGAGAGGTTCTTTCCTCCTCCTCGTTGTCATCGGTGTGGGAGGAGTGGGTCTTGGCGTCTTCGGACGTCACGTCCGAAGTGCCTTTCCAGCGGAGGCCACTTCGGGTCTCCTTGGCCTTCTTCTTGCCCTTCTTCTCTGGCGCCTGGTAAGGCGCCGGAACCAGCATCTTCGTTAGAAGTGGGATTGCTGGGTCTTCGGGCAGTGGAGCCAGACACTGGATCCGCTGAACCTTCTTTGTCCAGCCCTGAACAAACAAATAGGGAAGCTTAGGCATCTTCCTTGAGTATTGAAGTAAAGTATACACCTTGAAATACGAAAAACTTATCGAACTAGCGGGATGGGCCAGGTCGTGCCCACGGTCCTCGGTCATCGCCAGCCACGTCTCGTTGGCCTTAAAGAGCACCTTCCAAATGTCTTCGTGCGTAGTGCCAAAGAACCGTTGCAAGGTCTGGTGCTCGGCCGGATCGAACTCCCACAAATGGCAAGTCCGGCTTTGGCACGGAAGGATCCGGCGAACAAGCATCACCTGGATCACATTGACAAGCTTGATGTTCTTGTATACCATGCTCCTGATGCACGTCTGAAGCGTTCTCAGCTCGTCCGACGAAGACCAGTCCAGGCCCTTCTCTAGCCAGGAGGTGAGCCGCATCGGGGCGTCGGACAGGAATTCAGGAGTCGCGGCCCAGGTGGCGTCGCGAGGCTTTGTGACGTAGAACCATTGTTGTTGCCACTCTTTGACGGTTTCCATGAAGATACCTTTGGGCCATGAGACATTGGGCATCTTGCTCACCAAGGCGCCTCCGCACTCTGCGTGTTGACCGCCCACCACCTTCGGCTTCACATTGAAGATCTTTACACACAATCCGAAGTGGGGTGGGATGCGGAGGAAGGCCTCGCACACAACAATGAATGCCGAGATGTTGAGGAAGGAATTGGGGCCAGGTCGTGGAAGTCCAGCCCGTAGTAGAACATGAGTCCACAGACGAATGGGTGGAGAGGGAATCCCAATCTGCGGACGAAGTGGGGGATGAATACCACCCTCTCATGGGGCTACGGGTGGGGATGATCTGCCCCTTTGCTGGAAGCCGGTGGGCAATTTCCTTGGCTAAGTACCCGGCCTCCCGAAGCTTGGTGATGTCCTTCTCCTTGACGGAGGAAACCATCCACTTGCCCTGCGCTCTAGATCCGGACATGGCTGGAGTGCTTTTTTGAAGTGGAAAGGATGGAAGCCTGGGTGCTGGAGCTCGAGAATGGATGGGCAGAGAGGAAGAGGGCGTGGGTGAAAAGGTGAAATCCTTATCCCTTTATAAAGGCTGTGAATATCAAGCGCCTCCCCATTCGCCTTAAGACTCGCCTATTCCCCAAGGGTCGTGCAGACGGCACGGTTGGATTACCCACGCCCGTATTGATGAGAATCCCGTGATAAGGGGACACAATCACTGCTTTGACAAGACGTGCCAATAAAACCGCATCTTGAAACATGGAGCGGGAGGCTAAAAAACGATTCTAAATAATGACCAGGCAGTGACGTGATGTCACGCTACAAAAGTTGTCAGTAGATTGGACTCATAAAATATTGTACTCTCTGCGTGTGCGTGTGGTACTCGTTTTGCAAAGCCGGACACGTTTTCTGTGTTCGAAGGCTGTTTTGGAGTATTCGGAGGAGGAACCCGCCTTGCAATTCCGAAGACAATCTACGCGTCGGACACATCGTCATTGAAGCCTGGTTCAGGGGCTACTAAGGGAGTCCTGGATTAAGGGGTCCTCGGACGTCTGGACTATGTAACATGGGCCGGACTAATGGGCTATGAAGATACAAGATAGAAGACTTCCTCCCGTGTCCGGATGGGACTCTCCTTTGCGTGGATGGCAAGCTTAGCGTTGGGATATGTAGATTCCTTCCTTTGTAAACCGACTCTGTACAACCCTAGGCCCCCCTGGTGTCTATATAAACCGGAGGGTTTCTTCCATAGGGGCAATCACAATCATACAGGCTAGACTTCTAGGGTTATCCACAACGATCTTGTGGTAGATCAACTCTTGTAATCCTCATATTCATCAAGATCAATCAAGCAGGACGTAGGGTATTACCTCTATCAGGAGGGCCCGAACCTAGGTAAACATCGTGTCCCTGTATCCCGTTACCATCAACCCTAGATGCATAGTTCAGGACCCCCTACCCGAGATCCGCCGGTTTTGACACCAACAAGGGGTGCAGCCGTGTGCAGGGCAGGGGCCAGTGGCGCAGCCGAACTGGGCGGGCGGCCGATCTCTGGTCTCCGGTGGGCAGCGGGCGACCGGCGAAGCCGCGAGGAATAGTGATGCCACGACGATGAGGCAGCTGGCCGGTTGGGTGTCGGGGCGTCGGGCGGAGATTTGCTGCGCAAGGGGTTGAGGGTTCTGCTCGTGCTCGATGTGGATCGTGGATGTTAGTGGGCCTGTTTTCCTCTCTAGCCCAATTAGACATATAGGTATATAACCAGTTTCAAAATCCCAAGGTGGGCCATGGCCCACCCTGGTTACCCTGTACATCCGCCATGGGGACCAAGAGCTATATGATTGTTTCTCCCCCTCGTGTTGGCGACAATCCATCATCACTGTAGACCTTGTCTCCTGTTTTGCCTGCCACCAAGGACAAGCCATCGCCATGCTCGAGTCTCCGTTTATGCAGATCATGCTCGACCTACGGGAGTTATGTCCGAGACTTATTCTGCCTTCGTCTATGACGCTTTTGTATGTGGAGATCTTGGAGGTGGACTCATCGGTGACCTTGTGTGAGGGGTGTGTCTCGTCTATATCATGTGAGCAATTGGAGGTGCCTGAGTCAATCGTGTCAGTGGTTCCTGTGGCTGATGGTGTTGAGATCATGTTGGTGGTTCCTGTGGTTGATGATGATGAGGCGACTAGTACTCTTTGGAGCCCAGCTAGCCGCTCGCCTTTGTGGACCGTGGAGGTTCTGGAGTTGTGTTCACCCATTTGCACGTGATCATTGGGCATGTGGTGTCTGTGCATGACAAGGTCGATGAGATTCTGTTCAAGATACATTTACACAGCTTCCTCAAATTTGTAGGCGGCTAACCCTCGATCTGGCAGGGCGATTGCGGAGGAGGCACTTAGGAGCAAAAGAAAGAAAAGTGGTGCCACAGAAAAGGCGTCCGCAACTGCTTGGTGGATGTTGATCAGTCTCTTGGGTTTTCCTTATGGTCTGACTGATTGGGAACAAAGGATGAAAATAAAAAACATTCCTACGAACACCCAAGATCTAACCTAGGAGATGCATAGCTACGAGAGGGGAGTGTTTCAACATACCCTTGTAGAACGAAAGCGGAAGCATGTATTGTTGGGGAATGTAGCATGCAATTGCAAAAAAAATCCTATGAACACGCAAGATCTATCTAGGAGATGCATAGCAACGAGAGGGGGAGAGTGTGTCTGTCACACCCTAGTTAGTTCAAGCATTAGAGTGTGCATCATGTTTAAATTCCTCTTAAATTTGAAATGGGGAAGACAGAACCCCCAGCACCCCCTGGAAACAACTAGGGTTTACTAAAATTATTTTCAATGAACCCAAAATGCCCTTCACAAAAGTTCATCATTTCTGGATTGGGCTAAAACCCCTGGCAAAAATGGTGCACTCTTTTCTAGGACATTCTGGATTCTCTGAATTAAATCATAAGTATTTGAATTGGGCATTTAAATGCTATAAAATAATTTAAATGCTCAAATAATTCTGGAAATAAGTGTGGGCTGTTGGGAATAATCTAAACAGAGCCCCTGATTATTTTCAGGATTTTTAAAGATGTCTAGGTATTTTTAACAAAGCCCAACAGTTGTAGAAAAATAGAAAAAGAAAACAAAATAGAAAAGAGAGAGAGAAACTTACCAGGCACCGCCCACCAGCCCACCTGGCTCGGCCCAGCCGACTGACGCTTGCCAGTCGTCCCCCTCCTCTCGCCAGGAAGACGAGGAGCGCATGACCGGCGCCCGCGGCCACACGCCGGTCACCTCCTGCTTCCTCCGACGCCCTGGAGGCGTCCACGAGTGCCACGCCGACCCCCACGTCTCCCTCTCCTTCTTCCCACTCTCCCCGTGGCCTCTCTCCTTCTCTGGCTCTCTCCCCACCCTCCTGCCGAGCGCAGCCGTCGCCGCCGACAAGCTTCATCGCAGCCACCGCCGTCCATTCGCCGCCCCGACATGCCAGGAAGCTCTGCCGTCGTCGACTACATCAAGTAGGCCAAGCCCCGTGCGCTCGCTCGCCCCGGAGACGCTGCACTGAGCTCGTTCTCAACTCCGGCCACTGGAGATCCCCTTCGCCGCCCCGCTCGCTCCAGCCCTTCCCCGAGCTTGCCGTTCGCTCCCCTGCAACCGCTATGAGCTCCGCCATCGTTTCTCCCTCTCCCCACGCTCGTCTGCGTCCTCTAACCCCCTCTGCCATCAAAGCCGAAGCTCGCCGCCGCCACCGCATGTCGTCGTCGTGGCCATAGCCATGTTGGGACGCCACCGAGCATGCCTTCGTCCTCCACGCACTCCCAGGAGCCTAACGCACCACTCCCCGAGCCTCGTCGTGCCCCGTAGCCTCGGTTTCATCCTCGCCCGAACTCCGGCGACCGCCAAGGTCGTCGCCGGCGTCGTTCCCGGCCTCCCCGAGCTCCACTTTCTCCACCAAACAACGCGGCTCGCTCCCCGCGTCACGTAGCTGCTCTCCACCGTCGATTTGGTCGCCGTAGACACAAACCCGAGCCCCTCCGCCACGTCTGTTGTCGCCGGCGTCAAGCCGCCGGCGAGTTGACCCTGTTTGACCCTCGTGTGGGCCCAAGTAGACCCCCCTTGAGTCTATGACAGGTGGGGCCGGTCTGCTAATTAGTTTAGGATTAGTTTTAACTAAATTAATTAGTTTAGTCACTGACATGTGGGCCCAGGTCCCACAGACAGCTAATTAGTGTTAATTTAATTCTGTTAATTAGTTGTGACACTGACAGAGAGGGCCCACCAGTCAGGTTTGACCTGGCCGACCCAGTTGACCCGCTGACGTCACACCTATGTCATGCTGATGCATTAATTCAATTACTAGATTTATTCTTTAATAGGAAGTTCCAGAAAATAGTCAAAACTTCTAAAAATCATAGAAATTCAACGATAGCTCCAAATGCAAAGATTTATATATGAAAAGTGATCAGAAAAATTCAATCTATCCATATGTAATGGTTTCATGCATGACAAAAAAAGTTAACCTTGTTGTTTAAGCAGAATAAGGTAATGCACTAATAAGGCCATGTTTAATGAGCTAATATTTGAATCTTTGATTCAAATGAGTTCATCCCCTTCTGTTTTAGCTTGCATTAGGCCAAGACACTTTCATCTTGCCATGTCATAGCATGCATCACATTGTTGCATATTGCCATGTGTTGATTATGTTTGGTGTGATCTTCGTGGTAGGTTCTGCCGCCGAGGATAACCCCGAGTATCCGTCTGAAGGGCAGTACCCTACTACCACTACAACAGGCAAGCAACCCATTGATCATTCCGATACAAACCCATGTTCTCGCTTCTGCTCTTGTTTACTGCATTAAGACAACGCGATTCAAACTGCTGTGTGCTACGGTAGTTGAACCCTTATCCTCTACATGACCTGTCATTGCCACAGTAACTAGATGAAACCCACTAGCATGTGTAGGAGTAGATTGAGCCATGTATGAGATTCCTACCTTGCTATGCCTGCTATGCTTAGAGTTATGTCAGGTCTGGTTCATCTGGGTGATGGGCTAGAGTGAAATATTTATGTCGGTAATGCGAGGGATGTGTTGAACATGTTTTGGTAAAGGTATCGATGAGAGGCCATGTAGGAGTACATGGTGGGTTGCTTCATTGAGACCGTCCATAAGAACTGAGATCTGTATGTGTGATTTAAGATGCGGTTACTACCGTACATTGGGCCCGAAACCAATGGACCCTCTCGGCTTCTTAATCACCCTAGTACTCTGTCCAGGAGTTGCAAATAGTTTCTGGTGTTTGTAGGTTATGTGTTGGCGGCCGTGCGTAGCGCTGACCCTAGGGGTGGGCTATGTTGCGGTAGATACACCGTGGCCGGGTATGCCGGGCACCCGTTTGGCGTCTCGGGACCCTATTCACATCGTTTGAGGCTTTATGTGGAAACCTCGGCCGGACTCCCTGTGGATGGAACTTGGATAGGCGATAAACCTGGACTAGAGACTTAAGTGTTCAGGTAGGTCGTGGCCGACACCCTCGCTGGGCTTCCGCTTGAAGGTTACCGAGTACATGTCGTGTAAACGGCGGTAAGTGGTGAAAGCGTGTATGAAGAAGTATACCCCTGCAGGGTTAACATCATCTATTCGAATAGCCGTGTCCGCAGTAAAGGACTACTTGGTTGCCTATACAGTTCATAGACAAGTTAATGGATACTACGAAAAGACTCAAGATAAGTGTGAGTACCGAGGATGGCCCTCTCGTAGGATGACGAGAGAGGATCCCCGGTGGAGTATTGTGTTGGTGAGTAGTGGACTCGTGTGCGAAAACTATTTTACTAGTGGAGTTCCGTAGGATAGCTTAGCCAAGAGTCAAGGCTGGCTTGCTGCAATAACCCCACCACCTTCTTGAGAATGAGCATGTATAGTAGGTTCTGTTGTAAGACTTGCTGAGTACCTTTGTACTCATGTTTGCTTAATTACTATTTTCAGACGACAACACCACCCCTCTGATGGGTTCTACTAGACCTTGACGTCGACGAGTGACTAGCCACCCAGGTGGTGATCCTGGCCATGGAGGGCCCTATGTAGATAATCAGGCTTCGAGAAGCCTTTTTTCTTTCTAGTGTCTGTACTCAGACTAGTTGCTTCCGCTTGTGCTTGTATGATTGTATGATTTGAGTGTCGGGTCATGTGACCCCTATCTGTATGAACATGTTTTGTATGGCTCTCTGGAGCCTTTAAATAAAGTACTTGAGTTGTAGAGTTTTGTTGTGATGCCATGTTGTATGTACTCATATCGGGCATATTGTGTGTATGATTGAAATGCTTGGTATGAGTGGGATCCGACAATCTAGTTGTTTATCCTTGGCAGCCTTTCTTATGGGGAAATGTAGTCTAGTGTTCCTCGAGCCATAGTAGTCCGCTACAGCCCGGTTCACCAGTGTCCTGCTAGCCCATCACTACTGCTCAGGGCACTTGACTGGCCGGCATGTGTTTCACGTCGTTCCTATGTCTGTCCCTTCAGGAAAATGTCACGCGGTGACATCCGGAGTCCTGCCTAGCCTGCTACAGCCTGGGTTCCCCCGGAGTCCTGTTAGCCCAGTGCTACAGCCCGGAATCACTTGCTGATGACCGACATGCTCGATGTGATTCATGTATGCCTGTCTCCATATGTCTGTGCCGCTTTGGGTTCATGACTAGCCATGTCGGCCCGGGTTCTTTGTCATATGGATGCCAGCGACACTATCATATACGTGAGCCAAAAGGCGCAAACGGTCCCGGGCCATGGTAAGGCGACACCCGTGGGATACCGTGCGTGAGGCTGCAAAGTGATATGACGTGTTACCGGCTATATCGATGTGGCTTGGAATCGGGGTCCTGACAGTGTCCATGTACCCTCGTAGGCCGAAAGCGGAAGCATTAACTTAACGCGGTTGATGTAGTCGAATGTCTTTGCAATCCAACCAATCAAGTACCGAACGTACGGCACCTCTGAGTTCTGCACACGTTCAGCTCGATGACGTCCCTCGAACTCTTGATCCAGCAAAGTGTCAAGGGAGAGTTTCATCAGCACGACGGTGTGGTGACGGTGATGGTGATGTGATCCACGCAGGGCTTCGCCTAAGCACTATGACAATATGACCAGAGGAGTAAACTGTGGAGGGGGGCACCGCACACGGCTAAGAAACAACTATTGTGCTTTGGGGTGCCCCCGTTCCCCTGTATATAAAGGAGGAGAGGGAGGAGGCCGGCCACAGGGAGTGCGCCATGGGGGGAAACCGACTTGGACTCCTAGTCCAGTCGCCCCCCTTTTCTTTCTTTCGGAGGGGGAAAAGGGAAGGAGAGGAAGAGGGATAAGGAAAGGGGGCCGCGCCCTCTCCCCCTTGTCCAATTCGGACTCCCATGGGGGGCTGAGGGAGTCCTGGACTAAGGGGTCCTTGGGCGTCTGGCCTGTTGGACATGGGCCGGACTGATGGGCCATGAAGATACAAGACCGAAGACTCTCACCCGTGTCCGGATGGGATTCTCCTTAGTGTGGATGGCAAGTTTGGCATTCGGATATGCGGATTCCTTTCTCTATAACCGACTTTGTATAACCCTAGTCCCCTCCGGTGTCTATATAAACCGGAGGGTTTAGTCTGTAGAGACAGAGACAATCATAATCATATAGGCTAGACTTCTAGGGTTTTAGCCATTACGATCTCGAGGTAGATCAACTCTTGTAATAATCATATTCATCAAGATCAATCAAGTAGGAAGTAGGGTATTACCTCCATAGAGAGGGCCCGAACCTGGGTAAACATCGTGTCCCCTGTCTCTTGTTACCATCAACCTTAGACGCACGGCTCGGGACCCCCTACCCGAGATCCGCCGGTTTTGACATCGACATTGGTGCTTCCATTGAGAGTTCTGTTGTGTCGTCATCAGAAGGTTCGGTGGCTCCATCCATCATCTACAACAACGCTGTCTGTCGTGGTTTTGTCACGGCAGTTGTCCTAGAGAAAGGACTTAGTCGTGGAGCCATCGCGACGGGTTAGCTTGAAGGGGTTAAAGCGGACACAAGGACGCAAGCGAGTTTATACTAGTTCGGCCCCTTCGATGAAGGTAAAAGCCTACGTCTAGTTGTTATGGAATTGATGGGGTTTCGTTGACTAGGGAGCAAACAAGCTTCACCTATGTCTCGAGTTGTTGTCTGTTGTCCTTGAACCGCCGTCGGGTCGTCCCCTTATATACACGGGTGACTCCCGTCGGCTTACGGAGTCCCAATACCGGCTCATAGATGTGTCCGGTTTGGTCTCTACTTATTCCTAACCTACAATACAGGTTAACTACTAACGCCGGTTTAGGGCTATAGGCCTTGAACCGACCATGGGCCTTGAGCCCTCCTCTGTCTTCTTGGGCTTTAACATACTTAACTACTGACGAAGTTAACCCGGCCCAGATAGGCCGGTTTACGCCCAGTAGTAATATCCCCAACATTAGGCCCCAGATTGATTTGAACGGGTTCATGTCAATCCTTTAATAAAAGCTTCATCTTCAACATCTTTTTATAAATTGATAAACCGCCATGATGTCATCTTCTCTGATTGCTGTAAACCAGAGTGACGTCACCTGTCATAACGAAGCTATCCATTATGCTTCTTTGTTTAATAGATCGTCGGAAATCGAGGCAACAGCTCCGTTTTGTGGCCCCTTGATTGTCGCGCCTGACTCATGTTCTTTCGCCTTATAAATAGGACCAAAGGGTCATTTCTTTTCTCCTTCCATGCCTTCTTCGTCTTCCTCGCGTCGCCAGCCTCGGAGCTCCGCCGCCGCCGTCGACCTCTGCCCCATCCTTGGCCGCTGCATCAACCTGAGCGCACCAGAACATCGCGGCAACCTTCCGCATCTTCTATCCTTTCCCCCGCAGATCTGGCCTAGGGTTTCGCAGTTCTTCAGTGTTCATCGTCTGCATCTTGCTCATATGATAGATCTTTAGATGAATCCGCAAATCTTTACTCTGTGCAACGATAGTTGTTTGACCTTCGCCTCCACTTGTGCATCTCAAACCATAGATCTATATGAACATTTTGCTCATTGGTTCGGTACTGCTCCTTTGAACCTCTAAGCATTTATCTCTTTTCTGAACTTGCTTGAGATCCAATGCTGCAAAGAAATCTTGTGAAACATGTTTCTGCGTACTTGTCCATCCGCAATCTCAGCTTTTCAATGCTTAGATCAGGCGGTTTAACCTTATAGAAAATTTTCCAAACCGGTATATGCCATTAGTCCCCTTGTTGAACCGCCAGATGTTGGTTGCTTCATGAAACTCCGGTTCAGATAGTTCTGTCTCCGGTTTAACAGTGCACATACCAACGTACCTTGATCAAATGCATTTTTGAACCGGGATCTTCTACCTTGCAGATTCCATCATGGCCAAGCAAGTATATGAGTGCAATTGGGTTCCTTCTCGCGTCACAGAGGATCAACTGGACGATTTAGTCCTGATTGGCGCTTTAGGCAGCAAAGATACCATCCATTGGAGGGCTCCTGGCACAGAATGCCCTCCCACACCTCGAGAAGGAGAGGTTGTTGTTTTCGTAGATCACTTAGCTAGGGGCTTTAAGCCGCCCGGTTCTAAATTTTACCGGGATGTTTTAGTCGATTTCCAACTCCATCCGCAAGACACTGGCCCCAACTCTGTTACAAATATGTGTCACTTCCAAGTGCTCTGTGAGGTGTTCTTTCAAGAGGAGCCCACAGTGGAATTGTTCAGAGACCTTTTCCATCTAAACCGCCGTACTAAGTTTACTGATGGCTCTAATACAGAGTTGGGCGGCGTTGCGATTCAGAAAAGGAAAAGGTCACATACCCTCACGCCAAGCTGCACAGTCACCCCAAGGAGTGGAATCAGACATGGTTCTACTGCAAAGACACCTCCCCTGCTGGTGAGAATCCCTTGCTTGGCTTTCGTTCGGAGCTGCTCAGCAATACACACCCTTTTCCTCAAAGATTGACTGCCCAGGAGAGAAGCAAATATGCTCCCCAACTGTCAAAGCTCAGAGCCTTTATGGCCAACGGTTTAACATGGGTTGATCTCGCTCGCTGTTGGATATCATGGAGCATACTGCCCCTTAGTCAGCGCTCCGGTTTGATGGGCGAGTATACTGACAGTGTTGATGACCCACTGCGACATTCAAAAATCCAGCTCTCCGATGAAGAAATCACAGAGGCTGTGAATAAGATGCTGAATGAACCGGAACACGTCTGCGCTAGAACCAGCCTGCTTCTATTCTGTGCCACCAACAAACCACCAGCTGTAAGACTTTGATTTTTCTCTTTGCTGAATTTGTTATTGATATGTCTGGTCATTGTTTAATATCAGTGTCTGCATAATCAGGGCAATGATCTGTTTTGGAGCAAAAAACTGCCGCAGGAGAAACCAGAAAAACCAGACAAACCGGAAAGAGCAACCCGGCAAAAGACTAAAGTTGTGAAGAAGACTGCCCACAGGAAAAGAACCACTGCATCTTCTAATCCGGCCCCTGATGATGATCTGGATAATCCGGACTTTGAGGTAGAGCTTGACTCACTTGGTTTATTTTTCATGCATCTTATTGATGATGATATTTGTCAGGATGATGCCGAAGCCAGCCACGCGGATGTTGCAGAGGTAATTATTCTCTCTTCCGATTCAGAAACTTTGCCTTCACAAAAAATCTGCCAGGCAAACCGGAAAGTTAAATTTTCTCATCCTCTTGCTTATTTGGATCCTAAATTTCTTATGAAGACCCAACAACACGAAGCTCGTCGCACAACCCGACACAGCGGCCAGGTAGTTACCTCCGCCGGTTTACCGAATGTCTGGTTCGGAAACGCCATTCAGAGGTCTCTAATTTGCTTGTCAGTGCTTGTCCTAAAGCGGGCTGCTTCATCAACCTCTTAATCCGTCTGACTCCGATTACCAGGTTACTTCCCACTCATCTTCTGGCGAGTCATCGGCTACTCAGCTCCCACCGCTTAAAACGGTGCTTGGGTAAGCTATACTTATTGTGATATTTGTAGTATATCGCCTTAGAACATATGCTGTATTTGATTTTATTATTCTTCTCAGGGCCAAACCTAGGCCAAGCAAGAAGGCCCGCCTGGACAAAGCGGCCGAAGAAGATGTCGTTCTTGAAGCAGGCAAGACACCCAATGCTGAAGCGGCTATTCCTGAGGATATTCCCAACGATCCACCGCAGCAAGATGATGATCTTATTGCTGAAGAGAGACCTACTGATACCTCAGGTCCTATCCATCAGCCCACAGGTTCCATCCGGATTGAAAGCTCCACCGGTCCAGCAAAACCTACTGACAAGCCAACAGCTCCAGTGCAAACCGGCGGTACCAAGGATGATGAGGTTTTCATTACTGGCACTGGCCATACTGAGCCAAGCAATCCTGTCGCTTTATCCAAACATTCTGCCAAGGAAGAATTTGCTGCCTTTGGCAAAGGCAAGTGGAACGCTGATCTGACGACTTACGCTGCTCTGAATGCCCAAGATATCCATTCCGGCTATCTGAACCGGTTGTATACCAGTCGTGACTATGAAGCCGGTCTAGTTAATATGATGAAAGATAAATATGAGGTAACTTCCATATGCTCCTTCCTGCTTGTATGCTTCCATTCTTGCTGACTCTCCTAGCCCCCAAGGGCCGGTTTGAAATATTCTTTCAAATCGGGACTTAATAATATAAATCTTGATGCTTTGAAATTCGGTGATGTAGCCCCCAAGGGCAGGTTCAACTTAGCGTAGTTAAACCGGTACTTTAAGTAATTGAAACTGCCGCATCAGAATATATATGATCAAATAGCCATTAGCCCCCAAGTGCCAAGTTGAATACTTGTATTGATCTTGGGACTTTGTAAACAATTGAAAGATGAAGATCGAATATGCATTAGCCCCCAAGTGCTAAGTGCATAACTTGTTATGTGGTTGGTACTTGAATCCTTATACCGATTTGTTGAAGCATATATCTGTATGCATGCAGGCGGAGCTGAAGACGAAAGAAAACCAAGTCATCGATCTTCAAGAAAACCTGAAAACCCAACAGGCTAAAACCTCCAAAGAAAAAGAGGAATTGGCCAGCGCTTTAAGCGCCATGGAACAACTTAAGGAGAACTTCAAGAAGAAACGGGCGGATTGGGCCACTGAAAAGTCTGCTTTGATCAAACGAGCAGAGGATGCCGAGGCTGCACTAAAACCAGTGACGGATGAACTGACCATCATAAAGCGGCACGTGCATGCCATGACCACTGCCATCTTTGGTAAGCCAGCTTGCCTTCTGAATTGGCTCTGCCTTCTTACAGAGTCGCCGGTTTATTAACCCTTTATGGTATTTCAGGGACACGCATTGGTCACTTGGGGTCAGATGTGCGGAAGAAATTAAAAGCTGCCTATACATTGGTTGAACAATTGTATACTGGTGCCCAGCGGATCATCTCTACCGCGTCTCATAACAAACCGGCGCCCACTTTGATTCAAGACACTTTGATGAAACTATCAGTGCTCCCTGCCCGGGTTGAAGAGCTGAAGAAATCTGCTTCTCGAACCGGTGAAATCAATGCCTTAATCCGGGCAAAAGCCTGGGTGCCGGATTTTGATCCTATTGAAGCGGCTCAGGGCTATCCCAGCTTGAAGGAAGACGGGTCAGAATTTGGTGAAGCAGATCTGCGAGCAATAAACCGGGAGGTACGTCCGCTAGCTTGTCAGTTGGCTGAGGAAGCAGACTTGTCTCATTATCAAGCGCAATATGACAGTCAGAACAAGCGAATAGCTGCACCAATCCATGAATCGGAAAATCTGATCCCTCCAATCCGTAAGCATACTTACGCTCCCGATATTGACCCGTCATTGCTGATCCATGATGAAGCTATTTTCAAGCATTAATGGGAATCGACTGGACAACTGTGGATTTCCAGCGACTGGGTAGAGAAACGGAGGCTGAAGCGGCACAGGATGACCCACAACCATCAGGCCAGGCTGGTGACCAAGCTTGAACCGGAAGCCGGTTTTAAAACTGCCTCTCCTTTGTGAAAAACAATTATATTATTATGGGCACCATGTTGCCTTGTAATAGGCTAGCTGATACCTTTGATGTTGACATGCCTTCATGCATAATTTGTTCTTCCTGTGGCAATGAACTTTCCAAAACACTTCTGAAATGAGAAATTCGTCAAGTGCCACCGCGGTTGTACCGTCAAGCGGAATATGATGTCTGTATATATGAAATCAAAACATCCAAAACAAAAATTTAAGTATATGATCAAAATTTTGAGATACATAATACCTGCCATCGTTGGGTGTGAAGTTGGCTTGGCCAATCTTGAAGCGGAGTTTTGCAAACCCACACTGTTGGAGGAGAGAACATCTCC
>NC_041388.1:288555469-288575439 GCF_002162155.2 Triticum dicoccoides
TATATATATATATATATATATATATATATATATATATATATATATATATATATATATATATATATATATATATATATATATATATATATGACGCTGGTTTACCATGTAAACCGTGCCGGGTTATGATAAACACCGTGTTACTCCATAAGAGGATGTTAACAACAAGGATCAAACCGGGAAAATAGTCTCCGGATTGACGTGAACTGTGTTCCGTCAATTGATTGGTTAAAAAACTTTGTCGGTTTAAAAAACGCAATAAAAAGCAAAAAAAAACCTTCAAAGAAAAGTGTGAAGCAAAAGCAATGACAAAACTGTTTGCCAAAAAAGGTTTATATAAGCTGATCAAATGGCGTTACCATGGCCAAACACGACCAAGCTCCCGTTAGGTGTAACTATGGTTCTAGTCAGCCAGGTCCCCAAATGAAACCGTGGCATTTATGCCGACCAAATGGCATGGTCATGGTTCGGGTTCGAACAAGCCCCCAAGTGATTCTGTGGCCTTAGGCCGATCAAGAGGCATGACTGGTTCAGACATGACCAAGTCCCCGAGTGATCTGGTGGCTCTCACCTATCAAGAGGCATGGTATTGGTTCGGACACGACCAATCCTCCAAGTGATATAACACGATGCTTTTAGCAAAGCGAACTCAAGGGGTAAACCGGAAACCGCTTTAAAACAACTCCGTGTAACCACACATGATGTAAAAGAACAGATACCCCGCTTTAGCTGAGGTTCCGATTTATTATAGTTAATATATACATCACTGTAATATGTACATAAGTAGAACCAATGGCTCAGGTATAATAAGGCCGAAGATGAGCTATGTTCCACGGCCTGTTGGTCTCCTCTTCTGATGCACGTGAGTCCTTATGTTCTCGAATATCGATCAGATAGTATGACCCGTTGTGCAGATTCTTGCTGACCACGAAAGGCCCCTCCCAAGGTGGGGATAACTTATGCATACCAGTCTGATCTTGGATGAGCCGAAGCACCAAATCTCCCTCCTGAAAGGTTCTGGTTCTGACCCGGTGACTGTGATAACGATGAAGATCCTGCTGGTAAATCGCCGATCGGGCAGCTGCGATGTCACGCTCTTCACCCAACCGGTCCAAAGCATCTTCCCGTGCTGTCTCGTTGTCTGCTTCAATATAAGCCGTTACATGAGGTGAATCATGACAGATATCACTGGGGAGAACCGCCTCCGCTCCATAAACCATGAAGAACGGTGTGTATCCTGTTGATCTGTTGGGTGTTGTATTGATGCTCCATAGCACAGATGGTAATTCTTCTACCCAACAACTCGGCGTTCTCTGCAAAGGAACCATGAGCCGGGGCTTGATGCCTCTCAGGATCTCTTGATTAGCTCTTTCTGCTTGACCATTGGACTGTGGATGTGCCACTGATGAAACGTCGAGCCGGATGTGCTCCCGTTCGTAGATCTCCTTCATAGCACCTTTGGACAAATTGGTACCATTATCTGTGATAATGCTGTGCGGAAAGCCAAACCGGAAAATCACCTTTTTGATGAACTGAACCGCCGTGGCCGCATCACACTTGCTAACAGGTTCTGCCTCCACCCACTTTGTAAACTTGTCAACCACCACCAGGAGGTGGGTCTTCTTATCTTTGGACCTTTTGAAAGGCCCAACCATATCCAGCCCCCAAGTCGCAAACGGCCAAGTAATTGGAATCATTCTCAATTCTTGAGCCGGTACATGAGCACGTCTTGAAAACCTTTGGCAACCATCACATCGTTTGACCAGATCCTCCGCATCAGCATGAGTAGTTAACCAATAGAAGCCATGGCGAAACGCTTTAGCCACCAGAGACTTTGAACCGGCGTGGTGACCACAATCTCCTTCGTGGATCTCACACAAAATTTCATGGCCTTCTTCAGGAGATACGCAACGTTAAAAAGCTCCTGATACACTGCAATGATGCAACTCGCCGTTGATGATAGCCATGGACTTGGATCGCCGGATTATCTGCCGGGCCAGAATCTCATCCTCTGGCAACTCGCCCCGGTTCTTGTACGCCAGGTAAGGAAGCGTCCAATCCGGAATAACATGAAGAGCTGCCACCAATTGAGCCTCCGGATTAGGAATAGCCAAATCCTCTTCACCAGGGATCTTCACCGACGGGTTGTGCAGCACATCCAGAAAAACATTGGGCGGGACCGGTTTGCGCTGAGAGCCCAGCCAGCTTAAAGCGTCCGCCGCTTCATTTTTCCGCCGGTCCACGTGGTCCACCTGATAGCCTCTGAAATAACCTGCAACAATATCCACCTCACGACAATATGCTGCCATGAGTGGGTCCTTGGAGTCCCAAGTGCCAGACACCTGCTGAGCCACAAGGTCCGAGTCACCGAAGCACTTAATTCGACTTAGATTCATCTCCTTAGCAATCCGGAGACCATGGAGCAAGGCTTCATACTCAGCTGCATTGTTAGTACAAGGGAACATTAAGCGGAGAACATAACAAAACTTATCACCTCGTGGGGAGGTTAATACGACTCCAGCCCCCGAGCCTTCCAACTGCCTGGATCCGTCAAAATGGATGGTCCAATACGTATGATCCGGCTTTTCTTCAGGTGCTTGCATTTCCGTCCAATCATTGATGAAATCAACAAGTGCTTGAGACTTAACCGCTGTCCGAGGCACATACTTCAAACCGTACGGCCCTAGCTCTATAACCCACTTTGCAATCCGGCCAGTTGCTTCCCGGTTCTGGATGATATCTCCCAAAGGAGCAGAACTGACCACTGTAATTGGATGCCCTTGGAAGTATTGTTTAAGCTTCCGGCTTGCCATAAAAACTCCATACACCAGCTTCTACCAATGCGGATACCTTTGCTTGGACTCAATGAGCACCTCGCTGATATAATAGACCGGACGTTGAACCGGATGCTCCTTACCTGCCTCCTTGCGCTCTACCACAATAGCCACGCTGACCGCCTGAGCATTAGCAGCAACATATAGCAGCAACGGCTCCTTGTCAATGGGAGCAGCGAGCACAGGCGGATTGGCCAATTGCCGTTTTAAGTCCTCAAATGCTTCATCAGCAGCAGAACTCCAGACAAACTGATCTGTCTTTTTCAACATCTGATACAAAGGGATTGCCTTCTCACCGAGGCGACTGATAAACCGGCTTAATGCAGCAATCCGGCCTGCCAGGCGCTGAACATCATTGATACACTTCGGTTTAGCGAGGGAGGTGATGGCTGTGATCTTCTCTGGATTAGCCTCAATTCCCCTATTGGACACCAAGAAGCCTAATAACTTGCCCGCCGGTACACCAAAGACACACTTGTCCGGATTAAGCATCATCTTGTATGTCCTCAGGTTATCAAAGGTTTCCTTCAAATCATCAATCAGAGTCTCCTTCTCCCTGGACTTAACCACGATATCATCCACGTAAGCATGTACATTACGGCTAATCTGCTTGTGAAGACAATTTTGTACACACCGTTGGTAAGTCGCTTGGGCACTCTTGAGCCCGAAGGGCATAGACACATAGCAGAAGGCTCCAAAGGGAGTTATAAATGTCGTCTTCTCCTGGTCCTTAACTGCCATTTTGATCTGATGATAGCCATAATACGCATCCAAAAAACTTAAACGCTCACAGCCCGTCGTAGCATCAATAATTTGATCAATACGGGGGAGAGCAAAAGGATCTGCTGGACAAGCCTTATTAAGATCTGTGTAATCCACAAACATGCGCCGGGTTTCACGAGGGGATGTCTTTCTCCCTGGCCAGATCTTCGTATTTAGCAGCTTCGCACTATGGGCCAACTCGCTTGGCCATCTAGAGCAGATCGACAGCTACGCCTATGGCCGTCAGGTCGGGTTTGGAAGCTTGAACTATGTCGCTGATATCCGCGGAGACTTGATCTTCGACGGATTTGAGCCCATGACAGCCGCTCCCTGCCACCGCGATGAACATGACCTAAATCTATCATCGGACCATACCCATGAGATTGCGCCTGTAAGTGATCCGGCCCTAGATCCAGAGCAGCCTGTGTCATCCAAAGACGGGAAGCTTAACCCCACGAAAGCCGCAGACTCATCGGCGTTGGGGCCGCACACAGACGCAGCTCTGAGCGGGGTCTGCGTCACCGGACCCCCGGATTCATCTCCGGTCACTGGTTCCGAACTATAGGCATCCATGTCCGCCGAGCCTTGCCAGGCGCCGATCGTCGAATTCAGTTCCGCGGACATCTTCTGGCACTCACCTTTAGGCGATGTGCTAAACTCATTAAAAACCCTCTCTTTAGCAGGGGACTCACAACCGAATTATATCGGGTTTGAACTGGGGGTTGATGACGGGGAATTTCGATTCCCACCCACCTCCCACTTAATAGCCATTGTCGAAGATCTAACCGACATGCTTGACTATGACTCCGAAGGCATCGATGGTATGGACGACGATGTCGAAGAGGAGTAGGCCCAAAACCCGCCATTTACCGGGCACTGGACGGCCACCTCCTCCTACGACGTATACATGGTGGACACACCCAAAGAAGTTAACGGCGATGACAAAGAAGACCCAGTGGAAGATAAACCTCCTGAGATATAGCCAAAGCACCGACGACAGCGGTGCCGCTCTAAGTCGCGCCGTGAAAAAGATAGCAATACCGGCACAGGAGAAAACAATACTCTAGACGATGCCGAAGACAATGAAGAACCCGTTGAGCCAACTTCCGAACAGGATGAACGGGAAGATGGGCGAGTTAGCCCTGATGAACATGCCAAACACGAAGACTCAGAGGACAGTAACTATCTCTTCCACTCTCCGAGGATGAGGTGAGCCTCGGCGGCGAGGATTTTATCATGCCTGAGGAACCTCTCGAGCAGGAGCGCTTTAAGCGCCAGCTAATAGCCACTGCAAGGAGCCTGAAAAAGAAGCAGCAACAGCTTCAAGGTGATCAAGATCTACTCAATGATAGATGGACTAACGTCCTGGCAGCCGGGGAATACGGCCTCGAGCGACCACCCAAAAGTTACCCAAAGCGCAAATTACTACCTCAATTCAATGACGAGGCGTTGCCATCAGCACAGAATGCAGCTGACTGACCACCACGTAGTCAGGACAAAGCGGCCACCCAAGCCGAACACCGGCCCATACTACCTCGTTGTAAAGGCAGGGATAAAATAGCTCGGGCACATACATATGACCTTCGGTAGGACCTGGACAGTAGAGCAGGACATACCAGATCGATCTACGGATTGCGGGGGTGTGCCCCGACACATGACGGCGGCTATCTATTCGGACGTGACAAACCTAATCATGCCCGGGCCGAATGCCGCAGACAGACTCCATCCGAGCTACGTCGCGATATGGCCCGATATAGAGACGCCGCACACCCTCTTTGCTTCACTGATGAACTAATGGGGCATGAATTTCCCGAAGGGTTTAAACCCGTGAACATCGAATCATACGATGGAACAACAGATCCCGTGGTATGGATTGAAGATTTTCTTCTCCATATTCGTATGGCCTGTGGTGATGACCTTCATGACATCAAATACCTCCCGCTAAAACTCAAAGGGCCAGCTCGGCACTGGTTAAATAGTCTGCCTGAAAACTCTATTGGCAGCTGGGAGGACTTGGAAGACGCCTTCCGCGACAACTTCCAAGGTGCATACGTACGACCTCCGGATGCAGATGACTTAAGTCACATAGTTCAACAGCCGGGAGAGTCAGCCAGGAAATTCTGGACCAGGTTCCTAACTAAAAAGAACCAAATCGTCGACTGTCCGAATGCCAAAGCCCTAGCAGCCTTTAAGCATAGCATCTACGACGAATGGCTCGCCTGTCACCTCGGCCAAGAAAAGCCGAAGTCCATGGCAGCCCTCACGACACTCATGACCCGTTTCTGTGCGGGTGAGGATAGTTGGCTAGCCCGTAGCCAAAACACTGCAAGTGAGGCTAGCACCTCTGAGACCAAAAACAACAACGGCAAGCCCCGACGCAACAGGCACAAGCGTCGAAGCAACGGTGAAAATACTGACGACACGACGGTCAAGGCCAGATTTAGTGGCTCCAAGTTCGGCCAGCGGAAGAAGCCATATAAAAGAAACAATCAAGGCCCATCCAGCTTGGACCGCATACTCGATCGTCCATGCCAGATCCATGGCACCCGAGACAAACCAGCCAATCATACCAACAGAGACTGTTGGGTTTTTAAACATGCCGGCAAATTAAATGCCAAGAACAAGGAGAAGGGGTCGCAAAGCAAGGACGATGACAAGGAGTGCCGTCCGTCGAACATAGGGGGATAGAAGAAGTCCCCCCCCCAAGTTA
Organism: Triticum dicoccoides; assembly: GCF_002162155.2. Taxonomy (NCBI): domain Eukaryota; kingdom Viridiplantae; phylum Streptophyta; class Magnoliopsida; order Poales; family Poaceae; genus Triticum; species Triticum dicoccoides. The sequence continues at coordinate 288,561,773 of NC_041388.1, forward strand.
AAATAGTGAACATGATATACGCTACCCATATCCCCAAGAGGGAGCGCAAACGCGCGCTCAGGGACGTCTATGCGATGGAGCCAGTCGCCCCAAAGTTCAACCCATGGTCTTCCTGCCCGATCACCTTCAATCGCAGGGACCATCCGACCAGTATCCGTCATGGCGGTTCAGCCACACTGGTCCTTGACCCAATCATTGATGGATTCCATCTCACGCGAGTCCTCATGGATGGTGGCAGGAGCTTGAACCTGCTCTATCAGGATACAGTGCGCAAAATGGGCATTAATCCCTCAAGGATCAAGCTCACAAAGACTACCTTTAAAGGAGTCATACCAGGTGTAGAGGCCCGCTGTATGGGCTCAATCACACTAGAGGTTGTCTTTGAATCCCCAGATAACTTCCAAAGCGAAGAGTTGATCTTCTATATCGTCCCCTTCCGCAGTGGCTATCATGCACTGCTCGGACGAACCGCATTTGCTCGATTCAACGCGGTGCCACACTATGCTTATCTCAAGCTCAAGATGCCCGGACCACGCAGCGTCATAACAGTCAATGGAAACACGGAATGCTCCCGCCGTGCCGAGGAGCACACCGCCACTTTAGCAGCAGAAGTACAGAGCGGCCTCTTCAAGAAGAACCGCATTTCGGCAGCTGAGCTCCCGGACACCGTCAAACGAGTCCGGAGTACTCCGCAGCAGGGCAGCCCGGCTTTTCAAGAGTTCGACTAGCAATTCGGCCTCCGTCCTAGCCCCTACCAAGTGGTGGCGCCCGTATCGCGCGTACATAACTACGCACTCAAAATACCATGGGCGCCATAGACGGAGGCATAACTAGAGTGTGATCCATAATACGGCTCGACCTCCCCTGGACACACATACTTTCACTTTTTCTTTTTGTTTTTTTCCTGTTCAGGTTTCTTTTCCACAGGCCCTTCCTGACGGCCTGATCACAGGTCCTTTTGAAAGGATAGATACACCAAGACGGCACAAGATACTGACGTATAAGGGAATTTCTAGGTGGTCTCTTTAACGGTCCCTCTACCTGTTTTCAGGACCCGCACGCAGCTCTCCCTTGGTTGTGGAATATTAAATAGCCATGTTGCTTATTGCACTACTTGTACAAATACGCTTTGACGTACTAATCAAACTATAACGGAAACAGTTTGCAGCCCAACTCCTGCGAGACTAGCTTGCTCTTTCGATAATATTATAAAATCGCACCCGTACACTTTGGTACGCATTAATCCACCAGGGGCTTCATTGCGCCCCATAATACGGCAATAAAGTCCGAACACTTTTTACAGTATAGTTCAGCACCCCGAATTTAGCATTATATGCATTGGCTCCGAACCATGTCCTTGGTCAATAGTTGGGTTGCCCGGCTCATGCGCTTACTACGTTATGTTCCGCTATATCGGCTAGGGTAGTAAAGGGAGAACTACTGCGATTGTGTCCTGGTTTATCCGAATGAGCACCTCGGTAGAGAAAGCCAAAAACTAATTGTCATGATGCGGCGTGAGCCGGTCAGCTCTTCGGAGGTTTCAAATCTTTAGCGATTTTCCCGCATTATGCGATGGATCGGTTCTTATCCGATCGGGTGTTTACAACACCCTAGTTCAGATACTAGGGGCTGCGCCTAAATTTTTATTGTCAAACTCCTATGGCTAAGTGAGGGTGGTAAAGCCACATAGTCCGATTGCTTGGTTCGTTGCGCTAAACACCTCCTTCAAGGACCAAATTCGTGGATAAAGAGTGTTTTGATTCATCCCGAACACCCCCGTACTACCTACATGGGGGCTGAAGCCGACGACTGGCCAACACTCAGACTTGATAAAACAGCCGCACAGGAGGTAAAACTTTAAATAATAAACAGAAAAGCATTATTTACATATCAACATCGTTTTTATCATAGAGGACGGGATAACATGTATGTATTCATTCAAAAATAATGTCCTTAGCACATTGCTTCGCTACAATGTGGGATCCCTTCAGAACATCTTCAAAATACCGCTCGGGCGTGCGGTGCTCCTTGCTCGCGGGCGGTCCTTCGGCCGCGAGCTTGACGGCATCCATCTTCGCCCATTGTATCTTGACACGGGCGAAGGCCATCCGCACACCTTCTATGCAGACCGACCTCTTGATGGCGTCAAGCCAAGGATAGGCATTGACCAGCCGCTTCACGAGTCTGAACTAGCTGCCGGGTATAGCTTCTGCAGGTCACAGCCGGATTATTTAATCCTTCATGGCTAGTTTGGACACCCTATGCAGCTTGACCAACTGTTTTAGCTGGTCGCTAAAGGGCACCCAATGTTCTGGCACAAGGTATTGCGACCAAAATAGCTTCTCCATTGAGCTCCCCTCTTCGGCTCGGAAGAATTCCACAGCGTCAAAAACACTGCGCGGCAAATCCGCAAACGCCCCTAGAGAACTCCAAATCCGGGTCAGTAAGAGATACCTCTTCCTCACATACTTGCTTTGCATAATAAAAGCCTTACCCACCGCGATCTTCTTGGCCTCTTGGATCTCCCGGAGGGTGCCTTGGGCTTCGGCCCGGGCCTCTTGTGCACTTTGGCGGGCCTTAGCGAGTTCGGACTCTTGGTCCGCATTCTGGCGCTCCAAGGACTCATATTTCTTCACGGCGTCCTGGAGCTCCTGCTGGACCTCACCAACCCTGGCCTCATGCTTTTCTCGGGCGGATTTTTCCTTTACTGCTCTCTCCTCGGCCTCGGCTAGCGCCTTCTTGAGGGCCTCCACCTCGGTCGCCGCCCCTACGAAAATATCACGACACTGTGGTCAACGCAAAAACATTCATACTTTCCAAACATGCATAAAATGGTTGAATACCTTGATTGTCCTCCAGCTGTTTTTTCGCACGACCGAGCTCTTCCTCGGTCTGCTCTAGCCTGTGCTTCAGTCCGGAGACTTCGGCAGCATGAGAAGTCACGGCCAACAGCGACGCCTGCTTATTCACATAGACATATATGGTTAGTCTCCTGCGAAAAACTATTTGATCCTCTGTTCGGCTCTTCTTTCCGATCCCCGGACAGAGTCTCAGGGGCTACTGTCCACACTGTATTGCTTACCTCAAAGCCTGTTAGAAGGCTTGTGCAGGCTTCGGTCAGTCCGCTCTTTGCGGACTGAATCTTATCAATCATCGCACCCATGAGGGCATGGTGTTCCTCAACGATCGAAGCGCATCACAGCGCTTCGAGTAGAGTATCTGGTGCCTCTGGTTGGACAGAGGTCACCGAAGGAATGGGCACACCTCCTTCCGACGAGGGAGGCAGCTCGCCGGACTCCGAATCCGTATAGGTCTCTGGGACCGTATTCGGCTAGGGGCTGAATGGGACATGGCCCCCATCGCCAGTCTCCATGGGGATCTTCTCCCCCATGTGTCCGGCGGATGAGGTCTCGCCCTTTGGCGCCGCCCCCCGACGCCCTCCTGCGTCTCTCCCTGGCCTAGGATCCTTCGGGACAACACCTCGGTGTCATCCATAGCCCTGGGAGAGGAGGCTGCCAGAAGGGACCCGCTGTCCATCACCTTCGGGTCTAGCGAGTTCCTTGAAGATGAGGATCACTCGAGGGCGGAACGAGCCGGACTGCAAGTACATGATTCAACATGTTAAAATTTGTAGCGACCCGACCCGAATGGATCAAGTCTACTGTGCTCCGGTGTCATCCCTGGATCAGTAATGCTGACACCACACAGTACATCGAAGGATTTATAGCAGAGTGGCAATCACACACTTATTACATCGTTGTCTCAAAGAGAACTTATTACAATAAATATGGCTTAAGGCCATCTAATAACGATAACAGCGGAAGACTCGGAAGATAAATGGGTCCATCAACTCCAACGGCATCACTGAGTATAGGACCACGACCTAAAAGCACCTTACTCGTCGTCTGAAAAGTCTGCAACATGAGAAGTTGCAGCCCGAAAACGGGTCAGCACATGGAATATGCTAGCAATGTAACACAGAGAGAGTAATGGAATGAAACAGCTATACTATATGCATATATGGCTGGTGGAAAGCTCTATGGTTACAGTTTTGTGTAAAGCCAATTTTTCCCTACTGCAAAGGAATAAATTTATTTAACTATCAAGGTAGTTGTTGAACATTGAGAATGGTTGACAGCATTCTCAATCCCAATTAAGTGAACAGTTAAAACCCAACAACATTAATTAGAAGTAACAATGATGAGATTCACATGATATTCAAGTACTAGATACTCAAGTTGTCCATAACCGGGGACACGGCTAATCATGATTAGTTTGTACACTCTGCAAAGGTTTGCGCACTTTTCCCCACAAGACTCGATCGCCTCCGTTTGGTTTCTCGCACTACATGGTGTTTGAGAAGACGGATGACCGAGACACAGTCTTTCAGAAGCGCTAGCACCTTACATGTGGGTAGACCGGTACACCTACTTTCCCCTACATCTGCTAGTCTACCCGTAAGAGTTCGCACAACTTAGTCAACTATGCCAGAGCCCATAATGGCTTGTGGCTGCACACGGAAGTTACTAGCATGAATGATCTTATGATCCCTTTGAGCCTGGGTGGCGGTCCGAAATAAAAACAGGCAAGTCCCGATAGACATCAGGTGCCTCAATCCACCCAGATGTGTATTTAAGTTGCCACCTTAAGTGAACCATTAAAATTAACAAACTCACATATGTCATGGATATCACTCACCCAATCCACGTCTACTAGCATAGCATGGCATAATAAGCAAACGTAGAAGTAACTCCCAAAGGTTTCATAATAATACAGGTGATAGGTACTACCTCATCTACTTCCCATCCCACAATTTAATTAGATCCTAATCATGCAATGTGAGAGGATTCATCTAATGCAATAAAACATGGGTTGTAGAAAAGGTATGATCAAAGTGTTACTTGCCTTGCTGAGAATCCGCGAGTCCTAGGGTTTCGAAGTAACAAGCGGCGCAATCCGAGTGATCTATCGCAGACAAACAACAAGCACACAATAAGTACTCATCTAATGCACAGGAAAAACTCGAACAAGAGAACGAACCAGAAAGTTCAACTTGAGAACTCCGGTTGCAAAGGAAGAACGAACCGAACAAAGAAACGGAAAAACAAACAGCGGAAGAAAACAACTCGGTTCTAGCAGGTTGAAACTAGGTCAAATCTTATTGTGGCAAAACTTGTTCAAGTTGATTAGTCAGAACGGCGATTTCGAAATGAAACTCCAGGTGCTTGAATCACCTGATTCCGATAAACGAGCGGGAAGAAAGACTAGAACGAAAATCGGATCTGAGATCGCGATCGCGGAATAAATCCGACGAAAAGAAAGAGATGAACGGTTAAACGAACGGGCGTCGTTAACCGGGAAAAATCGGTGATCATGTTCGTTGAGACGAACGGTCCGAAAGAAGAATGAAAACCGATCTAGGGTTTCGGAACAAAACCGAAACAAAGCCGGAAGAGAAAAACCGGAAGAAAAAAGAAAAAAAAGAAGAACCGGAACGGTTTTCTAGAAGAAAAACTGAACCGAGGAAAAGAAGAGGCGGCGCGGCTACCTCGGGAGGCGGGGCTCCGGGCGGCGGCTTAAGGCGGCGGCGGCGGGCTTAAGGCGGCGGCGGCGGGCTTAAGGCGGCGGCGGCGGGCTTGGGTGGTGGAGGAAAAGAGAGGGGGGTGAGTATATATACTAGGAGGGGGGTGTGACTTGGCCAAGGGGCAAAAGGGGGGGCGGCGGCCTAGAGTCCCGCTGGGACTCGGCTTCGCGCGAGGGGCTGGGGGCGGTGGCGGCTGGCTGGGCCTTGGCCCAGCTAGCCTGGCGCGCGGGAGCTGCTCCTCTTTTTTTTTTAAATCGGTTTCGCGCGCAGAAAAACAAAAGAAAACTATCTAAACGAACTCCGAAAAATCTAAAGTAAATTTTCCCCGACTCCTAAAATGAGTCGAACAAAATGAACTTTTCTCCGGGCCTAAAATGCAATTTTGAAAACCCGCATTTTTCCCTATCCAAATAAAGGCAAACAAAACTCCGGCAAAACCAAAATTTGATTTATTCATTGGATCTTCATTTTTCCTAACTTTGGGAAAGTCATATTATTCCCTCTCTCATTTTTTTTGATATTGGAAAAATAATTGAAGATGAAATAAATAAATCAAATGATCCTCCTTTCCAAAATTTGAGAGAACTCAAATATGAAAATAACGAAATCTCCAACTCTCTCCGTGGGTCCTTGAGTTGCGTGAAATTTCTAGGATCAACCAAAATGCATGAAAATATGATATGCATGATGATCTAGTGTATAACATTCCAAATTGCAAATTTGGGATGTTACAAACCTACCCCCCTTAAGATGAATCTCGCCCTCGAGATTCGAGTTGGCTAGAAAATAGGTGAGGGTGGTCCTGAGCAAATCTTCTTCTTTTTCCCAGGTGGCTTCATCCTCTGAGTGGTGGTTCCACTGAACTTTGCAAAACTTGATAACCTTGCTGCGGGTAACTCTGCTGGCATAATCGAGAATCTTGACTGGCTTCTCCTCATACGTTAAGTCGTCCTTCAACTGAATCGCTTCGAGTGGGACGGTATCTCTTAGCGGTACCTCCGCCATCTCGGCATGACATTTCTTCAACTGAGAAACATGGAATACATCATGAACTCCTGACAGCTCCTCTGGTAATTCCAACTTATAAGCGACTTCTCCCATACGTTGCAAGATCTTGTACGGTCCAACGAAGCGCGGTGCTAATTTTCCCTTAACTCCAAAGCGCTTAACTCCTCGAAGTGGGGGTACTCGAAGATAAACTCTGTCTCCGGTTTCGTAAACTGTCTCCTTGCGTTTAGAATCTGCGTAGCTCTTCTGCCTGGACTGGGCTACCTTGAGCCTATCGCGAATCAACTTAACTTTCTGTTCAGACTCCTTAATCAAATCTGGTCCAAAGAATTGACGGTCTCCAACTTCGTCCCATGACAACGGTGTCCTGCACCTCCTTCCGTATAAAGCTTCAAAAGGTGCCATCTTCAAACTGGTTTGGTAACTATTGTTATAAGAAAACTCCGCATACGGCAAGTTATCGTCCCAACTAGATCCATAATCTAGTGCACACGCTCTCAGCATATCTTCCAAAATTTGATTGACTCTCTCGGTCTGTCCATCCGTCTGTGGGTGAAAAGCTGTGCTGAACTCCAGTCTGGTTCCTAAAGTTTCATGCAACTGATTCCAAAACTTTGAGGTGAATTGGGTTCCTCTATCTAATACAATACTCCTCAGAACTCCATGCAAACAAATGATCCTAGTCATGTATATCTTCGCCAACTTAGCACTGGTGTAAGTGGTCTTAACTGGAATAAAATGTGCTACCTTCGTCAAACGATCAACTACTACCCATATCGAGTCATAGCCTGATTTTGTCCTGGGTAGTCCTGTGATAAAATCCATGCCTATCTTATCCCACTTCCATTCGGGTATCGGCAATGGTTGTAACAATCCTGCTGGCTTCTGATGCTCTGCCTTTACTCTCTGACATACGTCACAAACTGCTACATATGCTGCAATATCCTTCTTCATTCCGATCCACCAGAATGTTTCCTTCAAATCCAAAGACATCTTGGTATTCCCGGGGTGAATCGAATACGGTGAATCATGTGCCTCTTGCAAAATCAACTTCCTGATCTCCGGGTCATTTGGCACATAAACACGGTCCTCAAACCATAGGGTATCGTGCTCATCCTCACGAAATCCCTTTGCTTTTCCTTCGCTCAATTTCTCTTTTATAGCAGCAATCTCCTTGTCAGATTTCTGAGCTTCTCTGATTTTATCCATCAATGTCGACTGAATCTCCAATGCTGCTACATAGCCTCTCGGAACTATTTCCAAACATAGCTCACGAAGGTTTTCTGCTAACTCCTTGGGTATTTTCCCCGTCATTAGAGTATTCACATGGCTCTTACGGCTCAATGCGTCAGCTACTACATTAGCTTTTCCGGGATGGTAATGCAATCAAATGTCATAATCCTTGATGAGCTCCAACCATCTCCTTTGTCGGAGGTTCAACTCCTTCTGAGTGAAAATGTACTTCAAACTCTTGTGATCCGTGTACACCTCACAATGATTTCCAATGAGGAAATGTCTCCACGTCTTCAATGCATGCACTACGGCTGCTAACTCCAAATCATGCGTGGCATAATTCAACTCATGAGGCTTCAGTTGTCATGAAGCATACGAAACAACTCTTCCTTCCTGCATAAGCACTGCTCCAAGTCCTCGACGTGAAGCGTCGCAATACACCTCATAATCCTTGGTCTTATCTGGCAAAATCAATACTGGTGAGGTAACCAAGCGATTCTTCAACTCCTGGAAACTAGCCTCACACTCCTCGGTCCATTTGAACTTAGTATCCTTCTTCAACAATTCAGTCATAGGCTTTGCAATCTTTGAAAAGTTCTCAATGAATCTCCGGTAGTATCCTGCGAGTCCAAGAAAACTCCGGATCTCTCCAACTGTTGTTGGTGCTTCCCATTCGGTTACGGTCTCAACCTTCGTGGGGTCAACTGCTATACCTTCTCCGGATATAACATGTCCGAGGAATCCAACTTCCTTCAACCAAAACTCACATTTGCTGAATTTGGCGTATAACTGATGTTCCCTTAGTTTCTCCAAAACCAAACACAAATGTTCCCTATGCTCCTCTTCATTCTTTGAATAAACCAGGATGTCATCAATGAACACTACGACGAACTTATCCAAAAACTCCATAAACACTTTGTTCATCAGGTTCATAAAATAGGCAGGTGCGTTAGTCAATCCAAATGACATAACGGTGTACTCATACAGTCCATATCTTGTGGTGAATGCTGTCTTAGGTATGTCCTGCTCTTGAATCTTCAATTTATGGTACCCTGATCGCAAATCGATCTTGGAAAACACTTTAGATCCTTGCAACCGATCAAACAGATCGTTGATCATTGGCAGTGGGTACTTGTTCTTGATGGTTACTTCATTCAATCCCCGATAATCTACAACCATCCTTAATGATCCATCCTTCTTTTCCACTAGAAGTACGGGTGATCCCCAAGGCGAAGAACTTGGGCGAATGTAACCTTTATCCAATAACTTCCACCAAATCCTTTGCTGGCATCCGGTACGGTTGCTTCGATATTGGGCCTGTACCTGGCAATAACTCAATCAAAAACTCAATGTCTCTATCCGGTGGCATGCCTGGCAATTCCTCAGGAAATACATCAGGAAAATCCTTCACCACTGGTACTTCCTCTTGCACAACTCCTGTTAGGCAGTTTACTTGTGTTCTGTTTGGCACATGCCGGGATACATACTTGATCCTTCTTCCTTCTGGTGTGGTAAGCAAAATTGTCTTACTGGCGCAATCGATGTTTCCTCCATACATCGTCAGCCAATCCATACCAAGAATCACATCCAGACCTTGGGACTCCAGAATAATTAAATCCGTTGGGAAAACATGCCTTCCTATACTTAATGGCACTTGGGAACATCCTTGTCTGGCCATGTACTCTGCTCCTAGCGAGCTTACTAGCATAGGCGTTTTAAGAATCCTAGTGGGTAGGCTATACTTTTCCACAAATCCCCTTGATATGTAGGAATGCGATGCACCAGTATCAAAAAGAACGAGTGCGGTAAATGTTTTAACCAAAAACTTACCGATTACTGCATCAGGCTGATCTTCAACCTCCTCCACGTTAACGTGGTTCACCTGTCCCCTATTGAAAGGGTTCGGCTTCTTCCCAGAGCTTCCATTGCCATTTCCATTCTGGCCTTCAGGACATTCATTGGCATAATGTCCGGTCTTGGAACACTTGAAACAGGTGACTTGACTCAGGTCTCTCTTGGTTGGGGTCGATGGGGTGGTCCGGTTCTGGCCGTTGCTTCTTCCATTCCCATTACCATTCTTGTGGCCATTATGGTTGTGCGAGCTACCTCCTCCATGGGTATGCTGAAACTGAAATCCCGGTTTAGGGGTAAGACGAGGCTTCTGCTGGGCTCCAGAGTTATACTTCCCCTGTCCATATTTCCTCTTGCGGTTCTCAATCTGCTGCTGCTTCCCTTCAATCATAAGAGCACGATCTACCAACTCCTGGTAGTTTTTGAAGGTGGCTACCATCAACTGCATACTCAACTCATCATTCAGTCCTTCCAGGAATTTCTCCTGCTTAGCTGCATCTGTAGCAACGTCATCTGGGGCATAACGTGCTAACTTGCTAAAATCGTCAATGTACTGGCCAACTGTCCTTCCTCCTTGGCGTAAGTTGCGAAACTCACGCTTCTTCATGGCCATAGCTCCTGCTGAAACATGGGCAGTGCGGAAAGCTTGCTGAAACTGATCCCATGTGACAGTGTCAACTGGGTAAGTGGCTGCGAAATTCCCCCACCATGCTGCCGCGGGTCCGTCAAGCTGGTGAGCGGCAAACTTCACTTTCTCACCATCCGTGCATCCTATAGTGGTCAACTCCCTTCCTATCTTGCGGAGCCAATCATCTGCTACAATCGGCTCGGTGCTACTGGAAAACACCAGCGGATTCAGCCTAAGGAAACGGGCTAAGTGGTCAACAGGTGGTGGTGGTGGTGGGTTGTTGTTGTTGTTCCCCTGATTCTAATTCTGAACTAGCAACTGCATCAAGGTGTTCTGTTGCTGGATCAACTGGGTGAGCTCCGGCGGAAAGGCAAATCCGGGGTCACGTCTCGGAGGCATCTGAGGGTTTAGAAAAGATGAGATATAAGAATAGAGGGGGTCTAAAGGGAAAACACTACCCATATGCACATGAGGCAAAAGCACACAATTTCACTTCATTCAATCAAACAAGGGCTTACAAACGGTCTAACTATCACAAAAGTGCTCGAACTATTGTGTTTACATGGGGGAATACTACTACTATCTGGTGGTCATCTAGAAATTTGAACCGGTGGAAGACTCCATGATATCTGCTCCAGCTTCGTCTACAAAGTCGGGTTCACTTGGATCCGAATCGGTGTCGTCGATGATGATGTAGTTGTCCGGACATGCGACGTACTCGTCTTCCTCCTTGGATGCGAACTTCCTCTTGAGTTCTTCAACCTCCTGCTTAAGATCGCCATTGTGTCTTGCTAGAGCTACGATCTCGTCCATGTAGTCCTTGCGTGTAGACTCCAGTTCTCCTTCTAGCTCAATGATCCTTGCATTTGCATTCTTCAATTCTATCATATCATTGCACATGTGGTTCTCGTGGCGTCGAATGTGCTGGTTTAACTCCTGGATGAAAGATGCAATGGATCTATCCTTCTTGGTGCTGACTAACTCCCATTGTTCGTCTCGGCGTCCGCAAATCTGGTAGATAGTGTCCTTGAGGTCTTCTTGATAAACTTCTCCAATGCGTCCCATGGTGATATGAGCTGCCATGCTCCTTCCCAGACTCCAGGTTGGTGCATTGAAAACACTATCTATGGGCTTCGTGATTGGTGCGAATGTCCTTCCCGGAACATGAGCTTGAATCTTCCAGCGCTCCTCTTCAGGCAGAGTGGCGTTGAAGGTTCCCGTGAAGCTTGGTAATCCAAGGTTCAGGTACTTGGTGACTTCCTTCAAGTGAAATCCAAAAGGTGTGCCTTCATCCGGTTGAGCATACTTAATCTTCGTGTTCGTCATCCTAAAAGGGTAGAAAAGATGAGGAGTTAGAAAATGAGAAGAGAATGTTGATCTATGGCTTTAACTTAGTGGTCGTGTCCTACAGTCTGCGTGTGCTCTTTTACCATCTCTGTAGCGACCCGACCCGAATGGATCAAGTCTACTGTGCTCCGATGTCATCCCTGGATCAGTAATGCTGACACCACACAGTACATCGAAGGATTTATAGCAGAGTGGCAATCACACACTTATTACATCGTTGTCTCAAAGAGAACTTATTACAATAAATATGGCTTAAGGCCATCTAATAACGATAACAGCGGAAGACTCGGAAGATAAATGGGTCCATCAACTCCAACGACATCACTGAGTATAGGACCACGACCTAAAAGCACCTTACTCGTCGTCTGAAAAGTCTGCAACATGAGAAGTTGCAGCCCGAAAACGGGTCAGCACATGGAATATGCTGGCAATGTAACACAGGGAGAGTAATGGAATGAAACAGCTATACTATATGCATATATGGCTGGTGGAAAGCTCTATGGTTATAGTTTTGCGTAAAGCCAATTTTTCCCTACTGCAAAGGAATAAATTTATTTAACTATCAAGTTAGTTGTTGAACATTGAGAATGGTTGACAGCATTCTCAATCCAAATTAAGTGAACAGTTAAAACCCAACAACATTAATTAGAAGTAACAATGATGAGATTCACATGATATTCAAGTACTAGATACTCAAGTTGTCCATAACCGGGGACACGGCTAATCATGATTAGTTTGTACACTCTGCAGAGGTTTGCGCACTTTTCCCCACAAGACTCGATCGCCTCCGTTTGGTTTCTCGCACTACATGGTGTTTGAGAAGACGGATGACTGAGACACAGTCTTTCAGAAGCGCTAGCACCTTACATGTGGGTATACCGGTACACCTACTTTCCCCTACATCTGCTAGTCTACCCGTAAGAGTTCACACAACTTAGTCAACTATGCCAGAGCCCATAATGGCTTGTGGCTGCACACGGAAGTTACTAGCATGAATGATCTTATGATCCCTTTGAGCCTGGGTGGCGGTCCGAAATAAAAACAGGCAAGTCCCGATAGACATCAGGTGCCTCAATCCACCCAGATGTGTATTTAAGTTGCCACCTTAAGTGAACCATTAAAATTAACAAACTCACATCTGTCATGGATATCACTCACCCAATCCACGTCTACTAGCATAGCATGGCATAATAAGCAAACGTAGAAGTAACTCCCAAAGGTTTCATAATAATACAGGTGATAGGTACTACCTCATCTACTTCCCATCCCACAATTTAATTAGATCCTAATCATGCAATGTGAGAGGATTCATCTAATGCAATAAAACATGGGTTGTAGAAAAGGTATGATCAAAGTGTTACTTGCCTTGCTGAGAATCCGCGAGTCCTAGGGTTTCGAAGTAACAAGCGGCGCAATCCGGGTGATCTATCACAGACAAACAACAAGCACACAATAAGTACTCATCTAATGCATAGGAAAAACTCGAACAAGAGAACGAACCAGAAAGTTCAACTTAAGAACTCCGGTTGCAAAGGAAGAACGAACCGAACAAAGAAACGGAAAAACAAACGGCGGAAGAAAACAACTCGGTTCTAGCAGGTTGAAACTAGGTCAAATCTTATTGTGGCAAAACTTGTTCAAGTTGATTAGTCGGAACGGCGGTTTCGAAACGAAACTCCAGGCGCTTGAATCACCTGATTCTGATAAATGAGCGGGAAGAAAGACTAGAACGAAAATCGGATCTGAGATCGCGATCGCGGAATAAATCCGACGAAAAGAAAGAGATGAACGGTTAAACGAACGGGCGTCGTTAACCGGGAAAAATCAGTGATTACGTTCGTTGAGACGAACGGTCCGAAAGAAGAACGAAAACCGATCTAGGGTTTCGGAAGAAAACCGAAACAAAGCCGGAAGAGAAAAACCGGAAGAAAAAAGAAAAAAAAGAAGAACCGGAACGGTTTTCTAGAAGAAAAACCGAACCGAGGAAAAGAAGAGGCGGCGCGGCTACCTCGGGAG
>NC_041388.1:288575751-288635862 GCF_002162155.2 Triticum dicoccoides
GGGGGGGGTGAATATATATACTAGGAGGGGGGTGTGACTTGGCCAAGGGGCAAAAGGGGGGGCCGGCGGCCTAGAGTCCCGCTGGGACTCGGCTTCGCGCGAGGGGCTGGGGGCGGTGGCGGCTGGCTGGGCCTTGGCCCGGCTGGCCTGGCGCGCGGGAGCTGCTCCTCTTTTTTTTTTAAATCGGTTTCACGCGCAGAAAAACAAAAGAAAACTATCTAAACGAACTCCGAAAAATCTAAAGTAAATTTTCCCTGACTCCTAAAATGAGTCGAACAAAATGAACTTTTCTCCGGGCCTAAAATGCAATTTTGAAAACGCGCATTTTTCCCTATCCAAATAAAAGCAAACAAAACTCCGGCAAAACCAAAATTTGATTTATTCATTGGATCTTCATTTTTCCTAACTTTGGGAAAGTCATATTATTCCCTCTCTCATTTTTTTGATATTGGAAAAATAATTGAAGATGAAATAAATAAATCAAATGATCCTCCTTTCCAAAATTTGAGAGAACTCAAATATGAAAATAACGAAATCTCCAACTCTCTCCATGGGTCCTTGAGTTGCGTGAAATTTCTAGGATCAACCAAAATGCATGAAAATATGATATGCATGATGATCTAGTGTATAATATTCCAAATTGCAAATTTGGGATGTTACAAAATTATGAAGTAAAGAGGCTGATATATGAATGCATCAGGGTCTTTGAATATTCACGATTTGGCCAGGGGCTTATCTCGGGGGCACCGCTCTAGGCTGCCGTCGACGTCCCATGCGGAGCTATCCGTGAGGGAGACCTTCCCCTTCTTGGATGCCTCCGCCTCCAGATTTGTGGAGGCCACCCTTGAGGGAGTCCTGGACTAAGGGGTCCTCGGGCGTACGGCCTATTAGCCATGGGTCGGACTGATGGGCTATGATGATATGAAGACCGAAGACTGCACCCGTGTCTGGACGAGACTCTCCTTGGCGTGGAAGGCAAGCTTGGCGATCAAATAAGTAGATTCATTTCTTTGTAACCAACCTTGTGTAACTCTAGATCCTCCCGGTGTCTATATAAACCGGAGGACTTAGTCCGGAGAGGGGACAATCATTACCATAGTCATACAGGCTAGGCTTTTAGGGTTTAGCCATCTCGATCTCGTGGTAGATCAACTCTTGTAATACTCATATTCATCAAGATCAATCAAGCAGGAAGTAGGGTATTACCTCCACACAGAGGGCCCGAACCTGGGTAAACATCGTGTCCCCTGTCTCCTGTTACCATCGACCTTAGACGCACAGTTCGGGACCCCCTACCTGAGATCCGCCGGTTTTGACACCGGCATTGGTGCTTTCATTGAGAGTTCCACTGTGTCATCCTCAAAAGGTTTGATGGATCCTTCAATCATCCGCAATGATGCTGTCCAAGGGGAGGTCTTCCTCCCCGGACAGATCTTCATGTTCGGCGGCTTCGCACTGCGGGCCAACTCGCTTGGCCATCTGGAGCAGATCGACAGATACGCCCCTGGTCGTCAGGTCTGATTCGGGAGCTTGAACTACGTCATGGATATCCGCGGAGACTTGATCTTTGACGGATTCGATACCACGGCAATCGCTCCCCGTCACCTCGATGAACATGACTTAGATCTTTCATCGGGCCATACCCAGGAAATTGCACCTACAACCGCTCTGGCCTTAGATCCAGAGCAGGTCGCGCCATTCGAGGACAGGAAGCTTAACCCTGCCATGGAAGCCGCAGACTCCACGGCGTTGGAGCCGCACACAAACCTAACCTCTGGTAATGCCAGTGTCACCGGAACCTCGGGCTCGTTTCCGGTTAAAAGTTTCGAACTATGTGCATCCACGCATGTCGAGCATGGTCGGTTATCGATCGCCGAATTCAGCGCTGCGGACATCTTCCGACACTCACCCTTGGGCGATGTGCTGAATTCATTAAAAAATCTATCCTTACCGGGGGATTCACAACCGAACTATATCCGGTTCGAACTAGAAGCTGATGACAGGGAATTTTGCTCCCTACCCGCCACCCACTTCATAGCCACGGTCGAGGATTTAACCGACACGCTCGATTACGGCTCCGAAAACATCGACGGTATGGACGACGATGCTGATGAGGAGCAAAACCAAAATCCACCATTTACTAGACGCTGGACGACCACTTCTTCGTACGATGTGTACATGGTGGAGACACTCAAAATAACCAATGACGACGACAAAGAAAATCCAGTCGACAATAAACCTCCTGAGACACAGCAAAAGCGCCGGTGTCCTCAACGCCGCTCTAAGTCACGTCGTTCAAAAGACAGCAATGCTGGCATCAGAGAAAATAATACTCCGGACAACGCCGAAAACAATGAAGACCTTGCTGAGGTAACATCCGAACAGGAGGAGCAAGAAAACGGGCAAGCCAGCCCCGACGAACAGGCCAGGCCCAATGACTCGGAGGACGGTAGTTATCATCCGCTCTCCGAGGATGAGGAAAGCCTTGGTGTCGGTGTCAAAACCGGTGGATCTCGGGTAGTGGGTCCCGAACTGTGCGTCTAGGCCGGATGGTAACAGGAGGCAGGGAGCACGATGTTTTACCCAGGTTCAGGCCCTCTTGATGGAGGTAAAACCCTACGTCCTGCTTGATTAATATTGATGATATGGGTAGTACAAGAGTAGATCTACCACGAGATCAAGGAGGCTAAACCCTAGAAGCTAGCCTATGGTATGATTGTTGTATATGGAGTTGATTGTCTACGGACTACAACCCTCCGGTTTATATAGACACCAAATAGGGTTAGGGTTACATAGAGTCGGTTACAATGGTAGGAGATCTTGAATATCCGCATCGCCAAGCTTGCCTTCCACGCCAAGGAAAGTCCTATCCGGACACGGGACGAAGTCTTCAATCTTGTATCTTCATAATCCAGGAGTCCGGCTGAAGGTATAGTCCGGCTACCCGAATACCCCCTAATCCAGGACTCCCTCAGTAGCCCCTGAACCAGGATTCAATGACGATGAGTCCGGCGTGCAAATTGTCTTCGGCATTGCAAGGCGGGTTCCTCCTCCAAGTCCTTCATAGAAGATTGTAAACACCAAGAGTAGTGTCTGGCTCTGCAAAATAAGCTTCCACATATTGCCATAGAGAGAATAATATTAATCCAAATCAAATCTACTGACGTATTCCGCAGTGCATCAACACACTACAGCCAAGTCCTTTACTTGAATCGATTTCACTTTTCCACCTCAGTGTGTTTTGCGAGGCAGTTTCCTTGGCACGTCTTGTCAAAGCAGAGATCGTGTGCCCCCCTTTCACGGGATTCTCATCAATACAGACGTGGGTAACCCAATCGTGCCCGTTAGCATGTTTTCTCGATTAAAGGCGAGTCCCAAACGGTTACGGGGAGGGCTCCTCGTATTCACCCTCTTATAAAGAGACCAGGCCTTACTCCTTTTCTCCAATCCCAAAACGAGTTCGCCCGTCGCCTCGAGTTCCAACACCCTAGGCTCCAGATTCCGGGCGACTCAGACCTTCGACAATGTCCGGTTCCGACCTTCAAGGCCGATGGATGGAGGAGGACGTGCTAAAGTTGAGAGAGGCTAAGTTCTTGACCGCCGAAATTTCGCACAGGTTGCCTGCTCAAAGGCAGGTTATCCCCAGTCCCCAGCCCGGTGAGAGCGTAGTGTTCGTGTCTCACTTCCTTCGGGGGTTAGGCTTCCCGATGGATCCCTTCGTGAGGGGACTGCTGTTTTATTACGGGCTGGAATTTCACGACTTAGCTCCGTAGTCCATCCTCCATATTTCCTCATTTATCGTTGTATGTGAAGCGTTCCTCCATGTTACCCCTCACTTCGGATTATGGGTCAAGACCTTCAAAGTGGAGCCGAAGATGATCAAGGGACGGCATGCAGAGTGCGGAGGCGCTGTTATAAGCAAAAATGCTGATGCTCCATGGCCCGAGGGCTCTTTTCAAGAGGAGCTAGGCTTGTGGCAATGAGAGTGGTTTTATATCACCGCTCCCCGGAGCACCAAGTGGGTGGCGCCTCCTGCCTTTCGCTCGGGTCCCCCACCACGGCTAGCGTCATGGGTCAACGGAGGGTTAGATTGGGGTTTGCCCAAAGACGTGCCCTTGTTATAGGGCCGCATTAAGGATCTC
Source organism: Triticum dicoccoides (assembly GCF_002162155.2). NCBI lineage: Eukaryota > Viridiplantae > Streptophyta > Magnoliopsida > Poales > Poaceae > Triticum > Triticum dicoccoides. The sequence continues at coordinate 288,579,894 of NC_041388.1, forward strand.
TTGGAAGGAGACCTCAGCCTGGTCAAGGTGACGTAGGTCATGCTGATTCGCCGAATATTGCCCGGCAAATGTTGCTCCCTTCGCCTGTGGGAGTTTAATCCAGAGGGACCGCGAGCTCTCCAGAATTTCATGGGCGCAACGCCCGCAGAGATGTATAAACTGTTCTTCGGATCATGAGAGATGTGTCCGGATTTAACCGAGGACGCAGGCCTAAGCTGCAATCGCCCGGATACTTAAGTAAGCAACCTTGTGCCCGGACCTTCTATCCGTATAATTGTCATAAACTTGCCCCTAAAAGAGCCGTCCTTTTAAGCAGGAGTGGATAGCGAAGGCAAAGCGGATCAGGTGTCCGGCTCCCCTTCTCGAAACCAGGCCAGACCCCGTGCTGGTCAGGATGCTGGAGATAACGCCTTTGGAGGGAAGCAAGGGGGAGGACAAGGAAACTATGGCCTCCTCGAAGGAGGCTGCTCCGAAGGGAGGAACCAACAATTCCTCTCCTAAGGGGAAGAAGAGAGCCGCCTCTGACGACCCGGAAACTATGGCCTCGAAGCGGGGGAAAAATCCTCGTCAGAGGGTCCGACGCCGGGGAGTTCCTCGGCCGGACTACGCCCTCAAGGGGATCAGCCCTCCAGCGAGCCGTAAGTAGAGAAAGATTTTCCTTTTGAGGGATGGGGGAAATCCTTGATTTAGATCTGAGAAGATTAACCGAATTTTTACCTTGTACCTCGGACCTCAGCCCTTCTCAGCAGAGCTCGTCTTCGGGGGATCTCATCCGCAGAGAGCGGATTGCATGAGGCCGTCAAAAGTTTACTGGCGGGTTTTGAGGTATATTAGATAATGTACACTTTTGTCAGTTGCGCATGAATAAGATGCGCCATGTGTAGATAGTAGCCCCTGAGACTCTGCGCGTCGTCAAGAAATGACGGCACGCGGAGGATCATAATCCCAGGTCTAAGATGTCGCCTTTGAATGTAGGCGGCAGGGTGTCCGGAATTGAGCCGAACTGATAATTTTGCCGAACTAAAGCGGCAACTGGTCGTGGCAGATGCCGACATCGCGCTTGTCAACAAGCGGCTTGATGAGGCTCAAGGTATGTAATTCCTCGGGCGGCATCAGGTAAGAAGAGTTTTATGCCAGTGTCTTACGATGCGTGTGCTTGACACAGATGGTGCGGCCGCCGTGGAGAGTCTTAGGGCAGAACTTGCCCGAGCTAAAGAACAAGCCAGAGAAAGTGATGCGGCTGCCAAGAAAGCCCTTGAAGAGCTGAGAGCCGAACAGGCTGCTCATTGCCGAAGCAAGGAAGAGATGGCCGAAAAGTTAAAGAGTGCTGCAGACCGTTGCAGACTTCTTGAGAAAGAAGACCGGGCGAAACAGACGGACTTAGAGAAGGCCGTTGCCAATGCCAAGGACGCGCGCTCTGCGATGAGAGCTGCGAAGGAGGAGCTGCGTCAGGCCGAACAGATTGCGGCTGGAAAGCCCTTTATGCTGCGAAGGAAATTTTGCGATCCGAAGTTTGCTCCGTTGGACCGGATGTGGAGTGTGGAGGATACCTATCTGGATTTGGCACCGAGTGCTGCTGATGCGACCGAACACTTTCGAGATCAGAAAGATCGCGAAGTGGAAAAGCTTTTCTGGTCGCAGTTTCACAATCCAGAGCGTCCGCTGGCAGTGGACGATCGTTTGGCTCAATGGGCCGAACTGAATAGGTTGTTCGGACTCTCCATGAAGTACGTCATGGGTCATCTGTGGCCGGGGAGATCGGAGCCGAAGAGTTATTTCAGCTTGGTGCAGCAATTCCTTGATGCGGTGTCGCGTATTAATGCAATGAAGAGGTCAGCATGCATAGAGGGCGCAAGGATGGTTCTTGCCCGTGTCAAGACATACTGGGCAGAGATGGAGACCACCATTGTTGCGTCCCGAGATTCGGACAAAAGCCGAGTACCCTCCGAGCACTATTTTTAGGAAGTCCTTAAAGGCGCTCATGTAATAGAGATGTAGTGCTCGAAAGCTGCTATGTTATGATAGCATATGTAATTATAAAGTAATATTTTGATAAACTGTAGTGGCCTTTTTATACTTGTGCCTTCAAGTATTGGGAACACCTCCTATGCGACCATTTTAAGATATATATATACAAAATCTGAAAGATGGCAGTCGTTGGCTTCAGCCCCCACGCACATAGTGCGGGGGTGCTCGCAGAAGACGCATTTTCACACTTAACCCAACGTCTTGGTCCTACAAAGGAGGTGATAGCGCAGCGGGCTAGGCAACTGGACTATAATGCTTTAACACTTTCACTTAGCCATAGGAGCTTGACCGTGAGACTATTTAGGTAGCCCCTTGGTGGCGACTGCGCTCGCCCGAGTTCGGGGCGCGTATGTGCCTGACCGGGAAGTGGCCCTTCGTTAAAGCGGATGAATCCGGTAGATTCCGATAGGTCATCGAGTGGCTGACCGGTCTCACGCTGCATCATGACAGTCAGTTTTCGGCTTTCTCTACTGAGGTGCTCGCCCGGCCGAACCGGGGCACAATCGCAGTAGTTCTCCTAGTGCTACCTTAGCCGATAGAGCGGAATGTAAGGTAGCCGAACTCAGGAGCCGGGCAACCCAACATTTGACCACAGACATGATTCGGAGCCGATGCATATAATGCCAAAACTCGCGACGCCGAACACTCCCTAAGGTGTTCGGTCTTTATGAGTGCGGGCGAAACAACACTCTTTATTAAAAAAGCCCCTAGTGTTCAGGTACGTGCAAAAATTCTGACGTGGCCACATGCTAAGACGCCAGCCTCCTCCTTGGTTATATCAGAAAAAACTAGGGGATGTGTAGCAATGAGAGACAGTAAAAAAGGTTTACGCAGGGTCTTAATCTAAAAAGAATCCTTTAGGACGGGTCCCTATTGCACGTCTGCGCCTGTGTCTCCGTTGTGCCGTATCCTGGACGGGCGCCGCACGACGTTCATCTGTAAAAGAGAGGAACTGAGTTGAAAACGGGTCGTGCCGAAAAAGTTGAAAATAAGTAAAAATATATAAGATTGAGCTTTATTGTCTCTTATTGTATATGCGTGGAGCCCCTAGTGCGGGGGTATATGGCCACTAGGCCTGCATCAATGATGATTTTGCACCGAACTCGTCTATCCGCGTTCGTGGTCTTGAATGACCTATTTCGAAGTTTTCTGGCCGGTGAGGCCATTTTGCTGTGGGGCTGTCAAAGCGGCCGCACAGTCCTCCGCTTGGGGAGGCGCACTTTAGTGCTTCCCCTTCAAAGAGATGATGCCTCGTGGACCGGGCATCTTAAGCGTAAGAGATGCATAATGCGGTATTGCGTTAAAGCGAGCGAAAGCTTCGCGTCCCAGTAGTGCTTGATAGCGACTTGAGAACGGGACGATATGGAAGGTCAGCTTTTCGCGGCTGAGGTTATCGGCAGACCGAATATGACTTCGAGCTGGAGGAAACCCATACAATGGGTGTCCGGACCAGGTATTACCCCTTGAAAGGAGGTTTTGCTGCGGCCGATTCTTGCTGGGTTTATCCCCATGTGCTGGATTGTATCCTGATATATCAGGTTTAGTCCACTGCCGCCGTCCATAAGGACATTTGAAAACCGGAGTCCGCCAATTATTGGATCGAGTATCAAGGCAGTCCAGCCTACATTCTTGATATTTCTAGAATAATCTAGCTGATCGAAGATGATCGGTTTTGACAACCAGTGGCAGGACCCTCTGGGGATGGGCCGTGTGGTGCGTACCTTTACGGGCGCCGCACGTTTTGTTATGTGAAGTGAGTTCACTATTTTTACTTCTTGTGGGAAGTTCTTTTGTTTCCTGGTGCTCTGCTTTTGGGGTTCGTCCTCGTCTTCGCTTGGTGTGTCGAGCCCCTTGTGTTCGGCATTGAGTCTGCCGGATTGTTTGAAAACCCAATAGTCTCTGTGGGTATGGTTAGCAGGCTTCCCGGGAGTACTGTGTATCTGACATATCCTGTCCAGGATTTTATTTAGGTTGGATGGATCGTCCCTGTTGTCCTGGGGGGGCGATTTTGCCTGATTTTGTCGTGAGCCTTTGAATCCGGCATTGACTGCGGTGCTCTTCGGACTTTTGTCCTTAGTCCAGCGACGGTCCTTGTTGCGTCGCGGTTTTCCATTTCCATCCCTAGTTTCGGATGTACTTGGGTCGCTCGGGCTGCACCTTGCCAACCAGCTGTCCTCCCTTGCACAAAAGCGGGTCATGAGGCTTGTTAGTGCGGCCATTGTTCTTGGCTTTTCTTGGCCGAGGTGTCTGGTGAGCCATTTGTCTCGGACGTTGTGCCTGAAAGCTGCTAAGGCTTCGGCGTCCGGACAGCCGACTATCTGATTCTTTTTAGTGAGGAATCTATTCCAGAACTGCCGAGCTGATTCTCCGGGTTGTTGAGTTATGTGACTAAGATCGTCTGCATCCGGAGGGCGGACATAGGTCCCTTGAAAGTTTGCTCGGAAAGCATCCTCGAGCTCTTCCCAGCTTCCAATTGTGTTTTCGGGAAGGCTTTTAAGCCAATGCCGGGCTGGCCCTTTAAGCTTAAGGGATAAATATTTTATGGCGTGGAGATCATCTCCTCTAACCATGTGTATGTGGAGGATATAATCCTCGATCCAAACTCCAGGGTCTGTTGTTCCATCATATGCCTCTATGTATACGAGTTTGAATCCCTCTGGAAATTCATAGTCCAGGACCTCATCGGTGAAACATAGGGGGTGTGCGGCGCCCCTGTATTTGGGTGTGCCGGATTCTGATGATGGCTTCATAGCATTGCTTACGAGAGCTTGCTTTCTTGGCCCATAAATGGACCTGACTGGGCCATGATGCGAATCCTTAGGTAGGTCGCATGCCGATTTAGGTGCGGTGCCGCTTGCCGCTTTATGGGGTCGTCTATCCGACCGTGTGGCTTTCTCATTTTTTGAATGCGAGGGCTCTAGGGCCTCTTCGTCGAATTCAGGCAGTAGCTTTCTTTTCGGATAGCTTTTAGTGCGGCGACTGTCGCCGTATTTATCTGCGGTATTGATTACTTTGCTCCATCTAATCCGGAGTGCATCTTCCGCTGTTTTTAGCTTCCGCTTCTGCTTTTTTAGGCTGCATGCAGTTGCAACGAGACTCTCGTGGAGATTCTTCTGCTCCATAGGTTTATCCGGCGTGAGGTCATCCGGAATGCCATTTTCGCCGGAGGAGGGATGTTCGGTTTCTCTGTCCGTGTTGCCCTATTCGGACGGTTGCTCTAAGGCCTGCTCGTTGTCTACCGGCTCGTCCTGCTCTATGGCTGGGTTTTTGTCGAGGCAGGGCTTGGGTCAGCGTTTACACCGACATTTTGATTGCTTTTCGGGGGGTCGATCTCCCGTCCCATCCCCTTTTTCCTCATTGTCGCTTCCTTTAGGGGTATCCACCATGTACACATCGTGAGATGAGGTGGCTGTCCAATGCCCTATGGTCGTTGGTTTGTCGGTATCTCCTGCATCGTCATCCATGTTGTAGATGTCTCCGGAGTCGAAGTTGAGCACGTCGTTTAAATTGTTGACAGTGGCTACCAAGTGGGTGGTGGGTGGGCTTTGAATTTCTTCCTCGTCCGTATCCCATCCTCGCTAACCGTAGTTCAGCCAGGGCTTTCCTGATAAAGAGAGAGACTTGAGAGAGTTCAGGATATCCCCAAAAGGTGAGTGCTGAAAGATGTCTGCGGCGGTGAACTCCATTATCGGCGCCCAATCGGATTCGATCGGCAGGGGCGCGGGGGGTTCGGAGTTCGGAAAGGAGTCCGGATCCTCGGAGTCAAGGATCATGCAGAGTGCGGGGCTAGCGTTCGGCTCGATTGCCTTTGAGATCGAAGCCCCCGAGGTGACGTCCAACCGCTCATCCTCAATCGGCGCAATAGGCTCCGAGTTAAGGGTCGGAACCGATGCGTGTGCGGCCTCCAGGACACCGTCCGGAGGCAGAGCTAGATCATGCCCCTCGAGATAGTGCGGCACGCTTGGCCGTGGCTCGAACCCGTCGAAGATCAAGTCTCCGCGGATGCCAGCCGTGTAATTTAAGCTTCCAAACCTGACTTGATGGCCAGGGGCGTAGCTTTCGATCTGCTCCAGGTGGCCGAGCGAATTGGCCCGCAGAGCGAAGCCGCCGAAGACGAAGATTTGTCCGGGAGAAAAGTCTCACCCTGGACCGTATCGTTGTTGATGATCAAAGGAGCCATCGGGCCTAAAGGCGACGACACAGAGGAACTCTCAATGAAAGCACCAATGTCGGTGTCAAAACCGGTGGATCTTAGGTAGTGGGTCCCGAACTGTGCGTCTAGGCCGGATGGTAACAGGAGGCAGGGAACACGATGTTTTACCCAGGTTCGGGCCCTCTTGATGGAGGTAAAACCCTACGTCCTGCTTGATTAATATTGATGATATGGGTAGTACAAGAGTAGATCTACCACAAGATCAAGGAGGCTAAACCCTAGAAGCTAGCCTATGGTATGATTGTTGTATATGGAGTTGATTGTCTACGGACTACAACCCTCTAGTTTATATAGACACCGGATAGGGTTAGGGTTACATAGAGTCGGTTACAATGGTAGGAGATCTTGAATATCCGCATCGCCAAGCTTGCCTTCCACGCCAAGGAAAGTCCTATCCGGACACGGGACGAAGTCTTCAATCTTGTATCTTCATAATCCAGGAGTCCGGCTGAAGGTATAGTCCGGCTACCCGAACACCCCCCTAATCCAGGACTCCCTCACTCGGCAACATAGATTTCATCGTGCCTAAGGAACCTCTCGAGAAGGAGCGCTTCAAGCGCCAGCTAATAGCCACCACAAAGAGCCTGAAAAAGAAGCAGCAACAGCTTCAAGCTGACCAAGATCTGCTCGTCGACAGGTGGACTGATGTTCTGGCAGTCGAAGAATACGGCCTCAGACGCCCAGCCAAGAGTTACCCGAAGCGAAGGTTGCTACCTCAGGTCGATGAAGAGGCGCCGAAGCCCATACCTCCCTCGCGTAATGCGGTCGATCGACCACTATGCGGTCGGGACAGTGCGGCGGACCGACCACCACGTGGTTGGGATAGAGTGGCAACTCAGGCCGAACAGCAGCCTACCCCACCGCCACGTAAAGATAGAGACAAAACAGTTCGGGGTCATACATACGACCACCGGTAGACCCTGGATAGTAGAGCACGATATACCCGATCGATTTACGGATCGCAAGGATGTTCCTCGACAAGTGATGATGGCTACCTATTCGGAGGTGACAAACCTAGTCACGCCCAAACCGACAACCGCAGCCGGACTCCATCAGAGCTACGTCGCGATGCGGCCAGGTGTAGAGGCGCCGCACACCCTCTTTGCTTCACTGATGAAGTAATGGATCACGAATTCCCGGAAGGGTTCAAACCCGTGAATGTTGAATCATACGGCAGGACAACTGATCCCGCGGTATGGATCGAGGACTTTATCCTCCACATCCACATGGCCCGCGGAGATGACCTCCATGCTATCAAGTACCTCCCACTAAAGCTTAAAGGACCAGCTCGGCACTGGTTAAATAGCCTGCCTGAAAATTCTATCAGCAGCTGGGAGGACTTGGAAGAAGCCTTCCTCGACAACTTCCAAGGTACATATGTCCGGCCACCAGATGCCGATGACTTAAGCCACATAGTTCAACAACCTGGAGAGTCGGCCAGGAAATTTTGGACTAGGTTCCTAACCAAAAAGAACCAGATCATCGACTGTCCGGATGCCGAAGCCCATAGCGGCCTTTAAACATAGCATCCGCGATGAATGGCTCGCCCGCCACCTCGGCTAAGAAAAGCCAAAATCTATGGCAGCCCTTATGGCACTCATGACCCGCTTTTGCGCGGGTGAGGATAGTTGGCTGGCTCGTAGCAAAAACACAGCCAGCGAGGCAGGCCCTTCCGAGGTCAAAAACAGCAATGGCAAGCTCCAACATAACAGACACAAACGCCGAAGCAATGGTGACAATACCGACGACACTACAGTCAACACCGGATTCAGCAGCTCCAAGTCCAGCCAGCGGAAGAAACCATACAAAAGAAACAATCAGGGACCATCCAGCATGGATCGCATACTCGATCAACCGTGCTAGATACATGGCACCCTAGACAAACCAGCCAATCATACCAACAGAGATTGTTGGGTTTTCAAATAGGCCGGCAAATTAAACGCCGAGAACAGGGAAAAGGGATCACAAAAGCGAGGACGACGACGAGGAGCCCCGACAACCGAACACAGGGGGACAGAAGAAGTTTCAAGTTAAAACAGTGAACATGATATATGCTAACACATCCCCAAAAGGGAGCGCAGGCACGCACTGAGGGACGTCTACGCGATAGAGCCAGTCGCCCCCAAATTCAACCCATGGTCGTCATTCCTGATCACCTTTGATCGTCGGGATCATCCGACTAGTATCCGTCATGGCGGCTCAGCCGTGCTAGTCCTCGACCCTATCATTGACAGATTTCACCTGACGCGCATCCTTATGGACGGTGGTAGCAGCCTCAATCTGCTCTATCCGGACACAGTACGCAAAATGGGCATTAATACATCACAGATCAAACCCATAAAGAGTACCTTCAAAGGAGTCATACCAAGTGTAGAGGCCCGATGTACAGGCTCAATCACGCTCGAGGTTGTCTTTGGATCTTCGACATAGTCCCCTTTCGTAGCGGCTATCACGCACTGCTCGGACAGACCGCATCCACCCGATTCAACACACTGCCACACTATGATTATCTCAAGCTCAAGATGTCTGGTCCATGTGGCGTCATAACAGTCAATGGAAATACGGAACGCTCCCTCCGTACAGAAGAGCACACAGATGCCTTAGCAGCAGAAGTACAGAGCGGCCTTCTCAAGCAGAACCTTAATTCAGCTGCCGAGCCCTCGGACACCGTCAAGAGGGTCCGAACTACCCTGCAGTAGGACATCTCGGCTCGTCAGGAGCTAGACTAGCAATTCAGCCTCCGTCTCAGTCCTGGTCAAGTAGTGGTATTCGCACCACGCGTACATAATTACGCACTCAAAATTCCATGGGCATCGACGGAGGCATAGCTAGTTAGTGATCCACAGTATGGCTCAACCGACACCGGATACACACATACTTTCACTTTTATTCGTTTCCTTTTCAGGTTTCAATCCCGCAGGCCCCATCTGATGGCCTGATCACCAGTCCTCTTGAAGGATAAACACACCAAGACGGCGAGAAACGCAGACGTATGGGGGACTTTCAAAGTGGTTTCGTTCACAATCACTCTACCTGTTTTTTAGGAACCACATGCATCTCTCCCTTGGTTTTTGGCATGTTAAATAGCATGTTGCTTATCGCACTACTTGTATCAATGCGCTTCGACGTATTAATCGAATTATAATGAAAACAGTTCGCGGCTGGAGCTTTAGAGCCCCAGCTTATCACCTTTGCACCCTTTCTGTTTTCTTTCTTTTTTTCTTCTTTTCTCTTCTTCTCCCCTGTGGGTAACCCTATCAGGTAGCACCCGTACACTTTGGTACGTTTGATGTTCTCCAGGGGCTTCATAGCACCACAGACTATGACAACAAAAGTACGAACACTTTTTATAGAATAGTTCGGCACCCCGAATTTAGCACTATATGCATTGGCTCCGAATCATGTCTTTCGTCAATAGTTGGGTTGCCTGGCTCCTGTGCTTACTACCTTACGTTCTGCTATATCGGCTAAGGTAGTAAAGGGAGAACTATTGTGATTGTGCCTTGGTTTATCCAAAGGTGCATGTCGGTGTCAAAACTGGCGGATCTCGGGTAGGGGGCCCTGAACTGTGCGTCTAGGCCGGATGGTAATAGGAGGTAGGGGACACGAAGTTTTACCCAGGTTCGGGCCCTCTTGATGGAGGTAAAACCCTACGTCCTGCTTGATTAATATTGATGATATGGGTAGTACAAGAGTAGATCTACCATGAGATCAGAGAGGCTAAACCCTAGAAGCTAGCCTATGGTACGATTGTGTTGTGATTGTCGTCCTACGGACTAAAACCCTTCGGTTTATATAGACACCGGAGAGGGTTAGGGTTACACAAGGTTGGTTACAAAGGAGGAAATATCCATATACGTATTGCCTAGCTTGTCTTCCACGCCAAGTAGAGTCCCATCCGGACACGAGACAAAGTCTTCAATCTTGTATCTTCATAGTCTAACAGTCCGGCCAATGGAGATAGTCCGGCTGTCTGGAGACCCCCTAATCCAGGACTCCCTCAGTAGCCCCTGAACCAGGCTTCAATGACGACGAGTCCGGCGTGCAGTATTGTCTTCGGCATTGCAAGGCGGGTTCCTTCTCCGAATACATCACAGAAGAATTTGAATACGAGGATAGTGTCCGACCCTGCAAAATAAGTTCCACATTCCACCATAGAGAGAATAATATTTTCGCAGATCTAATTTGCTGGCTTGTTTTGGTAGCACGACGTTATGTCATGGCCCGGTGATTATTCGAACCGTTTCTCCACACATAACGCGAGGCGGTTTCTTGACACGTCTTGCCGAAGCGGAGATTGTGTTCCCCCAATTACAGGATCCTCATTAATGCGGTCGTGGGTAACCCAACCGTGTCTAGGACTCCTAGATTATAGGCAAGTCCTAAAAGGCTATGGAGAGGACACTTGATATTCACCCTCATTATAAAGGGACAAGGTTTTCGCTTTTTCCCTCTCGTGCTCAATAGAACCCTTCCCTCGCCTCGAGTTCTAACACCCAAAGCCCAGGTTAGGTGCTCCGGATCTTCAATCATGTCCGGATCCAGCCTTCAAGGCCGATGGATGCCCTCCTCCATTACGGAAGAGGACATTAAGAAGTTGAGGGAGGCCACCGACCGCCGAGGTTTTGCATCGGCTGCCTGCTCGAGGGCAGATCGTCCCTACTCCCGAACCCAACGAGAACGTCGTGTTCATCTCCCACTTCCTCCGAGGTCTAGGCCTCACTCTGGATCCCTTCGTCAGGGGTTTGATGTTCTATTACGGGCTATAGTTCCATGATCTAGCTCCAGACTCCTTTCTCCACATCTCGACATTTATTGTCGTGTGCGAGGCCTTCCTTCGCATTACCCCTAACTTCGGCTTGTGGCTCAAGACCTTTGAAGTGAAGCCGAAGATGATCGAGGGGGCAACATGCAGCGTGCGGAGGTGCATCAATAGGCAAGATGGCAGGAGCTCCATGGCCGAAAGGTTCCTTCCCAGAGGTGCCCGAATTATGGCAGCGGGAGTGGTTTTACGTCACAGCTCCCAGAAGTGCCAAGTGGGCGGCTGCCCCCGCTTTCCGCTCGGGCCCCCCACCACAACTGATGTCATGGATTAGCAGAGGTCTGAGTTGGGGTCCAGCCAAGGACGTGCCTATACTGCAAAGCCACATCCGAGATCTCTTCGAGGGAAATTTTAATTTGGTTGCGGTAATACAAGTTATGCTGGTTCGTCAAGTCCAGCCTTGCAAACACCGACCCCTTCACTTGTGGGAGTTCAACCCAGAGGGACCACGTGCCATTCAAAGTTTCCTTGGCCTGACGCACGAGGAGATGTATAAGTCATTCTTCAGACCTCAAGTAGAATGTCCGGATATTACCGAGGACATAGGCCTGAGCAGTAACCGCGCCGCCGAACAAGTAAGAAATCCTCTAGACGAACACACTATCTTTTATTCGAAGTCATTTCTGAGAGTTCGCTTTTTGACCAGGACTGGCTAACAAAGGTGAAGATGATTCGGTGTTCGGCCCCCTCCATGAGGGTTTGGAAAATCCGGTATTGGAAAAGATGCTCGAGGTCGCACCTTGCCCGGAGCCCTTGAAGGAAGATACCGGGGGGATAATATGGGCGGACGCGGGCCCCCATCGCTGCCCGTTCCAACCGAGGGAACAAGCGTCTCCACGAAGGAGGACAACCGGGGGAGGAAAATGACTGCTTCCGAGGATCCGGAAGCCGAAGCCTCCAAATGAGAGAAGAAGTCTCCCACAGAGGGTCCTACCTCGGGGGGTGCTTTTGCCGCACAAAGTCCGCGGGGGGATCAGCCCCCCAACAAGTCGTAAGTGATCCAAAATACTTTAATAGTAAAGGTATGCTATCTTTTTTTCTGAGAGAATAACCACGCATATATCTTGCAGTTCGGGCCTTAGCCCCTCTCAGCTCAGCTTGTCTTCGGGGGATCTTCTTCCAGAGATGATGGAGAGCGAAACGCCTCCCCCAGACTCCTTTGCTCAAGAAGCGAGCGACCCCGAAGTGTCGTCACAAAGGGCCTCTCCGGATCCGGTGAGGCCAGAAGATAATCCCATAGACCCCCGAAGTCCCCAGCGTCCGGCTCCTGAAGAGAGCAGACAAAAGAGTCCGGCACCGTCTGGTGTGCGGTCGGACGTTCTGAGGGAGTTGGTGGGGCGAGCGGCCATCTCAGAAGAACATTGTATGCTGATGAGTACGGTGATGGAGAGAATCTCATCCGCCGAAAGTGGATTACATGAAGCTTTTATGAGTCTACTGACATGCTTTGAGGTACGTGAGATAATATGTGATAGTACTGCACATGTTAGGTGTGCCCTGTGTAGATAGTAGCCCCTGAGACTCTGGTTGTCGTCGAGAACAGCGGCGAACAGAGGATCATATTCCCAGGCAATAACCAGACTGCTCCTATGTGCAGGTGGTGGAATCTCCGGTGGCTAGCCGGACTAGTGAGTTTGCCAAATTAAAATGGCAACTGGATGCGGCAGGCGCCGACATCGAGCTTGTTAACAAGAGGCTTGGCGAGGCACAGGATAAGTGTTATTATCTGGTGAACGCCACATAGTAAGAGCAGCATGATGCCAGTATCTTTAATATGTTGTGACTGCAGATGGAACTGCCACTGTGGAAGCCTTGCGGGCAGAACTTGCCCGAGCCAAGGAACAAGCGAGGATTAGTAATGTGGCTGCTTTGAGGGCGGCCGAAGAGTTGAAAGCCGAGAAGGCCGCACATTGCAAGATCCAAGAGAAGATGGCCGTAGAATTAAAAGACATTGCCGACCGTTGTCGGGTCCTTGAAAAAGAAAACCGAGTGAAGGCAACGGACCTTGAGAAGGCCACGACGGCGAACAAAGACACCCGTTCTACTATGAGAGCGAAGAAGGAGGAGCTGCAGGAAGCCGGGGATATTGCGGCTGGGAAACCCTTCATGTTACGGAGGAAGTTCGGAGATCCACGGTATGCCCCTCTGGATCGGCTGTGGAGTTCGGCAGATGCGTATATGGATTTGGCGGCGAGCGCTGCCGATGCGGCCAAGTACTTCCAAGGTCAGACAGATTGTGAAGTGGACAAGCTGTTCAGGTCGCAATTCCATGTTCCAGAGCATCCGCTTTCCTTGACTGACCAGCTAGCCGAATGGGCCGAACTGAATAGGTTGTCCGGACTCACCATGAGGTCTGTTGTGGATCAGCTATGGCCGGAAAAGCCAAAGCCGAACAACTATTTTAGCTTAGTGCAGCAGTTTCTTGGTGCGGTGCCGCGCACTAATGCGATGAAGAGGTCGGCGTGCATAGAAGGCTCGCGGATGGCCCTTGCCCGTGTTAAAGCATACTGGGCGGAGATGGACGCTACCACTATTGTGGCGCAGGGTTCGGCCATAGGTCGAGTGGCTGCCGAGCATTATTTCGAGGAGGTTCTCGAGGGTGCTCGCTTGATAGAGGCCCAGTGCTCGAAAAATATTATGTTTGAGTGATATGTATTCTCATTGTAAACACAATGCTTTTATGAAGTTTTTATAAGGCTATGTTTATACTTTTGCGTGAAAGTAGTATGATGCCTCATGTGCGGCCGTTTATGTATACATGTGTATAACCTGAAAGATTGCAGTCATCGGCTTCAACACCCACGCATATAATGCGGAGGTGCTCGCAAAAAACGCGTGTTCACACTTAACCCAACATCTTGGTCTTATTAAGGAGGTGATAGCGTAGCGAACGAGGCAACCGGACTATAATGCTTTGACACTTTCACTTAGCCATAGGAGTTTGACAGTGGGGCTACTAGATAGCCCCTGGTGGCTCCACACTCTCCCGATCGCGGGGTGCGTACATGCCTGGCCGGAAAACGGCCCTTCGTTAAGGCGGAGGAATTCTAACATTCCGATAGGTCATCGAGTGGTTGACCAGTCTCACGCTATATCATGACAGTCAGTTTTTGGCTTTCTCTACCGAGGTGCTCGTCCGGATGAACCAGGGCAGAATCACAGTAGTTCTCCTGGTGCTACATTAGCCGATAAAGCGGAACGTAAGGCACCAAAACACAGGAGCCAGGCAAACCCAACATTTGACCAAAGACAATGATTCGGAGCTGATGCATATACGGCCAAACTCGCGACACCAAACACTCCCTAAGGTATTCGGTCTTTATGGTATAAACCAGGCCTAGATAGTGCCCTTTGTAAGAAGCCCCTTGTGTCCAGGTACGTGCATTATTCTGGCGTGGCCACATGCCAAGACGTCAGCATCCTTCCCAATTGTGCTGAGAATTCGGTGGATATGTATCAACAAGAGATAGTAAAAAAAGGTTTACGCAGGGTCTTAATCCAAAAAGAATCCTTGGAGCGGGTCCCTGCTGCACGTCTGTGCTTGTGTCTCCGTTGTGCCATATCCTGGACGGGTGTAGCACGATGATCATCTGTAAAAGAGAGGAACTTAGGTGAAAAAGTTGTCGTGCAAAAGGATAGTTTTTAAAGAAACTATGTATAATTCAAGATGAGTAAAAACTGCCACTTGTCTGTGCGCGTTGAGCCCCTTGTATTTGTAATAGGGGTGTGACCATTGATCCGGTATGAATGACATATAGTTGTGCCGGACTCGTCTAACCGTGTCCGAGGTCTTGACGACCTGATAAATGCTTTAGTTGGTCAGGTCGTTTTTAGTGTGCGACTACCAAGGCAGCCGCACTCTCATCAGCACGCAAAGATCGCTTAATACTTCCGTTCACTATAATGATGCCACGTGGGCCGGGCATCTTGAGTGTGAGGGAAGTGTAGTGCGGTATTGCATTAAAGCGAACGAAAGCTTCGTGTCTGAGTAGTGCTTGATAGCCACTTTGGAACGGAGCGATGTGGAAGGTTAAATGTTCGCTACGGAAGTTATCGGGGAAGCCGAATATAACCTTTAGTAGCAGGGAGCCCGTGCAGTGAGCCCCTGGGCCTGGCGTTACTCCTTTAAAGGTAGTATTGCTTTGGCAAATTTTTGTTGGGTCTATCCCCATTTCGCGGATTGTGTTCTGGTATATCAGGTTTAGACTACTGCCACCATCCATCGGGACTCGTGTGAAGTGGTATCCGTCGATTATTGGGTCTAATACCAGGGCAGCCCATCCTGCACGCCGGATACTTGCTGAGTAATCTCGATGGTCAAAAGTGATCGGTTGAGACGACCAGTGGCAGGATTCCGCGGTGATAGGCCCTTGGGCATATTTTTCTGGGAGGGCTGTTTTGTTTCTTCCTTTGATCACTTGTAATACGTTTACTATTTTGACTTTTGGTGGAAATTTCTTTTGTTCCCCAGTGTCTTGCTTGAGAGGCTCATCCTCGTCTTCGCTTGGTGTATCCTCCCCCTTGTGTACGGCGTTGAGCTTGCCGGACTGCTTGAAGACCCAACATTCTCTGTTGGTATGATTAGCGGGTTTACCAGGGGTGCTATGGATCTGACATATTTGGTCCAGAATTTTGTTTAGGCTGGACAGTTCGTCTCTGGCGCCTTTAGAGGGCGGTTTTTGCTGACCTGGCCGAGAGCTTTTGAATCCGGCGTTTACTGTCGTGCTCTTCGTGTTGTCTTCTTTATTCCGGGATTTTTTATTGCTGTTGCGCCGTGATTTCCCGTTTCCATCTCTAACTTCAGATGTACTGGGGTCGCTGGTGCTGCATCTGGCTAGCCAGCTGTCCTCACCCGTGCAAAAGCGGGTCATGAGGCTTGTTAATGTTGCCATTGTTCTTGGCTTTTCTTGGCCGAGGTGTCTGGCAAGCCATTCGTCACGGACGCTACGCTTAAAAGCTGCCAAGGCTTCGGCATCCGGGCAATCGACAATTTGGTTCTTTTTAGTGAGAAACCTGTTCCAAAGTTTTCGGGCTGACTCTCCGGGCTGTTGAGTTATATGACTCAAATCGTCCGCGTCCGAAGGTCGGACATAAGTCCCTTGAAAATTTGCCCGAAAAGCATCTTCGAGCTCTTCCCAGCTTCCAATGGAGTTTTCGGGGAGGCTTTTAAGCCAGTGGTGAGCTAGGCCTTTGAGCTTGAGGGGTAAGTACTTGATGGCATGGAGATTATCTCCTCGAGCCATATGGATATGGAGGATATAATCCTCAATCCAGACCCCAGGGTCTGTTGTTCCATCGTATGCCTCTATGTTTACGGGTTTGAATCCCTCTGGAAATTCATGGTCCAACACCTCGTTGGTGAAACATAGGGGGTGTGTGGCACCCCTGTATCTGGGTGTACCATGTTGCCCGGATGTTTGTTGTGTTACATCGTATGCTAGGGCGCGCTTGCGTGGTCCATAGATGGATCTGGTTGCGACGTCCTTTTGGTGCGAGCCCTCGCGTGTATCGCGTATTGGCTTGTGCATGGCGTTGTTTGCCGCTCGATGTTGGCCGTGAGGTCGTCTATCCGGCCAGGTGGCTGTTTTGATTTTTGGTTGTGGGGGGTCTGAGGCCTCCTCATCGAATTCAGGTAGCAACTTCCGCTTTGGGTTGCTCTTGGTGGGGCGATTGTCGCCGTACTTCGCTGCTGTGTTGAGTACTTTACTCCATCTGATTTGGAGTGTGTCCTGTGCAGCCTTGAGCCTTTGCTTCTGCTTTTTCAGGCCCCTCGCGGTGGCAACAAGCCTTTGACGGGCATTATGCTGCTCCGGGTGCCTGTCCGGCGTTATATCGTCCGGACTATTATCTTTGACAGAATTAGTTTGTTCGGTTTGATTCTCCGTATTGCCGTAGTCCGGCAGTGGTTCGCCCTGCTCCAATGATGGGTCTGTATGATCGCTATTTCTGCTGAGGCGGGATTTGGGGTGGTGCTTGCGCCACCGTTTTGACTGCTTCTCGAGAGAACAAGCCTTCAGTGCGTCTTTCCGTTCCTCGTCGTCGTCTTCTTTTGTTGTGTCCACCATGTATACGTCATATGATGAGGTGGACGTCCAGCGCCCTGTGGGCGGTGGTTCCTCTTCGCCTCCCGCATCGTCGTCCATACCGTTGATGTCTTCGGAGTCGAAGTCGAGCATGTCGGTTGAGTCATCGACAATGTATATTAAGTGGGTGGTGGGTGGGCGTCGAATTTATTCTTCATCCGCATCCCAATCCTGTTGTCCATAATCCGGCCAGGGCTCTCCTGACAAAGAGAGAGACCTTAGTGAATTCAGAATGTCGCCGAAGGGCGAGTGCTGAAAGATATCCGCCGCGGCGAATTCCATGATCGGCGCCCAATCGGATTCGATTGGCAGGGGCACGGGCAGTTCGAAGTCAGAAAGAGAGTCCGGCACCTTGGAGTCACGGGCTGCGCAGAGGATCATGCTAGTGTTCGGCTTGATCGCCGTTGAGACTGCAGCCCCTGAGGCGGTGTCTAACCACCCGTCCCCGATTGGGGCAGTTGGCTCCGAACTAAGGATCAGAGCTGATGCGGGCACGGCCTCTAGGGTACTGTTCAGCGGCAGAGCTAGGTCATACCCATCGCGATAGTGCGGAGCGCCCGACTGTGGCTCGAATCCGTCGAAGATCAAGTCTCCGCGGATGTCGGCCGTGTAGTTCAAACTTCCAAATCTGACCTGATGGATAGGGGCGTAGCTTTCAATCTGCTCCAGATGGCCAAGCGAATTAGCCCGCAGTGCAAAGCCGCCGAATACGAAGATCTGTCCGGGAGAAAAGTCTCACCCTGGACCGCATCGCTATCGATGATAGTAGGAGCCATCAAGCCTAATGGCGATGACACAGAGGAACTCTCAATGAAAGCACCAATGTCGGTGTCAAAACCGGCGGATCTCGGGTAGGGGGTCCCAAACTGTGCGTCTAGGCCGGATGGTAACAGGAGGCAGGGGACACGGAGTTTTACCCAGGTTCGGGCCCTCTTAATGGAGGTAAAACCCTACGTCCTACTTGATTAATATTGATGCTATGGGTAGTACAAGAGTAGATCTACCATGAGATCAGAGAGGCTAAACCCTAGAAGCTAGCCTATGGTATGATTGTATGTTGTGATTGTCATCCTACGGACTAAAACCCTTCGGTTTATATAGACACCGGAGAGGGTTAGGGTTACACAAGGTCAGTTACAATGGAGGAAATATCCATATACTTATTGCCTAGCTTGCCTTCCACGCCAAGTAGAGTCCCATCCGGACACGAGACGAAGTCTTCAATCTTGTATCTTCATAGTCTAACAGTCCGGCCAATGGAGATAGTCCGGCTGTCCGGAGACTCCCTAATCCAGGACTCCCTCAGTGCACCTCAGTAGAGAAAGCCAAAAACTGACTGTCATGATGCGGCGAGAGCCGATCAGCTCTTCGGAGGTTGCAAATTGTTGGAGATTTCTTCCGCATTACGTGAAGGATCGGTACTTCCCGTTCAGACGCTTATAGCACTCTGGTTCGGATACCAGGGGCTGCGCCCATGTTTTTATTGTCAAACTCATATGGCTAACTGAGGGCGTTCAAGCCGCATAGTCTGATTGCCTGGTTCGTTGCACTAAACAGCTCCTTCAGGGACCATATAATTGGATCAAGATTGTTTAGATTCCATCCCGAACACCTCCGTACTACCTACGTGGGGGCAGAAGCCGACGACTGGCCAACCCTCAGATTTCATACAACACTCCACACAGGAGGTAAAATTTAAAACATAACAAGCATTATATTACAAACCCACTTTGTTTTATCATACAAGGTAGAAGGAACTTGAATACATTCAGTCAAAGATAATGTCCTGTGAACATTGCGTCACTACAATACGAGACCCCTCCAAGACGTCCCAAAATACCTCTCAGGTATACGGTGCTCCTTGCCCTTGGGTGGCCCCTCGGTCACAAGCTTGACGGCATCCATCTTCGCCCACCAGACCTTGACGCGGGCAAAGGCCATACGCGCGCCCTCGATGCAGACGGACCGCTTGACGGCGTCCAGCCTAGGACAGGCATCCACCAGTCACTTCACGAGGCCAAAGTAACTGCCAGGTATAGCTTTGGCTGGCCACAGATGGATTATTAAATCCTTCATGGACCGTTCGGCCACCCTGTGCAGCTCGACCAGCTGTTTTAGCTGATCGCTGAAGGGCACCAGATGTTCTGGCGCAAGATATTGCGACCAGAACAGTTTCTCCATGGAGCTCCCTTCTTCGACTCGTAAGAACTCCGCAGCGTCGGACACACTACGTGGCAGATCAGCAAAACAGCAAAAGCCCCTGGAGAACTCTGAATCCGGGTTAGTAAAAGATACTTCCTCTTCACATACTTGCTTTGCATACTAAATGCCTTACCCGCCGCGATCGTCCTGGCCTCCTGGATTTCTCAAAGGGCGCCCTGGGCCACACTCCGGGCCGTCTCTGCACTCTGATGAGCCTTGGCGAGTTCGGTATCTTGAGTCGACGCATCGTGCTCCAAGGTCTCGCACTTCCTCACCGCATCCTAGAGCTCTTGTTCAACCTCGTTGACCCGGACCTTGAGCTTCTTACGGGTGGCCTGCTCCTTGATAGCCTTCCCCTCGGCTTCGGTCAGGGCCTTTCTCAGGGCCTCGACCTCGGTCGTCGCTTCTATACATATCATGACACTTCGGTCCATGCATACCATTTTACTTTTTTCGAATACATAACGGGTTATCACATGCCTTGTTTTTCTTGGAGCTGCCTCCTCACCTGGCCGAGCTCCTCCTCGGCCTGCTCCAGTCTCCGCTTTAGTTTGGAGACGTCGGCAGTATGCGAGGCTGCGGCCAACAGTGACGCCTGCGTATTCATTTCAGACAAATTTAGTTAGTTTCCTGCAATAAAGGATCGATCCTCTGTCCAGCTTTTTCTTTCCGAACACCGGACAGTGTCTCAGGGGCTACTGTCTATATTGGGATTTTCTCTTTTTTGGCGTCGCTTACCTCAAAACCTATCAGCAGGCTGCTGCAGGCTTCGGTTAGTCCGCTCTTGGTGGACTGAACCCTTTCGATTATCGTGCCCTTAAGAACACGATGCTCATCCACAATGGAAGCGCCTCGCAGCGCTTCCAGGAGATTATCCGGTACCCCCGGTTGGACAGGGGTCACCGGCGGAATAGGCATACCCCCTTCTTTCGAAGGAGGTCGCGCGCCAGATTCTAGAGTGGTATCGGTCTCCGGAATCGAATCCGGCTGAGGGCCGAACTGAATACGGCCCTCACCACCATTCTCCATGGGGATTGGCTCCCCCTGGTGTCCGGCGATGGAGGCCTCACCTTCTGGCGCCTCCTGAGCCTCCCCCCAGCCTAGGGAAGTCCTTCGGGATAGCACCTCTGCGTCGCCCTTGGCCTTGGGGGAGTAAGCGGTCGGCGCTGACTCGCTGGCCATTGCCCTTGAATCCAACGAACCTCGTGACGAGGATCGCTGGGAGCTATCGTGGGCCGGACTGCAATGACATAATTAAACCATGTAAAATACCATAAGGTGGAAGGGCCAGATAATTGTACGTGTACGGGTTCTTAGCACTCACGATGTGGCCAGGGGCTTGTTCCGGGGGCGTCACTCCAGACTGCTGTCGACGTTCCATGCGGAGCTGCCCACTAGTGGGCCTTTCCCTTCTTGGGCGCCTCCGCCTCCAGAATTGTGGAGGCCGCCCTCTTCTTCCTCCCCCATCAGGGGGAGAATCGCTTTCCTCATCATCATCATCGTCGTCTTCGACGGCGGAGGAGCGGGTCTTGTCTTCGGACGTCGCGTCTGAAGCGCCCTTGCGGCGGGAGCCACTCTGGACCCCCTTGGCCTTCTTCTCCAGTGCCTTATAGGGCACCGACACCAGCATCTTCGCTAAACGCGGGATGTCTGGTTCTTCATGCAGCGGAGCCGGACACTGGATCCACTTCCCCCTCTCCATCCAGTCCTGAGGAAGCAATGATAATAAAAGCTTAGATATCATCCTTGAAACAAGCAAGTTGGCGAGGTGGTTAATGTCGTGCCCGCGGTCCAAATCTGTGGCCGGCGGTGTCTCGTTGCCCTTAAAGAGCAACTTCCAGGCGTCTTCGTGAGTGGTTTCAAAGAGCCTCTTCAAGGTATGGTGCTTCTTAGGATTGAACTCCCATAGAGGGCGGCTTCGGCTTTGGCACGGGAGAATCCGGTGAACTAGCATCACCTGGATTACATTGACAAGTTTGACATCTTTGTCCACTGAGGAAGTCCTGGATTAGGGGGTCTCCGGACAGCCGGACTATATCCTTTGGTCGGACTGTTGGACTATGAAGATACAAGATTGAAGACTTCGTCCCGTGTCCGGATGGGACTTTCCTAGGCGTGTAAGGCAAGCTTGGCAGTACGGATATGTAGATCTCCTCCCTTGTAACCGACTCTATGTAACCCAAGCCCCCTCCGGTGTCTATATAAACTGGAGGGTTTAGTCCATAGGACAACATACAATCATACCATAGGCTAGCTTCTAAGGTTTAGCCTCTACGATCTCGTGGTAGATCAACTCTTGTAATACTCATATCATCAATATCAATCAAGCAGGACGTAGGGTATTACCTCCATCAAGAGGGCCCGAACCTGGGTAAACATCGTGTCCCCTGCCTCCTGTTACCATCCGCCTTAGACGCACAGTTCGGGACTCCCTACCCGAGATCTGCCGGTTTTGACACCGACATTGGTGCTTTCATTGAGAGTTCCACTGTGTCATGACCATAAGGCTCGATGGCCCCTTTGGTCATCGGTAACAATGCGGTCCAGGGTGAGGTTTTCCTCCCCAGACAGATCTTCGTATTCGGCGGCTTTGCACTGCGGGCCAATTCACTTGGCCATTTGGAGAAGATCGAGAGCTATGCCCCTGGCCATCAGGCCAGGTCCAGAAACTTAAACTACACTGGCGACATCCGCAGAGACTTGATCTTCGACAGAGTCGAGCCCATGTCAGGTGCGCCGCACAATCACGGTGAGTATGACGTAACTCTGTCGTCGTACAGTGTTTCGGGAGATCGCATCTGCAACTACTCCGGCCTTCAATCCGGAGCAAATTGCGCCATCCGAGGACGGAGGGATAGACCCCTCCATGGAGGCCGCACTCTCACTGGCGATGGAGACGGATACTGACTTCACCCCTTACGAGAGCCGTGTCGCCGAACCACTAGATTCATCTCCGGCCACAGACTCCGAGCCGCCTGCATCCGTGCCTATCAAATCTGACTGGGCGCCAATCATGGAGTTCACCTCCGCGGATATCTTTCAGCACTCGCCTTTCGGCGATTTGGTATATTCATTAAGGTCTCTCTCCTTGTCAGGAGAACCTTGGCCGAACTGTGTCCGGCTAGAATGGGATGCGGACGACGAAGAAATTTGCTGCCCACCCACCACACACTTAGTAGCCACTGTCAATGATTTAACCGACATGCTCGACTTCGACTCTGAAGACATCGACGGTATGGACGACGATGTGGGAGACGAACAGAAACCACCGCCCACAGGGCACTGGACTGCCACCTCATCATATGATATATACATGGTGGACACCCCCAAAGAAGGCAATGGCGACGAGACAGTGGAGGATGACCCCTCCAAGAAGCAACCCAAGCACCGACGTCAGCGGCGCCGCTCTAAGTCCCGCCACAGCAAAAGTAGTGATACCGGCACAAGAGACAATAACACTCCGGATAGTACCGAAGACAACCACAATCCCCTCAAGCACGATGTAGAGCGGGAGGGTGAACAAGCTAGCCCTCCAGAGCAGGCAGCAGATGGAGAATCGGAGGAGGACAATTACATGCCTCTCTCCGAAGACGAGGTGAGCCTCGGCGGCGAAGAATTTATCGTGCCTGAGGATCTCGTCGAGCAGGAGCGCTTCAAGCGCCGGCTTATGGCCACAACAAATAGCCTAAAGAAAAAGCAACAACAGCTTCAAGCTGATCAAGACTTGCTAGCAGATAGATGGATCGAAGTCCTTGCGGCCGAGGAATACGAACTCGAGCGCCCCTCCAAAAGTTACCCAAAGCGCGGGTTGCTACCTCACCTTGAGGAGGAAGCATTGAAACCTCCATCACCAGTGTACGATGCGGCTGACCGTCCACCACGTGGTCGAGCCAAAGAGGCGTTTCAGTCTGAAGTTCAGCCTGCACCCCGCCGCCACTCAATCAAAAATACCAAGGCCCGGGGCAACACATGGGACCTGCAAGACGTATTGGACAGCAGGGCAAAACATGCAAGGTCGATATACGGGTCACGGGGGCGCGCGCCAACACGGACGATGACCGTCACGCCGGATACACTAACAGTAAATCCGGCCGGGCCAAATACAGCAGACAAGACTCATATGAACTGCGTCGGGATATAGCCCGGCAAAGAGGCGCCACACACCCCCTATGCTTCACTGATGAAGTTATGGATCACGAATTCCAGGAGGGTTTTAAACCCGTAAATATGGAATCGTATGATGGTACAACAGATCCCGCTGTATGGATTGAGGATTTCCTCCTTCACATCCACATGGCTCACGGTGATGATCTACATGCCATCAAGTACCTCCCACTAAAACTCAAAGGACCAGCTTGGCATTGGCTGAATAGCTTGCCAGCAGACTCCGTCGGCAGTTGGGAGGATTTGGAAGACGCATTCCTCGACAACTTCCAGGGCACTTATGTGCGACCATCGGACGCTGATGACTTGAGCCATATAAATCAGCAGCCAGGGGAATCGGCCAGGCAATTCTGGACACGGTTCCTAACTAAGAAAAACCAAATTGTCGACTGTCTGGATGCAGAAGCCTTAGCGGCATTCAAGCACAACATCCGTGTCGAGTGGCTTGCCCGGCACCTCGGCTAGGAGAAGCCGAAGTCTATGGCAGCCCTCATGGCACTCATGACCCGCTTTTGCGCGGGCGAGGATAGCTGGCTGGCTTGAAGCAACAATACATCAAGGAATCCGAGTACTCCGGATACCAAAGATGCCAACGGCAGACCACGTAGTAACAGACAAAAGCGCCGCAACAACGGCGATAACACCGATGATACGGCAGTCAATGCCGGATTCAGAGGCTCTAGATCCGGTCAGCGGAAAAAGGCATTTAAAAGAAGTACTCTGGGCCCGTCCAGTTTGGATCACATACTGGATCGCTCGTGTCAAATCCACGGCACCCCCGATAAGCCAGCCAATCACACAAACAGAGAATGTTGGGTGTTCAAGCAGGCCGGCAAGTTAAATGTCGAAAACAAGGACAAGGGGCTGCATAGTGATGACGAGGAGGAGCCCCGGCCGCCGAACACGGGAGGACAGAAGAGGTTCCCCCCACAAGAGAAGACGGTGAACATGATATACGCAACCCACATTCCCAAGAGGGAACGGAAGCGTGCACTAAGGGACGTCTATGCGATGGATCCCGTCGCCCCAAAGTTCAACCCATGGTTCGCTTGTCCAATCACCTTTGATCACAGGGACCACCCCACTAGTATCCGTCATGGCGGATCCGCCGCACTGGTCCTAGACCCCATCATCGACAGATTTCACCTCACTCAAGTCCTTATGGATGGCGGCAGTAGCCTGAACCTACTCTATCAGGATACAGTGCGCAAAATGTGTATAGATACCTCGAGGATCAAACCCACCAAAACTACCTTTAAGGGCGTCATCCCAGGTGTAGAGGCCCATTGCACGGGTTCAATCACACTGGAAGTGGTCTTCGGATCTCCGGACAACTTCCGAAGCGAGGAGTTAATCTCCGATATCGTCCCGTTTCGCAGCGGCTATCACGCACTGCTCGGGTGAACCTCATTTGCAAAATTCAATGTGGTACCGCATTATGCATACCTCAAGCTCAAGATTCCAGGACCTAGGGGGATCATAACAGTCAATGGAAACACAGAACGCTCGCCCCGCATGGAAGAGCACATTGCGGCCCTCGCAGCAGAGGCATAAAGCAGCCTTTTAAGTCAAACCACCAATTCGGCGATACAGCCCCCGGACACCGTCAAGCGAGTCCGGAGTAAACTGCAACAGGATCGCCTGGCACGTTCAGAGCTTGCCTAGCAATTCGGCCCCCGTCCTAGTCCCAGTCAAGCGACGAAATCCATGCCATGCGTGCATAATTATGCACTGAAAATACCATGGGCATAGGCGGGGGCACAATCAGGGCACGTCCCGCAATGCGGCTTAACCGCCCTAGGGGATGTATACCTTTATCATTTTTCTCTTTCAGGACCTAACTCTCTGAATGCCATTTCCGGCAGTATGATTGCCGGACACATTACAGGAAGGAACAACCAAGGAGGCAAGAAGCTAATATGTACATGGGAACCCCTAGGTGGTCTCTAATAATAACCGATATACCCGCTTTCTACTATTCATATGCAGCTTGCCCTTGGATAGGACATGTCAAATAGTCCTATTTTCTGCTTATTGCACTACTTGTATCAGTATGCTTCGACGTATTATTCAAACACCAATGCATAGCATTAGTCTATTATTGCATTATTCATCCCTTTTTTCGTATATGTTCATTTACGACAACTTGGATCCATACATTCTGGTACGGTCAGTACGCCAGGGGCTTTCGTTTACCCCATAATACGGCGTGAGAAGTCCGAACACTTTTGACAGTGCGGCACCGAACTTATAGCATTATATGCATCAGCTCTGAATCATGTCTTGGGTCAATAGTTGGGTTTGCCCGGCTCCCATGCTTTGGTACCTTACGTTCCGCTATATCAGCTAAGGTAGCGCTGGGAGAACTACTGCGATTGTGTCCCGGTTCTTCCGGACGAGCACCTTAGTAGAGAAAGCCGAAAACTGACTGTCATGATAGGGCGAGAGCTGGTCGCTGTTCGAGAGGTCTCAAGTCCTTAAAGACTTTTTCCGCTTCGGGCGAGGAGTCAACCTTGCCCGACTTAGGCATGTATAGCACCCCAAATTCGGCCTTCCGAATACTAGGGGCTTCGTCAAAATTTAAAATTGTAGACTTCTATGGCTAAGTGAGAGTGATAAAGCCTTATAGTCCAATTGCCTGGTTCGTTGTGCTGAACACCTCCCTCGAAGGACCCAAAATTGGGATAAAGAGTGCTCAGGTTTTTCCCGAACACCCGAGTACTAGTTACATGGGGGCAGAAGCCGACGACTGGCCAACTCTCAGATTTTATAAACGGCCGCACAGAAGGTAATATTTTAAATTAAAACAGCGTTGCATAGCGCAACTGAACTCGTTTCACATTACAGGATCACATGAGCATGTTCATTCAAAAATTACATCCCTGGCACATTCATCCGCCACAAGGCGGGAACCCTTCAGGACACTCTCATAATACATTTCGGGGCAGCGATGCTCCTTGCCCTCCGGCAGCCCTCCTTCACCAGCTTCACGGCGTCCAGCTTCGCCCAGTCCACCTTCGCCCGGGCAAAAGCCCTACGCGCACCCTTGATGCAGACAGACCGCTTTATGACTTCAAGCCGTGGGCAGGCATCCACAA
This sequence comes from Triticum dicoccoides, assembly GCF_002162155.2. Classification (NCBI taxonomy): domain Eukaryota; kingdom Viridiplantae; phylum Streptophyta; class Magnoliopsida; order Poales; family Poaceae; genus Triticum; species Triticum dicoccoides. The sequence continues at coordinate 288,606,504 of NC_041388.1, forward strand.
GCCGCCTCACCAGACTGAAGTAGCTGTCGGGCAGGGGCTCGCCAGGCCATATCCGGACTATAAGACCCTTCATGGCATGTTCGGCCGCCTTGTGGAGCTCGACCAATTGCTTCAGCTGATCGCTCAAGGGCATTGGGTGTTCGGTCCCAGTATACTGAGACCAGAACAACTTTTCCGTCGAGCTCCCCTCCTTAGCTCGGCAAAACTCCGCGGAATCCAGTACACTGCGGGGAAGATCTGCGAACGCTCCTGGAGAGCTCTGAACTCGGGGAAGTAAAAGGAAAGTTTCCTTCACATGCTTGCTTTGCATAATGAATGCCTTACCCGCTGCTATCTTCTTCACCGCATCCATCTCCTAGAGGGCCTTGTGGGCTTTAGCCTTGGCGCTCTATGCGCTTTCGAGCGCCTTCGCAAGCTCGGACTCTCGCGTCTTAGAGTCTAGCTCCAAGGACTCATGTTTTTAGCGAGAGCCTCGAGCTCTTGGTGCACCTCGCCTACTCGGGCTTCTTGCTTTTCCCGCTCAATGTGCTCCTTGGTCGCTTTGTCTTCGGCCTCGGACAGCGCCTTCTTCAAGGTCGCCACTTCGGTCATGGCCCCTGGCAAATTCATGATGATCCTATTACTTCATAACCGAACTTCTTTTTAAATATATAGATAAGGTATTGCTTACCTTTCCTCTCCTCGAGCTGCCTCTTGGTAAGGCCGAGCTCGTTCTCGGACCGCTTCAGTGCAGAGACCTCCGTAGTACGTGCGGCAGCGGCCAGCAGTGAAGCCTGCACATACACATAGACATATTCTGATTAGACTCCTGGGTCATCATTTGATCCTCTATTCGGCCTTTCCTCGCGAACGCCGAACAGGGCATCAGGGGCTACTGTCTATGTGGTAATATTTTCTTATATTTTGATTGCTTACCTCAAAGCCTGTTAGGAGGCTGGCGCAAGCTTTGGTCAGTCCGTTTTTGGCGGACTGAACTCTCTCGATCACCGCACTCATGATAGTGCGGTGCTCTTCGTCGATGGAAGCGCCGCGAAGCGCTTCCAACAAGTTGTCCGGTGCCTCTGGATGGAAAGAGGACACTAGCACGGGCGGCTTACCCCCCTTAACGGGGGATCGCCTGCCGGAGTCCGGAACCGCCGAAGGTTCCGGGGCAGTGTTCGGCTGGGGGGCGAACTTGGAGCCTGTGGGAGTCTTGCTTCCTTTGTGCCTAGGGTCCGGAAGGTCGCCTCGAGGCGCCCCCAGGACTACCTCCCCTCGGTTTGGTGCCTTTCGGGACAACACCTCGACGTTGTCCGCAGGGCAAGGGGTGGAGGTGGTCGGAAGTGAATCACTATTCATATCCGACGAGTCCATTGAACCGTCCGACGAATCTACGTCGAGATGAGCTTGGGATGGACTGCATAATCATACGTGGTGTAATGAGAAACAGTGCAATAAAACATACCATGAATTACTATGGTGTCCGGATATTTATGACTTCGCCAGGGGCTTCCCCCGGGGAAACCATTCGTCGCTGCTGTAAGCGGCCGTCGTGGAGCAGTCCGGAAGGAAGGTCCTTCCCTTCTTGGACCCTTCTGCCTCCCCGGTTAGGTCGGCCTTCCTTTTCTTGTCCCCCTAGCGGGGGGAACTTTCCTCCTCCTCCTTGATTTCGTGGGAGGAGTGCGCGTCGGAGTCATCGGACGATGAGTCCGATACGACCTTGTGCCGGAGACCCTTTCGGGTCCCCGTGGCCTTCTTCTTGGTCTTCTTCGCCGGCACCTCATAAGGTGCCGGAGCCAGCATCTCCGTTAGGAGAGCATCTGCAGGATCTTCAGGCAGGGGGGTTGGGCAATCGAGCTCCTCCGTTGTCTTTATCCAGTCCTGTTAATGACATGTAAGCTTAGATCCCGCACATGATTCAACTGGGGCAAATAAATACCCTGTGAGATATCAAAACTTACCAGATTGGCATGGCGCTTTGCGCTGAGTCCGTGGTCCTTGGTGAGGGAAGGAGGTACCTCAGCGCCTTTGATACGCACCCTCCAGACGTCCTTGTGCATCATGTCGTAGAGCTCTCGCAGCGTCTGGTGCTTGGCCGGGTCGAACTTCCACAAATTGAATGCCCGTTGTTGACACGGGAGAATCTGGTGGAAGAGCATGACCTGGACCACGTTGACGAGCTTGATTTTCTTGCTCATCATGTTCCTGATGCAGGTCTGGAGTCCGGTCAGCTCTATCGAGGAACCCCAGGACAGGCCCTTCTCTTTCCAGGAAGTGAGCCGCGTGGGGATTCCGGATCGAAATTTGGGGGCCACCACTGAGTTGGTGTCGGGCGGCTCGGTGATGTAGAACCACCCCGATTGCCACCCCTTTATGGTCTCCACATAGGAGCCTTCGAGCCAGGTGACGTTAGGCATTTTGCCCACCATGGTGCCTCCACACTCTACTTGCTAGCCAACCACCACCTTTGGTTTGACATTGAAGGTCTTCAGCCACAGGCCGAAATGGGGCCTGATGCGGAGGAAGGCATCGCACACGATGATAAACGCTGAGATGTTGAGGATGAAATTGGGGGCCGGATCATGAAAATCCAGCCCGTAGTAGAACATGAGCCCGCGGACAAACGGGTGGAGGGGAAATCCCATTCCGCGGACGAAGTGGGTAAGAAAAACTACCCTCTCATGGGGTTCGGGCGTAGGGATGATCTGCCCTGCATCTGGCAGCCGGTGCGCGATATCCGCGGCCAGATATCCGGCTTCCCGTAACTTTGTGATGTTCTCCTTGCCTCCCGCTCCGGACATGCTTGGAGTGGTTTGAGAAGAAAGATGCGAACTTGGGCGCTCGAGCTCGAGTGTGCGAGAATGGGTAAGCAAGGGGGAAGAAGGCATGGGTAAAAAGGGTGAATCCTTGTCCCTTTATAAGGGCGGAAGAGGCAATGCGCCTCCCCGCTTGCCTGGTAAAATCGCTTATTCCCCAAGCGCCGTAATTGATGGAGTGGTTGGTTTACCCACGTCCGTATTGATGAGAATCCCATAATAAGGGGGACACGATCTCTGCTTTGACAAGACATGTCAAGAAAACAGCCTCGCGATATGTGCGGTGTTGGTTGAGAAAAACGGTTTGAATAATGATCGGGCCATGACGTGATGTCATGCTGTCAAAACGTGTCAGCAGATTAGATTTGTGGAAATATTATTCTCTCTACGGTGGTATGTGGAACTTGTTTTGCAGAGCCGGACACTATCCTTGTGTTCAAAATCTTCCATGGAGTATTCGGAGGAGGAACCCGCCTTGCAATGTCAAAGAAGAAACCGCGCGTCGGACTCATCGTCATTAAAGCCTAGTTCAGGGGCTACTGAGGGAGTCCTGGATTAGGGGGTCTCCGGACAGCCGGACTGTTGGACTATGAAGATACAAGATTGAAGACTTTGTCCCGTGTTCGGATGGGTCTTTCCTTGGTGTGGAAGGCAAGCTTGGCAGTACGGATATGTAGATCTCCTCCCTTGTAACCGAGTCTGTGTAACCCTAGCCCCCTCCCGTGTCTATATAAACCGAAGGGTTTAGTCCGTAGGACAACATACAATCATACCATAGGCTAGCTTCTAGGGTTTAGCCTCTATGATCTCGTGGTAGATCAACTCTTGTAATACTCATATCATCAATATCAATCAAGCAGGACGTAGGGTATTACCTCCATCAAGAGGGCCCGAACCTGGGTAAACATCGTGTCCCCTGCCTCCTGTTACCATCCGCCTTAGACGCACAGTTCGGGACCCCCTACCCGAGATCTGCCGGTTTTGACACCGACATCCACCATGCTTTGAACACGCGTCTACAGTGCTATCAGTTCATCTGGCGAACACCGGTTCGGGCTCTTCTCGACCCAAGAGGTGAGTCGCATGGGAGCGACAGAGTTGAATTCGGTAGTTGCGGCCCAGGTGGCGCCGCAGGGTTCTGTGATGTAGAACCACTGTTTCTGCCATTCCTTGACAGTCTCTATGAAAGTGCCTTTTGGCAAGGACAAATTGGTCAGCTTGCTCACCATGGCGCCTCCGCACTCTGCATGCTGGCCATCCACCACCTTCGGCTTCACGTTGAAGACCTTGAGCCACAACCCAAAGTGGGGATGGATGCGGAGGAAGGCCTCACACACGATGATGAACGCCGAGATGTTGAGGAAGGAGTTCGGGGATAGATCATGGAAGTCTAGCCCGTAATAGAACATCAGCCGGCGGAAGAAAGGGTGGAGTGGAAACACTAGCCCGCAGAGGAAATGGGGGATGAATACCACCCTCTCATTGAGCTTCGGTGTGGGGATGACTTGCCCGTGGGCTGGAAGATGTCGGGCTATTTCCTTCGCCAGGTACCCGGCCGCCCGAAGCTCGGTAATGTCCTTCTCCTTGACGGAGGAGGCCATCCACCTGCCTTGACCTTTGGATCCAGACATGGTTGAGTGCTTGCTCGAGTGGGAAAAAGATGAGAACTTGGGCGCTAGATCTCAAGAGTGGAAGGGCATAGGAAGAGAGAAGGCGTGGGAGAAGAAGGGGGAATCCTTATCCCCTTATAAAGGAAGTGAATATCGAACGCCTCCCCACTCACCCCGAAACTCGCCTATTCCCAAGGGTTGTGTGAACGGCACGGTTGGGTTACCCACACCCGTATTGATGAGAATCCCGCAATAAGGGGACACAATCTCTGCTTTGACAAGACGTGTGATACGTCTCCAACGTATCTATAATTTTTGATTGCTCCCTGCTATATTGTCTACTATTTTAGGCAATATTGGGCTTTATTTTCCACTTTTATATTATTTTTGGGACTAACCTATTAACCGGAGGCCCAGCCCAGATTTGTTGTTTTATGCCTATTTCAGTGTTTCGAGGAAAAGGAATATCAGACGGAGTCAAAACGGAACGAAATCAACTAGAGAAGTTATTTTTGGAAGGAAACCCACCTGATGGACTTGGACCCCACGTCAGAAGATACGGGAGGTGCTCATGAGGGTGGGGGCGCGCCCTCCCCCCCTAGGCGCGCCCCCTGCCTCGTGGGGCCCCCGTAGCTCCACCGACGTACTCCTTTCACCCATATATACCGTCGTACCCTAAAACTTCCAAGAACAGAAGATAGATCGGGAGTTCTACCGCCGCAAGCCTCCAGAACCATGAAAAACCAATCGGAACCCCTTTACGGTACCTTGCCGGAGGGGGGGATCCATCTCCGGTGGCCATCTTCATCATCCCGGCGCTATCCATGACGAGGAGGGAGTAGTTCACCCTCGGGGCTGAGGGTATGTACCAGTAGCTATGTGTTTGATCTCTCTCTCGTGTTCTCTCTCGTGTTCCATCTATGGCACGATCTTGATGTATCCAGAGCTTTGCTATTGTAGTTGGATCTTATGTTTCTTCTCCCCCTCTACTCTCTTGTGATGAATTGAGTTTCCCCTTTGAAGTTATCTTATCGGATTGAGTCTTTTATGAACACTTGATGTATGTCTTGCCGTGCTTATCTGTGGTGACAATGGGATATCACGTGCCACTTGATGTATGTTTTGGTGACCAACTTGTGGTTTCCGCCCATGAACCTATGCATAGGGGTTGGCACACGTTCTTGATTCTCCGGTAGAAACTTTGGGGCACTATTTCAAGTACTTTTATGTTGGTTGGATAAATCTGAGATTGTGTGATGCATATCGTATAATCATGCCCACGGATACTTGAGGTGACAATGGATTATCTAGGTGACATTAGGGTTTTGGTTGATTTGTATCTTAAGGTGTTATTCTAGTAAAAAATCCAGGGTTGTTTGTGACACTTATAGGAATAGCCCAACGGATTGATTTGAAAGAATAACTTTGAGGTGGTTTCGTACCCTACCATAATCTCTACGTTTGTTCTCCGCTATTAGTGGCTTAGGAGTGACTCTTTGTTGCATGTTGAGGGCTCGTTATATGATCTATCTGTGTTATTACTGTTGAGAGAACTTGCACTAGTGAAAGTATGAACCCTAGGCCTTGTTTCCTATCATTGCAATACCGTTTACGCTCACTTTTACCACTCGCTACCTTGCTGTTTTTATATTTTCAGTTTACAAAAACCTATATCTACTATCTATTTTGCACTTGTATCACCATCTCTTCGCCGAACTAGTGCACCTATACAATTTACCATTGTATTGGGTGTGTTGGGGACACAAGAGACTCTTTGATATTTGGTTGCAGGGTTGCTTGAGAGAGACCATCTTCATCCTATGCCTCCTACGGATTTATAAACCTTAGGTCATCCACTTGAGGGAAATTTGCTACTGTCCTACAAACCTGTGCACTTGCAGGCCCAACAACGTCTACAAGAAGAAGGTTGCGTAGAAGACATCAAGCTCTTTTCTGGCGCCGTTGCCGGGGAGGCTAGGTAAGTGAAGGTATATCTTTAGATCTTGCAATCGAGTCTTTTAGTTTCTTGTTTTATCACTAGTTTAGTTTATAAAAGAAAACTACAAAAAAATGGAATTGAGTTTGTCTCGTACGCTTCACCTTTTTAATATATTTCGTGAGTATGATGGAAAGGATAATTGTGCTCAAGTGCTAGAAGAAGAAATCTATAAAATGTTTGGCACTAAATATTTGAATGATGAGCATGACTGCAATGTTGTTAGTATGAATTCCTTGAGTATCCATGATGCTAATGATATGCAAAGCCACAAGCTTGGGGAAGCTATGTTTGATGAAGATGATATTTTTTGTCCCCCAAGTTTTGATGAGAAAATTTATTATGATGAAAGCATGCCTCCTATTTATGATGATTATATTGATGAAAGTGGATTTGGAGAGGTCATGACTTTATTTTGTGATGAATCCACTATTCCAGAAGAGGTTCCAATTGATTATGAGAACAAAGTTGCTATTTATGATGATTATTGTGATGACTTGTATGCTATAAAGAATAAAGATATCCATGAAACTTGTCATCATGATTTTAGTTTTCAATTGGATTATGCCTCACATGATAGTTATTTTGTTGAGTTTGCTCCCACTATTATTCATGAGAAGAATTTTGCTTGTGTGGAGAGGAGTAAATTTTCTATGCTTGTAGATCATGAAAAGAATGACTTAGGTGCTGGTTATATTTTTGAATTCATTCATGATGCTACTGAAAATTATTATGAGGGAGGAACATATGCTTGTAGGAATTGCAATAATATCAAGTTTCCTCTCTATGTGCTTAAAGTTTTAAAGTTATGCTTGTTTTACCTTCCTATGCAAGATGATTCTTGTTCCCATAAGTTGTTTGTTCACAAAATCCCTATGCATAGGAAGTGGGTTAGACTTAAATGTGCTAGTCATATTCTTCATGATGCTCTCTTTATGTTTCAATTCTTATCTTTTAGGTGAGCATCATTGAAATCATCATGCCTAGCTAGGGGCGTTAAACGATAGCGCTTGTTGGGAGGCAACCCAATTTTATTTTTTTTCTTGATTTTTGGTTCTGTTTAGGAATAAATAATCCATCTAGCCTCTGTTTAGATGTGGTTTTGTGTTTTAATTAGTGTTTGTGCCAAGTAGAACCTTTGGGAAGACTTGGGTAAAGTCTTTATGATCATGCTGTAAAAAACAGAAACTTTAGCGCTCAACAGAATTGCTGCCATTTTTATTTGGAGAGTGATATTTAGTTAATTCTTTTTTAAGATGATTAATAGATAAATTAATCAGGTCCAGCAATTTATTTGATAATTTTATGAGTTCCAGAAGTATATGTTTGATCCAGATTACTACAGACTGTTTTGTTTTTAACAGATTCTGTTTTTCATGTGATGTTTACTTATTTTGATGAATCTATGGCTAGTAAAATAGTTTATAAACCATAGAGAAGTTGGAATACAGTAGGTCTAACACCAATATAAATAAAGAATGAGTTCATTACAGTACCTTGAAGTGGTGTTTTGTTTTCTTTCGCTAACGGAGCTCACGAGTTTTCTGTTAAGTTTTGTGTTGTGAAGTTTTCAAGTTTTGGGTAAAGATTCGATGGACTATGGAATAAGGAGTGGCAAGAGCCTAAGCTTGGGGATTCCCAAGGCACCCCAAGGTAATATTCAAGGACAACCAAGAGCCTAAGCTTGGGGATGCCCCGGAAGGCATCCCCTCTTTCGTCTTCGTTCATCGGTAACTTTACTTGGAGCTATATTTTTATTCACCACATGATATGTGTTTTGCTTGGAGCGTCATGTCATTTTATTTTGTTTTGATTGCTGTTTGGAACCAATACCAAGATCTGAAATTATTGAATGGGAGAGTCTTCACATAGTTACATAATTAGTCGACTACTCATTGATCTTCACTTATATCTTTTGGAGTAGTTTGTTGTTTGCTCTAGTGCTTCAATTATACCTTTTAGAGCATGGTGGTAGTTTTATTTTTAAGAAATATATGAACTCTCATGTTTCACATAGATTATTTTGAGATTCATTAATAGCATGGTAATTCGCTTAATGTTAATATACTTGGTATTCAAGATATGTGAAACTTTCTTTTGAGTGCGTTGAATACTAAGATAAGTTTGATGCTTGATAATTGTTTTGAGATATGGAGGTGATAATATTAGAGTCATGCTAGTTGAGTAGTTGTGAATTTAAAGAATACTTGTGTTGAAGTTTGTGATTCCCGTAGCATGCACGTATGGTGAACCGTTATGTGATGAACTCGGAGCATGATTTATTTATTGATTGTCTTCCTTATGAGGGGCGGTCGGGGACGAGCGATGGTCTTTTCCTACCAATCTATCCCCCTAGGAGCATGCGCGTAATACTTTTCTTTGATAACTTATAGATTTTTGCAATAAGTATATGAGTTCTTTATGACTAATGTTGAGTCCATGGATTATACGCACTTTTTCCCATCTTTCCACTATTGCTAGCCTCTCTAATACCGCGCACCTTTCGCCGGTATCATACACCCACCATATACCTTCCTCAAAACATCCACCATACCTACCTATTATGGCATTTCCATAGCCATTCCGAGATATATTGCCATGCAACTTTCCACCGTTTCGTTTATTATGACACGCTCCATCATTGTCATATTGCTAGCATGATCATGTAGTTGACATCGTATTTGTGGCAAAGCCACCGTTCATAATTTTTTCATACATGTCACTCATGAGTCATTGCATATCCCGGTACACCGCCGGAGGCATTCATATAGAGTCATATTTTGTTCTAAGTATCGAGTTGTAATTGTTGAGTTGTAAGAAAAATAAAAGTGTGATGATCATCATTATTAGAGCATTGTCCCAAGTGAGGAAATGATGATGGAGACTATGATTCCCCCACAAGTCGGGATGAGACTCCGGACGAAAAATAAAAAAATAGAAAAAAAGAGGCCATAAAAAAGAGAGAAAAGGCCCAAACAAAAAAAATAAAAAAATAAAAAAAAGAGAGAAAAAGAGAGAAGGGACAATGCTACTATCCTTTTACCACACTTGTGCTTCAAAGTAGCACCATGATCTTCATGATAGAGAGTCTCTCATTTTGTCACTTTCATATACTAGTGGGAATTTTTATTATAGAACTTGGCTTGTATATTCCAATGATGGGCTTCCTCAAAATGCCCTAGGTCTTCTTGAGCAAGCGAGTTGGATGCACACCCACTTAGTTTCTTTTGTTGAGCTTTCACATACTTATAGCTCTAGTGCATCCGTTGCATGGCAATCCCTACTCACTCACATTGATATCTATTGATGGGCATCTTCATAGCCCATTGATATGCCTAGTTGATGTGAGACTATCTTCCCTCTTTTTGTCTTCTCCACAACCATCATTCTATTCCACATATAGTGTTATATCCATGGCTCACGCTCATGTATTGCGTGAAGATTGAAAAAGTTTTGAAAATGTTAAAGTATGAAACAATTGCTTGGCTTGTCATCGGGGTTGTGCATGATTTAAATATTTTGTGTGGGGAAGATGGAGCATAGCCAGACTATATGATTTTGTAGGGATAACTTTCTTTGGCCATGTTATTTTGAGAAGACATGATTGCTTTGATTAGTATGCTTAAAGTATTATTACTTTTATGTCAATATGAACTTTTGTCTTGAATCTTTCGGATCTGAATATTCATATCACAAGTAAGAAGAATTGCAATGGAATTATGACAACTAGAATTCCACATCAAAAATTATCTTTTTTATCATTTACCTACTCGAGGACGAGCAGGAATTAAGCTTGGGGATGCTTGATACATCTCCAATGTATCTATAATTTTTGATTGCTCCATGCTATATTATCTACTATTTTAGGCAATATTGGGCTTTATTTTCCAATTTTATATTATTTTTGGGACTAACCTATTAACCGGAGGCCCAGCCCAGATTTGCTGTTTTATGCCTATTTCAGTGTTTCGAGGAAAAGGAATATCGGACGGAGTCAAAACGGAACGAAATCAACTAGAGAAGTTATTTTTGGAAGGAAACCCACCTGATGGACTTGGACCCCACGTCAGAAGATACGGGAGGTGCTCACGAGGGTGGGGGCGCGCCCTCCCCCCCTAGGCGCGCCCCCTGCCTCGTGGGGCCCCCGTAGCTCCACCGACGTACTCCTTTCACCCATATATACCGTCGTACCCTAAAACTTCCAAGAACAGAAGATAGATCGGGAGTTCCGCCACCGCAAGCCTCCAGAACCACGAAAAACCAATCGGAACCCCTTTCCGGTACCCTGCCGGAGGGGGGGATCCATCTTCGGTGGCCATCTTCATCATCCCGGCGCTATCCATGACGAGGAGGGAGTAGTTCACCCTCGGGGCTGAGGGTATGTACCAGTAGCTATGTGTTTGATCTCTCTCTCGTGTTCTCTCTCGTGTTCCATCTATGGCACGATCTTGATGTATCCCGAGCTTTGCTATTGTAGTTGGATCTTATGTTTCTTCTCCCCCTCTACTCTCTTGTGATGAATTGAGTTTCCCCTTTGAAGTTATCTTATCGGATTGAGTCTTTTATGAACACTTGATGTATGTCTTGCCGTGCTTATCTGTGGTGACAATGGGATATCACGTGCCACTTGATGTATGTTTTGGTGACAAACTTGCGGGTTCCGCCCATGAACCTATGCATAGGGGTTGGCACACGTTCTTGATTCTCCGGTAGAAACTTTGGGGCACTATTTGAAGTACTTTTATGTTGGTTGGATAAATCTGAGATTGTGTGATGCATATCGTATAATCATGCCCACGGATACTTGAGGTGACAATGGAGTATCTAGGTGACATTAGGGTTTTGGTTGATTTGTATCTTAAGGTGTTATTCTAGTAAAAACTCCAGGGTTGTTTGTGACACTTATAGGAATAGCCCAACGGATTGATTTGAAAGAATAACTTTGAGGTGGTTTTGTACCCTACCATAATCTCTACGTTTGTTCTCCGCTATTAGTGGCTTCGGAGTGACTCTTTGTTGCATGTTGAGGGCTCGTTATATGATCTATCTATGTTATTATTGTTGAGAGAACTTGCACTAGTGAAAGTATGAACCCTAGGCCTTGTTTCCTATCATTGCAATACCGTTTACGCTCACTTTTACCACTCGCTACCTTGCTGTTTTTATATTTTCAGTTTGCAAAAACCTATATCTACTATCTATTTTGCACTTGTATCACCATCTCTTCGCCGAACTAGTGCACCTATACAATTTACCATTGTATTGGGTGTGTTGGGGACACAAGAGACTCTTTGTTATTTGGTTGCAGGGTTGCTTGAGAGAGACCATCTTCATCCTACGCCTCCTACGGATTGATAAACCTTAGATCATCCACTTGAGGGAAATTTGCTACTGTCCTACAAACCTGTGCACTTGCAGGCCCAACAACGTCTACAAGAAGAAGGTTGCGTAGTAGACATCAACGTGCCGAGGGCAACCGTGTCTCGAAACATGGAGCGGCAGACAAAACCGGTTCGAAATTATGACCGGGCGGACGTGATGTCATGTTGCAAAAAGTTGTCAGCGGGTTGGACTCATGGATTATTATATTCTCTGCGGTTGTGTGTGGTGTGTGTGTTACAGGTCCGGACACGACCATTATGTCCGAAGACCATCTTAGAGTTCAGAAGGAGGAACCCGCTTGTAACGCCCCGAGACCGATGCGCCAGGTGTCTTCCAGTTATTCACTCTTCTTTGCCATGTTGTTTGCTTGCGTGTTGCATCTTGTCATGTCATCATGTGCATTGCATCATCATGTTTTCAAAATTTGCATCCGTCCGGGTTTCCCTAGTTTTGTCCGTTGTCCATTTTGAGCCCAGACACACTCGCACGCGCCCGCGGCACGTCCAAAATATTATTTTATAAGTGGCCGGAAAATGTTCTTGGAATGGGTTGAAAGTTGGCGTGCGGTGTTGTTATGTTGTCAGTAGGTCGCCTACCAAGTTTCATCGCATTCAGAGTCCGTTTGACGCCCCAACGGATAGCTATAGTGACATTATAATCGGTCTAACGTCGGACGTTTTCGGTCTCCGAAAACTACTGCCGGGCCTCTCCTTCTCTTCTCTCCTCTCAGCCGAACTCCTCTTCACAGTCCACACTTGACCTTGTTCGACTAAGCCCCCCTCTCCGCACAGTTCTCAGCTCCCCTCACGCGTCCAAAAACTTCCCCGAACCCGACCGGGCACTCGTGACCGTTGAGTCCGGATCAACCCCGAGATACCACAATATTTTTCGTTTATTATTTTGACTATCCAATTGACCCGGAGCCGTCCGATGACGATCAGACGCCCCTAAAACCCCTCCGGCCAGCAATATATATATATATATATATATATATATATATATATATATATATATAGAGAGAGAGAGAGAGAGAGAGAGAGAGAGAATGGATTTGCTACCCACACTAGCTCGGATGGTGCCTATCAGAACCATTCGTTTGCTTTGAGATCCGAACTTTTGAGTGGATAAGGTTGTGATTTTATGATTTGTTGAATTTCGTCACTGTAATAGAGGAAAGCTTCGACGGACCTTTTGCTTGTCAGTGGCCGAAAATGGAAGCCTACTACCTGGCTTTTGCAGGTGTATTCAGGGCAAGTGACCTCGCCGCTTTATGAGTTAGCAGTGTGCGGCAGTAGCTGATTTCGGCAAGCATATGACAACGGCTAATTTCGGATATTTGTCAAAAGTTCCACGGCGCCGTGTCCTGTCTACTATTTTAAAAACTGCTATTTTCGTCTAGCAAGCTGTGAAGTGGCTGGCACCGTTGGTAAGAAGCAGCATTTACTCTACCGGGCTTTGTAAAGGGTGGTAGGGCTTTGCCTTTTTTAGTGCATGCGAGTTCAATACGGGTCTGGCCTTCCTTTTTACTAATGGCCTGCCGGATTATTAACTGCAATCTGCACAGTGAACAGAGGCTGCCATGCATGCGCAACAGGGTGAAGGTTGTGACCATGTCTATGATGGTGTCGTATGCTCGTGGATGGCAATGGCATGGTTGGTCGAGCGCCTCTAATTGTCCAGGAAAGGTGGGGGTTTGGGGGTCGGGGTGTCACCCCTCGTACATGAAGGGTCGTCGGGTGTACGTCTTTTGATATGCACCTCTTCCAATGCGTGGATCTGTCCGGGCAGCACCGTTGTCGTCGTCATTGTCATTGTTGGTGGTGTTTCTTGGCACGCGGCGAATCAAAGTGATAGTATTGTGGGAGAGAACGAGAAAAAAAGCCAGTTAATTAGCTCCCGACATGCGGTTGAAAATTTTAAAAAGTGACGGTGATGTTGGACCCATGCAAAGATGGCCGTATCCTTACAAAAAAAACATTCACTGATGTGCCGTTGTTATGAAAAAAAGCGATGACGTGTCCACGGTGAAGTAAAAAAATACGTACTGTGCCATACACCAAGGTGTGTACGACGAGCGAGCTTGTGTGCATGCCCATGGACCATATCTATCAAGAGGTAATAGCACTGCAGGTCCCTGAACTTGCATGTCAGGTGATGGTTTGATCCTTGAAGTTGCAAAAGTGAATTATTTGATCCCTGAACTTGTCATGGATGTGCAAGTTTAGTCCACAGCCAACCAAAACTCACCAAGTGGATGCCAAGTGGCCTGGCTGGTCAGCGCCGTGAGTTTTTCACTTAGCCCCCTCCCTTTCTCTACCACCGCCTGTTCCGCACCGTCTCCTCCAACTGGAACCGGTTCCTCACCGACGCGCCGGGGGCCGCCGCCAAGACCAAGGGCTCGGCCCCGCCGGCGGCGACGGTCTCGCTCTCGCTGCCGTTCCTCTTCGCCTTCGCCTTCGACCCCGTCTCGCGCCGCCTCCAGTGCCAGGCGCTCGACCCCTTCTCCCGCCGCTGGCTGCTGCTGCCCCCGGTCCCCTGCGGCACCGCGGCCGGCTCGTTCGCCGTCGTGGGCCTCCCCGCGCGCGGCGAGATCTATGTGATCGGCGGCGTGGAGGAGGGCGGCGACAAGGCCGTGAGCAGCGTGGCCGTCTACAGCGCGGCGACCAACGGGTGGGGGCAGGTGGCCGGCATGAGGACGGCGAGGGGCTACATGGCGGCCGGCGAGGTGGGCGGGCGCGTGGTGGTGGCCAGCGAGGACGGAGAGGCGGAGGTGTTCGACCCAGAGGCCGGTCGCTGGTCGCCCGCGGCTCCCCGTGGCGGCGCGGCCGTGGCGAGGTACGACGCGGCGGTTGCGGGCGGCAAGCTGTACGTGACGGATGGGTGGGCGTGGCCGTTCGAGCGCGCGCCGCAGGGCGCGGTGTACGACGCGGCGGCGGACGCATGGTCCGACATGGCGCGCGGGATGCGGGAGGGGTGGACGGGCTCCTGCGCCGTGTCGGGCGGCCGGATGTACATCGTGGCCGAGTACGGCGAGTGGCGGCTGAAGCGGTACGACGAGCCGCGGGATGAGTGGCGGATGGTGGCCGGCGGCGGGGTGCCACAGGAGGTGCGGCGGCCGCACGTCGTGGCGGGCCAGCTGGAGGAGGTCGGCGGCGGCCGGCGCAGGATCTACGTGGTCTGCGCGGGCCTCGACGTCGCCGTCGGCACCGTCGTGTCCGCCGCCAACCACGGCGCCGGCACGGAGGAGGAGCGGGTGGAGTGGGAGGTCGTCAAGGGCCCCGAGGAGTTCGTCGGGCTGGCGCCGTGCAACGCGCAGGTCCTCTACGCCTGAGCCGCCAACCAAGCTCGTCGGCGCCAGGCACCGGCAGGGGAAAGGGAAAGGAGACCCGACCCTGGGCCCGCACGTCAGCCACCAGCGCCTCCGTCATCGCCGAGCCAGTAGCTCACTGCTGACGCCGCAGCGGTCGGGCAGCTACTGTTACTAGTACTCTACTAGCCAGCCGAGCGCACGGGCGGGCGGCGAGGTTGATTCGTCAGAAAGGAAGGGGGCTAAGTGAAAAACTCACGGCGCTGACCAGCCAGGCCACTTGGCATCCACTTGGCGAGTTCTGGTTGGCTGTGGACTAAACTTGCACATCCATGACAAGTTCAGAGACCAAATAATTCACTTTTGCAACTTCAAGGACCAAACCATCACCTGACATGCAAGTTCAGGGACCTGCAGTGCTATTACCTCATCTATCAAATGTTGCATGCGGGTGTGGGATGTCACGGGAGATCATGATCTGTAAAGGCTGATCTGTGGTAACTTTTTGGTCTGGCGATATGGAATCTTGTAGCATACACTCGCCCTGGCGTCTGTATATAAAAAGTAGAGCAGGGGCAGGCATTGATATCCATCGGGCCAAAACGCACCGCCCTCCCTCCTCACCTCGCAACGCACACGCAGACCCATCTCTCCTGCCCGCCCGCAGTTCCGCAGCTGCCAGCCATGTCCAGCAATAGCTCCGCCTCGTCTCGGTTCGCGCGGTGCAGGAGACCGCCTCTCCCCTACTCCGAGAACCCGCTGGAGTACGAGCCAGCTGTTTTTTGCAGCTGCGGCGCTAAGGCAGCCCGGCTGAATACATGTCCTGGTCACGGGCGACGGTGAGCCGCAGTTCATCTCTTCCATGTCGCAGACCTGCTTAATGGGCGACGTCATTTTTATCAAAAGCTGAGCTTGTAATGGTTGCAGGGTTGCCCTCTCCCTCTCTGGCGCTGGCTTGATCCCAAGCCGAGTGCCTACATGCGTGATCTTCTTGTGGGGCTTCGTGACAGGATCCGTGTGCTGGAGGAGGAGAACGATGTACTCCGCAGTCCCGCCTTCCGAGGCAACGTTTCTGACCAACACCATGACCGGCGTTGGGGGTGCCGTCTAGGCGCCGCTTTGGTCTTGGTGCTGTTATTCGCTCTAGCTGGCTTTGCCTCCCGCCTACCGGTGGTCTGATGTCAGTTCTTGCTATGGTTTGTCTCGCGCATCCCGATGTTTCCTATTCCTGTTGTAGCAGTCATTGCTACGAGTATGGTTATGTTGTTACTTGTGTGCCGTTGATCTAAGATTATGTCAGTAGTCTTTGCTGTTAGCTTATTGGAAGGAAATGTTGACGTAGTCAACTCATTGGTGTGGGTCTATTTCATCGCAGGCAAACATGTGATGCGGGCCGGCCCTTGGTCAGCAAAAATTCAAAAAATGTGAATAGCAAGGTTCAGAAACATATATCTGTGTCATCGATACGCATGCAGTGCCTAGTTTCGGGACGTCTGACGCCTATTGCTCTGTAGGCAACATGTGATTGATACGCATTGCTATGCATGCATGATCCTTCATTGCATGTGCGCCAAGCAAAAAAAGACGCAGGAGCGTGCTGTTCTAGTCCTTGCCTCACCAATTCCTGCCTGACCCAAACACAAATGGTAAGCTGCAGAAACGCATACTATGCCATTGTTTAGCAAACAGTGCCTAGTTTGAGTCGTTCTGCAAGCTATTGCCCGCGTGCCCTTGTTTAGCGGCTGGCACACATGCCAGCACACAAAAAGGGGCGGGAGTTCGACCATGCCATTACGGCCGCGGTCATGCCAGCACACTTGCCGACATACAAAAAAGGATGTCGCTCGCCGCCATTGGAAGGCGCCACCACGCTCACCTCGGGCAAGCACTCCCCGGAGAAGCGGGAGGCCTGCAGGTAAACGTGGAAGCCGGGTATCAGCTGCGTCGCCGACGCACGGGGCGAGTCGGGCAGCACCATCCGAGGAAACGCGGATGAGCCGGTGCTAGCCGCGGCCACGGCGGCGTTGACGAGGCATCTCCGAACAAACCGTGTGTAAAAAACGAAAATGACGGTCTGTCTGCTCTTACATGTAAAGGGGTGTCGATACGCTCACGAACTACTATAAATGGAAAGGGTTCTCGTTTCTTAAGAAAGGGTTCCTACTATACATGGACTGGTGGTTCTCGAAGTGCATAACGGGGGTTCCCGCCTGATCGGTCCGTGCGGTCGAAGGGGTTTTTCATTCACCCGGAAAGACATGGCCTCCACCCCCAATGACCATGTGCACTGTGCATTTTGTTCACAATAAATATAGTTGAGTATCTATTATTCTCTCGATCCACCTCCCACTTGGATATAATGCAAAAAAACGGAGGTTCATTGTGATCTGTGAATGCATGTGTGCTTTGTCAACAGTTCGTGAAACCAAGGATAGATATGTGGCGTTGGTTTCTCGTTCACCTGAAAGAGGATTGCCACCCCATGTGCACTATGCGATGTTTGGACCAAATTGAAAGATGCTAAGCGACGACTGGGAGCCGTCGATATGCTCATGGGGAAGGCTATGGGTAGACGACGAGGACGGCAAGCACACTGGTCCATCTAGAAACATTGTAGACGAGGACGACAAGCACCGCAAACAAACATGTAGTTACTCCCTCGTTCCTCCCAAGTTATCCATACACCCGAAATTTAGCGAAGTGTGGGGTTACTTACTACTATGCAACAGAAAACGTCCATTACAAAATGGAGGGGTGGTGCTCTTTCACGATCGACTATATATGGAAAGGGTTTCCGTTCCTTCAGAAAGGGTCCATAATGTACGTGGGTGGGTGGTTCTCGCAGTGCATACCAGAGGGTCCCCGTGGTCTGTCGATGCGGTCGAGGGGGGTAGGGGGCTCATTCACCCATAAAGATGTGCCCCCACCCGAAAACCGTGTGCAAAAATGAAAAATGATGGTCGGTTTGCTCTCACATGTAAAGGGGCATCGATGTGCTCATGAACTACTATATATGGAAAGGGTTCTCATTCCTTAAGAAAGGGTTGCTATTGTACGTGGACTGGTGGTTCTCGAAGTGCATAACGAGGGTTCCCGTTCTGTCGAAGGGGGGACCCGTTCAGCCGTAAAGATGTGGACTCCACCCCAAAGACCGTGTGCACTATATCTATGCGTTTGTTCACCAAAAAGATAGGTTAGTATCTATCAGTCTCTCCCTCCACCTCCCACATCAGATATAATGCAAAAAAACGGAAGTTCCATGTGATCGGTGAATACATTTGTGCTTTGTCAACTATTTTTGAAGTAAGAGCAGTCAATGTGCTCACGCTCTACATTATACAGAGTTCCTGCGTGTGCCCCCCCGGCCCCCCACACACACCCCCGTGACGTATGCGGCGTTCTATCGAAAAAATGGAAACGAAGGTCGATTGCTCATATTTGGAAAGGGGCGTATATATGCTCACATCCGGCTATATATGGAAAGGGTTCCCTTTCCTTAAGAAATGGTTCATATTGTACGTGTGTGGGTGGTTCTCGCAGTGCATAACAAAGGTTCCCCGCGTGGTCTCTCAATGCGGTCGAAGGGGGGGGGGGGCTCGTTGACCCATAAAGATGTGCCCCCACCCGAAAACCGTGTGTCAAAAAATGAAAAATGATGACCGATTTTGCTCTCACATGGAAAGCGCGTCGATATGATCACGATATACTATATATGGAAAGGCTTCTCGTTCCTTAAGAAAGGGTTCCTATTGAGTGTGGATTGATGGTTCTCGTAGTGCATATCGGAGTTCCAATGTGATCGGTCGATGCAGTCGAAGGGAGGTCCCGTTCACGCGTAAAGATGTGGCCTCCACTCCCAAAGACCATGTGCATTGTGCGTATTGTTCATCAAAAAGATAGATGAGTACCAGTCTCTCCCTCCACCTCCCACATCGCATATAATGCAAAAAGCGGAAATTCCATGTGATCTGTGAACGCATGTGTGCTTTTCCAACCTCCACCCCATGCCCTATGCGACCTTCTGTCAACATTAAAACCCCGTGCCCTATGCGACCTTTGAACTGCAATGAACTTGCCAAGCACTTCCTTCCTTAGCGCGGTGCTTGCCCACGCCTTTGACGCAACACTAGAACGAAGGAAGCTCTTTACACTGTCTACCCTAAAAAGCACGTCTTCTAGCAGATAGCCCAGTGTTAAAACTTGCGACATGGAGTCGTCGAAGCCTCCGATGGTGGTGGAAGCGATGGTGGACTTTGCTCGGCTGGATGAAGAAGCTGCTGATGGTGGTGGAATACTTTTTTGAGCGAAAGAGGGTTTCCCCTCCAATTTCTATTAGAGAAATCAGCAGACGAGAACAAATTAACTGGTGGTGGAATACTAGGCTCAGGGAAGGAGGATGGGTTGGCAGAGAAATGATTCTGGCTTACGGTGCTATGCTACAGTAGTCGGACGGCAGACAAAGATATGGTTGTAAAAAGCAAGTTCGCATCCATTAATCCGTGCGCTACACAGCATGGCACACTCCATGCATAGCATATATGGTGCCACCTGCTAGCAACCAATAGAATGCATCCTTAGACTGCACCTACCAGGTAGCAGCTTGGTGTTGATAAGTTGACCAATCACTTTCATAAAACTGACGACGAACAGGTTGTATGCATGCGAGGGCTTGTGTATATCCATCAAAAAGTAAACATCCACACACATGCAGTAAGTACCATGTTGTCGAGCCAGCAGTCAATCCCGTGAATCGCGCCTGCATGCAAGGATGTTATTTTTAGGGAAGCATGCATGGATGTTTGGCGTGTGTGGCAGTACGTCCCACGCCCATCCGCCCGCGTGCATGGGGGTCTAACTCAGTGTACACGGTTGGGCACCGCTCGCGCTAGAAAATAAAGCCACTTGACCATGCACGCATTAATTATCCCTGATCGACCGTAACCGCGGTCGTTGCCGTCGCCGGCGGCCATGGCCTGGTTCGCTACTCTAGAGTACATGGGTCTTAATAAATAAAGAATGGCGCTTGATTGCTTTACAAAACTCAACGCGTCGTATGTGTAGGCGACCCAGCACATCGGATACCCGCCACGAGTGCAGGACAAAGTAATTTTCTCGGTGCGAGTAGTGTCCGAACCTGCTCTACCTTTCGCGGTCGTAGTATTTCAGGCTGCCTCTATCCAGCAACAGCAGTCGTAGTATTTCGCGGTCGTGCATTCTTTTCTGGCAGTCCATCAAACATTTTTTTCAAAGACATTCTATCAAACAGTTGACGCGCAGTATGAACTGGAGAACAAATCTCACAAACTGCAGAGAGTAAGATTCAGTCAAAACTAATTCAGTTGGACCATAACGAATACATCAGTGCAGAAAAATGTAGAGCATTTCGTTGGAGTTGAAGCTGCTGCTCCTACTACTCTGGCCGCTGCAGCTTGTCGTTCCCTCTCCAAGACAACGAACGAAAAAATCATAGGGAAGAAGCAAGAACAGCAGAAAAGAGGCCGCGACAGGCACATCCAACGCTGCGCGGAGCCCTGCACGGAAGCCCAGGGGCCAGCACGAAGGCCATGGTTCAACAGTAAATGTGTACAGAAACTGCAAAAGTCAGCAAAAAAAATAATGCATTTAGGAACTGCAAGGCAAATATGCTCACCGGCCGGGGAGATGGCCAGCTCAATAACACGTACACACCATGCACGGAGCCACGGCCATGTATGAACACGCTGCCCACTTGCATCAAGAAGAAGATTAACGTAGTTCCTCCGCCAAGCTGCATGGTGAGGGGAGGTCGAGGTGGATCCAGAGGACGCCGGCGCGGCGGGCGGAGCCGGGGAGCGTTCGGCGGGCGTCGAGGCCAGCTCGAAGAGGCCGACGTTGCTGAACAGGTGTTCGACGCCGCCGGGCTCCATGGAGGAGCTAGTGAGCTCGACTAGCAATGCGGTCTTCCATGCGACAACTCTGGGCACAACTACATAAGCTAGTTGAGCAGCATGTGGACTTTCGTGCCCAACAAGGTGTTACTTACCATGAATATAAGCTAGTTGAGCAGCACGTACACCCTAGAGAGATATAGTTATTAGAGAGGGAAGGAAACAGTGGTGTGGGCTGCTAGCGCAGCAACAGAGAGAGCGTACGGGGATTACAAAGGAAAGGAATCGTGGTCCACCGTTCATGAAAGTGCTCAAGCGGATGCAACGGTTAGCCCAACGGCGGTCAAGCTGGTTGACAGCGAACACGTGCCTTCTCAAAATCCATCTTGGAACCCTTCGAGCCGGATGCGGGGTGGTCCTTGCCCCACGATCTGGCATCGTGCCAGCCTAGTGCTGTGCACTACAGGTCACATGCAGCAAACGTGGTCCAACTTCTTCTATAAAAGGAAATAACAATCAAATGACTTATAAGAGGAAAATACAAACGAGGTAAGGAGAGGGACCAGATCCCAACACGAGTGTGTGATCATGATTGCAGCCACCATAGTGAAGTTTCATAAGTTTGCTTTTGTCTATATATATATATATATATATATATATATATATATATATATATATATATATATATATATATATATATACCAACCCTAAAATTTAGGGAGATGTCCCATCCTCCTAGGCAGCCGCCGCCGCCACTCCACCAAATCTCTCTCGGGATCCATGCCCTCCTCATTTTCCCCCGATCCAATCCATCCATCCACCAACTCGCTGCCCTCGGCGAACCACCACTCGCTGCATCAGGTCGCCCGCGCCCTCTCCTACATCCCTGCGACCCTGCCTTCCCTCCCCGACCTCTCTTGCTTTCTTTCTTCTAAGACTCGTGCATCCATGATCGCCCGCAGTCCCGAGCGCCTCCTCGCCTAGAAGCTCGCCGTCGCTGGAGACCGGAGACCTCCCGTGCTGGCCGACCAGTGCCCGTCCTCGCCGAAGCTCTACAGGAACAACCAGGACCAGCCGCATCCCGCTCCACTCCTCCTCTCGTTTCCCTTCCCCGCTTTCTTCTCTCTCTCGGGTCTCTCACTGCCGCCTCATCTCGCAGGTTCGACATCGCCGTATTCGGCAAGAATACGACCTGCAGCACCATCCATGGCCGCCGCCCAGAGCCGTTGCCGCCGCACCTCCGACCGGATATGGTCGCCTCGTCGTCTTCTGCTCGCTTCCGCCTTCCCTCGTCGCTCCATCGTTCCCCTGCCTCGCAGGAGCCAAGCTGCCGCTGCTGCCAAGGCTCCTGTGCGCCGCCGCTGCCTCCCGCCAGTCGCGAGACACGCACGCGCTCACGCATCGTGACAGGTTCCATGCCCTCCGTCCTTCGCCGCCGCGCCAGGGATCCCTGATGTCGTTGCTCTGCTCTACTTCTTCTCGAGCAGAGGAGCGCGCCCGCAAGCCGATGCCACGCCCAAGTCCTTCGCCAGAGCGCTCGTCCAAGTCCCGCTTCTCCGCCTCCCCAAGTTGCGCCCTCGCTGGCCGGGGTTCCTCTCCGCCAACCGTACATCGCGCCCGGCCTCCGTCCTCCTCCACGTCGTCCCCGTCGCCAAGTCTGGCTGTGGCCGTCTTCCCTGCATCGTCTGAGTCGCCCCGCATATCGCCCCTCTGTCTGCTTTGTGTGCATCGAGCGAGACCAGCGCCAGCGCATGGGTCAAGCCCGCGTTGACTCCCCAGCGCCTCCTCCCTCGTCTCAATCTGGGCCTTGGCCCATGGTGAGGCCAGCCCAGCGCCCCTCCTGTTGTTTTTTTCTCCGGTTGGGCCAGCAGATTTCGGCCCGTTGATGTTTTTTCCACTGACTGCGTATTTAGCATTATCTGTAGAATTTCAGTTTTGCATACCCCCCTAAGTTTCATGCATTTAATAACTCACAAACCATGCATCACATGTAAAAACTTTAAATATGAAAAATGCTTAGAATTTTGGGTAGTTTCATAATTTGCAACTTTCATCTATGTTAAAAATGTTTAAAATGTTGTTTGTGTTTATTTTGTCATATTGCCATGTTAAAATGCTTTATTTCATAACTAAATAATCGTAGCTCCAAACTTAACAAACCTTATATGTAAATGGGGTAGAAAAATGCATAGATTAACATGGTGGTATTACTTTGCATGTTTAACAACTCTAAAATATGGTTTAGGGCAGAACAGTACCAAATCAAAAATATGCACATGAGGATTTTCCGGACTTGTTGTTTGTTGTTCCGGCCTCATTTGAACTTGCCCAGTTAAGTAGTTTTATTATGCTTCACCCCTTGCCATGCTAACCAACATTTAATATTGTTGGGTACATAACCAAGAGAGAACTAAATAAGTCATGTGGTGTTTCGTCAATATGCAACTTGTTGCATATTGAGCTCCACTTAATTTGTAGTATTGTTTGTGCACTTTGTCATGCCATGCCATGCCTCATTAAATCGGACATGCATCATACTTGGTTGTGCATCATGCCATGTTTTTGTGATGGTTGTTTACTATGTTGCTTGCTTCTTTCCGGGTTGCTTCTCTCGTTAGCTTCGGTTTCGGTCCGGAGTTGTGAGGATTCGTTTGACTACGTCTGTTTGTCTTCTTCATGGACCCGTTCTTCTTCCTTGCGGGATCTCAGGCAAGATGACCATACCCTCGAAATCACTTCTATCTTTTCTTGCTAGTTGTTAATTCTATCGCTATGTCGCGCTACCTACCACTTGTTATATCATGCCTCCCATATTGCCATGTCAAGCCTCTAACCCACCTTTCCTAGCAAACCGTTGTTTGGCTATGTTACCGCTTTTGCTCAGCCCCTCTTATAGCGTTGCTAGTTGCAGGTGAAGATGAGCCCCTCTTATAGCGTTGCTAGTTGCAGGTGAAGATGAAGTTTGTTCCATGTTGGAACATGGATATTGTTGGGATATCATTATTATCTCTTATTTACTTTAATGCATCTATATACTTGGTAAAGGGTGGAAGGCTCGGCCTTATGCCTGGTGTTTTGTTCCACTCTTGCCGCCCTAGTTTCCGTCATACCGGTGTTATGTTCCTTGATTTTGCGTCCCTTACGCGGTTGGATGTTATGGGAACCCCTTGACAGTTTGCTTTGAATAAAACTCCTCCAGCAAGGCCCAACCTTGGCTTTACATTTGCCTAACAACCTGGGAGAAGGAGTATCCTTCGTTGACTGTGAGAGCTTGTGATGGGCTAAGTTGGGACACCCCTGCAGGGTTTTAAACTTTTGAAAGCCGTGCCCGCGGTTATGGGCAGATGGGAATTTGTTAATATCCGGTTGTAGAAAACTTGACACTTAACTTAATTAAAATGAATCAATCGCATGTGTAGCCGTGATGGTCTCTTCTCGGTGGAGTCCGGGAAGTGAACATGGTTCTTGTGTTATGCTTGAACATAAGTAGTTTCAGGATCATTTGTTGATCACTTCTAGTTCACGACCGTTGCGTTGCTTCTCTTCTCACACTTATTTGCGTATGTTAGTCACCATATATGCTAGTGCTTGCTGCAGCTCCACCTCACTATCCTTTCCTACCCATAATCTTAAATAGTCTTGATCTCGCGGGTGTGAGATTGCTGAGTCCTCATGGCTCACATATACTTCCAAACAGTTGTAGGTGCCGATGATACCAGTGCAGGTGACGTAACCCAGCTCAAGTGGGAGCTCGATGATGATCTTGACCGTTGTTTTATTTCGTTTCCTATTGATTAGTAGTGGAGCCCAGTTGGGACGATCGAGGATCTAGCATTTGGGGTTGTTTTCTTTTATTTTGGTTCCGCAGTCGGACCTTGTTTGTATTCTGGACGATGTATGTTTAGCTTGTATTTGTGTGAAGTGGCGATTGTAAGCCAACTCTTTATCCCTTTCTTATTCAGTACATGGGATGTGTGCAGATTACCCCTCTTGGGACAAGCCTACAATGCGGCTATGCCTCTAAGTCATGCCCCGACACGTGGGAGATATAGCCGCATTGTGGGTGTTACAAATTGGTATCAGAGCCATCCCCGACTTAGGAGCCCCCTGCTTGATCGAATCACTAACGTTGTTGAGTCTAGAACAAAATGTTCTGAGTCTTAGGATTATATATATCGGAGAGTAGGATTCTTTTTACTCCTTAGTCCCTTCGTCGCTCTAGTGAGGCCTCCTGACATAGAAGTTTTGACTCTTCTCTCCTCAAATTTCACGATTTTTTTAGGATCACACGGGTATCTTGCAATCGTTCCGATAGTCTTGTGACGAGAACATTGTTCTTGGTGCCTCCTGACATTTAGGGGTTGTGGCAGTGTCCCGAGGAGTTGAGCTCCGAGGTGTTGTCGTCACAATTTTATCGTTGCAGTTCTGGAATACCTGAGTTTCGCCGACATCGAAAATCTCTTTTATGCAGTTGTTGGTGAGATAACCTCGACGTGACCCAGTACTGGGGCGGGAGTTTGGGAGTATTGCCATAACTCGTATAACAGATGATTTTGGAAGGTTGAGGTACACGATTTCCGAAGTTTTCTTGGTTATGTGTTGAAGGATGGATACATCTGGATGTAGGAATTGTTAGTTTGGGTGAGATATTATGCTTCCCCTGTATCCCCAACACCTGATTGCATAACCAGAAAGTTTCGGGAGTTTATAAGAGGGAATTCAAGTATATCGTAGGATATCTTTCCAACACACACATGATACGATATGGGGTCTATCATATGTTTGTTTCCGGCTTATTCTGCAAGCCATTCCTTTGTTTTGTTTTGGTTTCTGGTATTCGAGTTGCTTCGAGTCAAATGTGGATTCCATACCTTGCCTAAGCAGGGTTCTCATATTTCTATGTGAATACTAATCCTTCATGATAATCGAGATTGTCATGTCAATCCTTTTTCAACCGGCGTGTTTATCTTCAAGTGGATTCGATCTTTTCAACATCCGCAAGATCACCTCTCAGTTTTCCCAACGTTGTTCGTTTCATCCGTTCCCAAGTTGCCTTTGTTTTTTTCCCGCCCTCCCACCCTTTTTCTTCAAGGATTTAGATTTCTTAATCAGGTATCCTTTTATTGATGGGAAGCCTCTCCATTCTTTTCCCTCAATGTTCTTATGCGGTGATTCTCCTCCGGTGGATTCAATTCAAGTTTTCAGTGTTGATCATATTCCTTTCCTTGTTTCAATTTTTTCCCATACCGGTGCACCTTGTAATAGTTCACTTCTTGTTATTCATTATTCCGGAGTGCTGAAGATATCTCGAAGACTCGTGTTTACTCTCTGTCTTCGTTCAAGCTATTTCGAGGATGTTATCTCATTCAAGCTATTTAATTCAACCGGTGAAATCTCTCTTCAAAATCATTCCAACGGTTCTTTTGTTGAGTGGGCCCTAACCCACAGGTCTTTTCCCAGTATCTTACCTGACTCTTCTTTTTCCAGAGTTATTCTCAAATTCATTTCAAAGTTTGACGTAAGAATGAGTTATCATCAGTCAAATGTCTTTCACCAAGATCTTTCAAATTCTTTTCATCGTTGGTTCAACCTTTCAAATTTTCATTCCGGAGTGTCTCAACAATTCATGGTGGTGTATATCATCATCATTCTCAACATTTGAAGACCGAAGAAGAGTTTCTCTCAAATCTTGGTCCGTTCTCTTAGAGATGCGTGGTTCTAGCTTGATGCCATCCTCTCATAATTGTTTTTGATTATGACAATTCTTTTCAACCATCCGGAGCAATTCAGGAGTCTTTTCAGCTTGATTCTCCGAAAGTCATCATCTTTTCGAATATTAATCATTCTCAGCTTTCAGCTCTCGTTCTCCAAATCATACTGGTGCATCATTCAAGTATTCTCTAATCAGCTCGTGATCTCTTCGTTCTCATATATTTATATTCCCTCAAGCATCTTCATTCATTTTCCAATTCTTCCCGGTGAATTGTGCTTTTGCTTCTTTCATTTTCTATTCTTACGGTGGTTCATTCAAGATCTCTCTTCCTTCGTTATCATATCAATTCATTCGTTCTTCCCAATCCTACCGGTGGCTCGTTGAAGACCTTCCCAAGTTGGCGCTATATCTATCTTAATCCTTTCTACGAGAATAAGTAGTATGCCAAATCCGTTTGCTTGTCATCAATTTAATTGTGAAGGATACGCATAACGTAATTCTTATTATTGTTTCATCCAAGTGATCTAATTTTTTCTTTCCGGAGTGGTTCATCATGTCACATTCTCGGTTCGAGATGCTTTATCTTTTCTTCCGGAGTTCCAAGTTTCCACTTTATCTCGTCGCAAAGATTCATGCAATCATTGCAAGGCCTCAATCTTATTCTTTCACCCTTCACTTCTTTTTGATGATTCTTTTATTACTGGAGTTCCTCATGGAGGCTCTACATGGTGGCTCGTCAAGGATTCCTTTCATTCTTCATTCGTTCTTCAAGTTTTCTCTCGAAGTTAAGATCTGCCAAGCTATACTCAAAATTTAACATGGTGCTCAACACATGTTTTGTTTTGTGGAGTTCAAGCGTTCTTCATCTTGCATACCGAAATGCAATTCTTTCTACCTTATCTTTTGAGGTGGTGTTATGTCATTCTTGATAATTTCCCTTCGTGTTTCATGATTCACAAGTTATCAAGAATGGGGTATTTTAAATCCATCAATCTCTTCGTTGGAGTTATCTTGGGTTATATTTCACCTAAAGCTTTCCCTAAGGATTGTTGCTATTTATGGTGCTCATAAATGACCCAAGTTCTTCATTTATCCTCCCGGTGAAATAAGTTTCTCGTCTCCTTGTTCATATCAATTCAAACTATTGTTTTGTTAGTGGCAGAATTTCACCTCATAGTTTTGAGAAGATTTCCATAAGCCCACTACAAGCTTACTCTTTTCGTTGTTGGTTCTCCAACAACTTCGTTCGACCCTTCTCCTAAAGATGCTTTTTCAAGCTCATTTGAGGTAGAAGATGTTGTTTTCTTCTCCGTTCCTTTAATTCCATTCTTTTATTTCTTCCGGAGGCATTGTGACATTGTTCTATTCAACCCATCATCTCATTTTGTCAAAGATCATGTTCTTTCCTTTGCTTATCCATTCAACTAGAGTGTCGTGCCCTTTTTTCAAGTTCTTCCCATTTTGTCAAGTTTTTGCCTCCCTTCTCAACCGGAGTGCTGTCTGAAACATTTCTTACCCCTTGTGCCATTCTTTCAATAGTTTCAGAGGCAGTGTGTTGTTGATTTCCTCAAGTATCCTCTCATCTTGTCAAATTCATGTTCAATTCCTTCCATTTACAGTCGAAGTGCTGTCCAAATTATATCAATCTTATTCCTTCGCTATCTTCTTTTAACCGGAGTGGTTACTTGTCCTTCCTTGTCGCTGGAGATCTTCATTCATGTCTTTCAACCTATAAGGTTCTCGTAATGTTCCTTGTTCCTCTTTTCTAACGAGTGTTTTCAACTTTGATCATCTCTGTTGTATTCTTTTCTTGAAATGGTTCAACCTCGCAAGGTTCTTTGGTTTCACTCATTTGTCAAAGAAACAATTATTTTTACCTCTTCTCTTCCTCTTCCGTTTCCCTCCGGTGCCATCCTAGATCTCGGGACGAGATCCTCTCGTAGTGGTGGAGTGTTGTAACGCCCCGAGACCGATGCGCCAGGTGTCTTCCAGTTATTCGCTCTTCTTTGCCATGTCGTTTGCTTGCGTGTTGCATCTTGTCATGTCATCATGTGCATTGCATCATCATGTTTTCAAAACTTGCATCCGTCCGGGTTTCCCTAGTTCCGTCCGTTGTCTGTTTTGAGCCCAGACACACTCGCACGCGCACGCGGCACGTCCGAAATATTATTTTATAAGTGGCCGAAAAATGTTCTCGGAATGGGTTCAAAGTTGGTGTGCAGTGTTGTTATGTTGTTAGTAGGTCGCCTGCCAAGTTTCATCGCATTTGGAGTCCATTTGACGCCCCAACGGATAGCTATAGCGGCATTATAGTCGGTCTAATGTCAGACGTTTTCGGTCTCCGAAAACTGCTGTCAGGCCTCTCCTTCTCATCTCTCCTCTCAGCCCAACTCCTCTTCACAGTCCACACTTGACCTTGTTCGACTAACCCCCCCCCCTCTCTGCACAGTTCTCAGCTCCCCTCGCGCGTCCGAAAACTTCCCCGAACCAGACCGGGCACTCGTGACCGTTGAGTCCAGATCAACCCCGAGATACCACAATATTTTTTGTTTATTATTTTGACTATCCAATTGACCCGGTGCCGTCCGATGATGATCAGACGCCCCTAAAACCCCTCCGGCCAGATATATATATATAGACCAACCCTAAAATTTAGGGAGATGTCCCATCCTCCCAGGCAGCCGTCGCC
>NC_041388.1:288636049-288718879 GCF_002162155.2 Triticum dicoccoides
TGCGAGCCTGCCTTCCCTCCCCGACCTCTCTTGCTTTCTCTATTCTGAGACTCGTGCATCCATGACCGCCCGCAGTCCCGAGCGCCTCCTCGCCTAGCAGCTCGCCGTCGCAGGAGACCGAAGACCTCCCGTGCTGGCCGACCGGTGCCCGTCCTCGCCGGAGCTCTACAAGAACAACCAGGACCGGCCGCATCCCGCTCCACTCCTCCTCTCGTTTCCCTTCCCCGCTTTCTTCTCTCTCTCGGGTCTCTCACTGCCACCTCGTCTCGTAGGTTCGTCATCGCCGTATTCGACAAGAATAGGACCCGCAGCACCATCCATGGCCGCCGCCCAGAGCCGTTGCCGCCGCACCTTCGACCGGATTTGGTCGCCTCGTCATCTTCTGCTCGCTTCCGCCTTCCCTTGTCGCTCCATCGTTCCCCTGCCTCGCAGGAGCCAAGCTGCCGCTGCTGCCAAGGCTCCCGTGCGCCGCTGCTACCTCCTGCCCGTCATGAGACACGCACGCGCTCACGCATCGCGGCAGGTTCCATGCCCTCCGTCTTTCGCCGCAGCGCCGGGGATCCCTGACGCCGCTGCTCTGCTCTACTTCTTGAGCAGAGGAGCGCGCCCGCAAGCCGATGCCTCGCCAAAGTCCTTCACCAGAGCGCTCGTCCAAGTCCCGCTTCTCTGCCTTCCCAAGCTGCGCCCTCGCCGGCCGGAGTTCCTCTCCGCCAACCGTCTGTCGCGCCCGGCCTCCGTCCTCCTCCACGCCGTCCCCGTCGCCAAGTCCGGTCGTGTCCGTCTTCCCTGCATCGTATGAAGTGCCCCGCATCTCGCCCCTCTGTCTGCTTCGTGTGCATCGAGCGAGACCAGTGCCAGCGCACGGGTCAAGCCCACGTTGACTCCCCGGCGCCTCCTCCCTCGTCTCAATCTGGGCCTTGGCCCATGGTGAGGCCAGCCCAGCACCGCTCCTGTTGTTTTTTTTCTCCAGTTGGGCCAGCAGATTTCGGCCTGTTGATGTTTTTTCCACTGACTGCGTATTTAGCATTATCTGTAGAATTTTAGTTTTGCATAAACCCCCCTAAGTTTCATGCATTTTATAACTCACAAACCATGCATCACCTGTAAAAACTTTAAATATGAAAAATGCTTAGAAATTTGTGTAGTTTCATAATTTACAACTTTCATCTATGTTAAAAATCTTTAAAATGTTGTTTGTGTTTATTTTGACATATTGCCATGTTAAAATGCTTTATTTCATAACTAAATAACTGTAGCTCCAAACTTAACAAACTTTATATGTAAATGGGGTATAAAAATGCATAAATTAACATGGTGGCATTACTTTGAATGTTTAACAACTCAAAAATATGGTTTAGGGCAGAACAGTACCAAATCAAAAATATGCACATGAGGATTTTCTAGACTTGTTGTTGTTGTTCCGGCCTCATTTAAACTTGTCTAGTTAAGTAGTTTTATTATGATTCACCCCTTGCCATGCTAACCAACATTTAATATTGTTGGGTACATAACCTAGAGAGAACTAAATAAGTCATCTGGTGTTTCGTCAATATGCAACTCGTTGCATATTGAGCTCCACTTAATTTGTAGTATTGTTTGTGCACTTTGTCATGCCATGCCATGCCACATTAAACCGGACATGCATCATACTTGGTTGTGCATCATGCCATGTTTTTGTGATGGTTGTTTACTATGTTGCTTGCTTCTTTCTGGGTTGCTTCTCTCGTTAGCTTCGATTTCAGTCCGGAGTTGTGAGGATTCATTCGACTACGTCTGTTTGTCTTCTTCATGGACTCGTTCTTCTTCCTTGCGGGATCTCAGGCAAGATGAACATACCCTCTAAATCACTTCTATCTTTGCTTGCTAGTTGTTCGTTCTATTGCTATGTCGCGCTGCCTACCACTTGTTATATCATGCCTCCCATATTGCCATGTCAAGCCTCTAACCCACCTTTCCTAGCAAACCGTTGTTTGGCTATGTTACCGCTTTTGCTCAGCCCCTCTTATAGCGTTGCTAGTTGCAGGTGAAGATGAAGTTTGTTCCATGTTGGAACATGGATATTGTTGGGATATCATTATTATCGCTTATTTACTTTAATGCATCAATATACTTGGTAAAGGGTGGAAGGCTCGGCCTTATTCCTAGTGTTTTGTTCCACTCTTGCCACCCTAGTTTCCATCATATCGCTGTTATGTTCCTTGATTTTGCGTCCCTTACGCGGTTGGGTGTTATGGGAACCCCTTGACAGTTCGCTTTGAATAAAACACCTCCAGCAAGGCCCAACCTTGGTTTTACATTTGCCTAACAAACTATTACCCTTCCCTTGGGTCGGCCAACGCAAGGGTCATCTTTATTTTAACCCCCCCGGGCCAGTGCTTCTCTAAGTGTTGGTCCGAACTAGAGCCCCTTGCAGTGCCACCTCGGGGAAACTTGAGGGCTAGTTTTAGTTGTACGAATTGCTCATTCGTTGTTGCCCTGAGAACGAGATATGTGCAGCTCCTATCGGGATTGTCGACACATCGGGTGGCTTTGCTGGTCTTGTTTTACCATTGTCGAAATGTCTTGTAACCGGGATTTCGAGTCTGATCGGGTTTTCCTGGGAGAAGGAATATCCTTCGTTGACTGTGAGAGCTTGTGATGGGCTAGTTGGGACACCCCTGAAGGGTTTTGAACTTTTGAAAGCTGTGCCCGCGGTTATGGGAAGATGGGAATTTATTAATATCTGGTTGTAGAAAACTTGACACTTAACTTAATTAAAATGAATCAACCATGTGTGTAGCCGTGATGGTCTCTTCTCGGCGGAGTCCGGGAAGTGAACACGGTTCTTGTGTTATGCTTGAACGTAAGTAGTTTCAGGATCACCTCTTGATCACATCTAGTTCACGACCGTTGTGTTGCTTCTCTTCTCGCTCTAATTTGCGTATGTTAGTCACCATATATGCTAGTGCTTGCCGCAGCTCCACCTCACTACCCTTTCCTACCCATAAGCTTAAATAGTCTTGATCTCACAGGTATGAGATTGCTGAGTCCTCGTGGCTCACAGATACTTCCAAATAGTTGCAGGTGCCGATGATACCAGTGCCGGTGACGCAACCCAGCTCATGTGGGAGCTCGATGAAGATCTTGGTTGTTGTTTTATTTCGTTTCGTGTTGATCAGTAGTGGAGCCCAGTTGGGACGATCGGGGATCTAGCATTTGGGGTTGTCTTATTTTATTTTGGTTCCGTAGTCGGACCTTGTTTGTATTCTGGATGATGTATGTTTAACTTGTATTTGTGTGGAGTGGCGATTGTAAGCCAACTCTTTATCCCTTTCTTATTCAGTACATGGGATGTGTGAAGATTACCCCTCTTGCGACAAGCCTACCATGCGGCTATGCCTCTAAGTCGTGCCCCGACACGTGGGAGATATAGCCGCATTGTGGGTGTTACACCGCCTTGCAATGTCGAAGACGGATCTACGCGCCATATACCTTGTCATTGAAGCCAGGTTCAGGGGCTACTGAGGGAGTTCTGGACTAAGGGGTCCTCGGGCGTCCGACATGTTAGCCATGGGCCGGACTGATGGGCTGTGAAGATATGAAGACCGAAGACTGCACCCGTGTCTGGACGGGACTCTCCTTGGCGTGGAAGGTAAGCTTGGCGATCAAATAAGTAGATTCCTTTCTTTGTAACCGACCTTGTGTAACCCTAGATCCTCCTGGTGTCTATATAAACTGGAGGAGTTAGTCCGGAGAGGGGACAATCATTACCATAGTCATACATGCTAGGCTTTTAGGGTTTAGCCATCTCGATCTCGTGGTAGATCAACTCTTGTAATACTCATATTCATCAAGATCAATCAAGAAGGAAGTAGGGTATTACCTCCACACAAAGGGCGCGAACCTAGGTAAACATCGTGTTCCCTGTCTCCAGTTACCATCGACCTTAGACGCACAGTTCGGGACCCCCTACCCGAGATCCGCCAGTTTTGACACCGATAGCCCTCTTCTTCATTCCCCCTCGGGGTGCGGGGTTGCTTTCTTCTTCCTCTTCCTCCTCCTCATCATCTTCGGCGGCGGAGTGGGTTTCGGCGTCTTCGAACGCCACGTCTGAAGTACCCTTGGGACGGAGGCCACCTCTGGACCCCTTGACATTCTTCATGGCCTTCTTCTTTGGTGCCTTGTAGGGCGCCAGAACAAGCATATTCATCAGAAGCGGGATGACTGGGTCCTCGGGTAGCGGAGCCGAACACTGAATCCGCTCCGCCTTCTTCGTCCAACCCTGAAAAGACAAGTAAGGGATACACCTTGAAACACGGAAAACTTACCGAACTGGCGGGATGGGCCAGGTCGTGCCCACGGTCCTCGGTCGTCTTCGGCCACGTCTCGTTGGCCTTGAAGAACACCTTCCAGATATCTTTGTGCGTAGTTCCGAAGGAGCATTGCAAGGTCTTGTGCTCGGTCGGATGGAACTCCCATAGGTGGCAAGCCTAGTTCTGGCATGGAAGGATCCGGCGAACTAGCATCACCTAAATCACATTGACAAGCTTGACGTTCTTGTCCATCATGCTCCTGATGCGCGTCTGGAGTGTGGTCAGCTCATCCGACGAAGACCAATCCAGGCCTTTCTCTTGCCAGGAGGTAATCCGCATTGGGGCCCCAGATTTGAATTCGGGAGCCGCGGCCCAGGTAGTGTCACGGGGCTCTGTCACGTAGAACCACAACTTCTGCCACCCCTTGACGGTCTCCATGAAGGTGCCTTCGGGCCATGGGACGTTGGACATTTTGCTCACCATGGCGCCCCCGCACTCTATGTGTTCGCCGCCCACCACCTTCGGCTTCACATTGAAGGTC
Source organism: Triticum dicoccoides (assembly GCF_002162155.2). NCBI lineage: Eukaryota > Viridiplantae > Streptophyta > Magnoliopsida > Poales > Poaceae > Triticum > Triticum dicoccoides. Next base: position 288,640,883 of record NC_041388.1, read on the forward strand.
TTCAGCCACAATCCGAAGTGGGGTTGGGTGTAGAGGAAAGCCTCACACACGACGATGAATGCCAAGATGGTGAGGAAGGAATTTGGGGCCAGATCATGGAAATCCAGCCCATAGTAGAACATGAACCCGCAGACGAAGGGGTGGAGTGGAAATCCCAGCCCGCGGATGAAGTGGGGGATAAAAACTACCCTCCCATGGGGCTTCGGGGTAGGGACGATCTGTCCCTCGGTCGGAAGCCGATGGGCGACCTCCTTTGACAAATATCCGACCTCCCGAAGCTGGGCGATGTCCTTCTCCTTGACATGGAGGCCATCCACTTGCCCTGCGCTCCAGACATGGTCAGAGTGCTTTCTTGAGGCAGAAAAGATGAGAACTTGGGCGCTGGAGCTCGAGAGTGGGTAGGCGGAAAGAGAGAAGGCATGGGTGAAAGAGGTGAATCCTTATCTCCATATAAAGGCAGTGAATATCAAGCGCCTCCCCACTCGCCATAAAACTCGCCTATTTCCCAGGGGTCGTGCAGGCGACACGATTGGATTACCCATACCCGTATTGATGAGAATCCCGCAATAAGGGGACACGATCTCTGCTTTGACAAGGTGTACCAATAAAGCCGCATCTCGAAATATGGAGTGGCATGCCGAAAAACGGTTCGCAATAATAACCAGGCAGGGACATGATGTCATGTAACAAAAAATTGTTAGCAGATTGGACTCGTGAAATATTATACTCTCTGTGGTGGTGTGTGGTACTTGTTTTGCATATCCGGACACGTTCGTTGTGTTCGAAGACTGTGTTGGAGTATTTGGAGGAGGAACCCGCCTTGCAATGCCGAAGACAATCTGCGCGCCGGACACCTCGTCATTGAAGCCTGGTTCAGGGGCTACTGAGGGAGTCCTGGACTAAGGGGTCCTCGGGTGTCCGGCCCGTTGGACATAGGCCGGAGTGATGGGCTATGAAGATACAAGACCGAAGACTCTCACCCGTGTCTGGATGGGATTCTCCTTGGCGTGGATGGAAAGTTTGGCATTCGGATATGAGGATTCCTTTCTCTGTAACCGACTTTGTATAACCCTAGTCCCCTCCGTTGTCTATATAAACCGGAGGGTTTAGTCCGTAGAGGCAGAGACAATCATAATCATATAGACTAGACTTCTAGGGTTTTAGCCATTACAATCTCGAGATAGATCAACTCTTGTAATACTCATATTCATCAAGATCAATCAAGAAGGAAGTAGGGTATTACCTCCATAGAGAGGGCCCGAACCTGGGTAAACATGTGTCCCCTGTCGCTTGTTACCATCAACCTTAGACGCACGGTTCGGGACCCCCTACCCGAGATCCACCGGTTTTGACACTGACAGGGGCGCCACCCCTTGCAGGCTCCCCTCTCTCTCCCCTATGGCCCATGTAGGCCCATTACTTCCCCAGGGGGGGGGTCCGGTAACCTCCCGGTACTCCAAAAAATACCCGGAACATTCTGGAACCATTCCGGTGTCCGAATACTATCGTCCAATATATCAATCTTTACCTCTCGACCATTTCGAGACTCAACGTCATGTCCGTGATCTCATCCAAGACTCCAAACAATCTTCCGTCACCAAAACACATAACTCATAATACAAATCATCATCGAACGTTAAGCGTGCGGACCCTACGGGTTCGAGAACTATGCAGACATGACCGAGACACATCTCTGGTCAATAACCAATAGTGGAACCTAGATGCTCATATTGGTTCCTACATATTCTACAAAGATCTTTATCAGTCAAACCGCAATGACAACATACGTTATTCATTTGTCATCGGTATGTTACTTGCCCGAGATTCGATTGTCGGTATCTTCATACCTAGTTCAATCTCGTTACTGGCAAGTCTCTTTACTCGTTCCGTAATGCATCATCCCACAACTAACTTATTAGTCACATTACTTGCAAGGCTTATTGTGATGTGCATTACCGAGAGGGCCCAAAGATACCTCTCCGATACTCGGAGTGACAAATCCTAATCTCAATCTATGCCAACCCAATGATACGTCTCCGACGTATCTACTTTTCCAAACATGTTTGCCCTTGTTTTGGACTCTAACTTGCATGATTTGAATGGAACTAACCTGGACTGAGGCTGTTTTCAGCAGAATTGCCATGGTGTTATTTTTGTGCAGAAATAAAAGTTCTCAGAATGACATGAAAATCCATGGAGAAACGTTTTGGAATTTATAAAAAATACTGGCAAAAGAATCAGCATCAGGGGGCCCACACCCTGTCCACGAGGGTGCAGGGCGCCCGCCTGGGGCGCATGTCGGTGTCAAAACCGGCGGATCTCGGGTAGGGGTCCCGAACTATGCGTCTGAGGTCGATGGTAACAGGAGACAGGGGACACAATGTTTACCTAGGTTCGGGCCCTCTCTATGGAGGTAATACCCTACTTCCTGCTTGATTGATCTTGATGCATATGAGTATTACAAGAGTTGATCTACCACAAGATCGTAATGGCTAAACCCTAAAAGTATAGCATGTCTGACTATGATTATGAGGATATATTTCCACGAACCTAGTCCTCCGGTTTATATAGACACCAGAGGGATCTAGGGTTACATAAGGTCGGTTACAGAGAAAGGAATCTTCATATTTACACGCCAAGCTTGCCTTCCACGCCAAGGAGAGTCCCATCCAGACACGGGTAAAGTCTTCGGTCTTCGTATCTTCACAGCCCATCAGTCCGGCCCATGTCTAATAGGTCGGACACCCGAGGACCCCTTAGTCCAAGACTCCCTCAGTAGCCCCTGAACCAGGCTTCAATGACGAGGTGTCCGGCGCGCAGATTGGCATTGCAAGGCGGGTTCCCCTTTCCGAATACTCCAAGATAGTCTTCGGACGCAATGAACGTGTCTGGATCTGCAACACAAGTACCACACACAACCGCAGAGAATATAATATTACACGAATCCAATGCGCTGACAACTTTTTGTAATGTGACATCACATCTGCTTGGTCATCATTTCGAACCGTTTTTCGTCTGTCATTCCACGTTTCGAGACGCGGTTTTAATAGGCACATCTTGTCGAAGCAGAGATTGTGTCCCCTTATTGCGGGATTCTCATCAATACGGGCATGGGTAATATAACCGTGTCGTTTACACAGCCCTTGGGAACAGGCAAGTTTTAAGGCGAGTGGGGAGGCGCTTGATATTCACTGCCTTTATAAGGAGATAAGGGTTCCCTTTCTTCACCCACGCATTCTCTCCTTCTTTGTCCTTCCATTCCCGAGCTCCATCGACCAAGTCCTCATTCTTTCCATCTCAAAGAAGCACTCAGCCATGTCCGAATCCAGAGGGCAAGGCAAGTGGATGGCCTCCTCCATTAGGGAGAAGGGCATCACCAAGCTTTGGTAGGCCAGGTATCTGGCGAAAGAAATCGCCCACCGGCTTCCAGCTAAGGGGAAAATCGTCCCCACCCCGAAGCCCAACGAGAGGGTGGTGTTCATCCCTCATTTCGTTCGCGGGTTAGGGTTTGCTCTCCACCCTTTCATCCGCGGGCTTATGTTCTATTATGGGCTAGATTTCCATGACCTAGCCCCGAAAACCTTCCTCAACATCTCAGCATTCATTGTCGTGTGCGAGGCCTTCCTCCTCATCCAACCCCAGTTCAGACTGTGGCTCAAGATCTTCAACGTGAAGCCGAAGGTGGTGGATGGCCAGCACGCGGAGTGCGGAGGCGCCATGGTGAGCAAGCTGCCCAATGTCACATGGCCCAAGGGTACTTTTGTGGAACCGTCAAGGAGTGGCAGAAACTGTGGTTCTATATCACAGAGCCCCGTGACGCCACCTGAGCCGCGGCTTCCGAATTCAAGCCCGGAGCTCCAATGCGGCTCACCTCCTGGATAGAGAAGGTCCCAAATTGGTCTTCGTCGGACGAGCTGATAGTGCTGCAAACGTGCATTCAAAGCATGGTGGATAAAGACATCAAGCTCGTCGACGTAATCCAGGTGATGCTGGTTCGCCGGATCCTCCCATGCCAAAGCCGAAGTTGTCCCTTATGGGAATTCGACCCGAAGAAGCACCAAACCTTGGAAAGGCTCTTCAGAACCACTCACGAAGATGCCTGGAAGTTGCTCTTTAAGGGCAACGAGACGCCGCCAGCCATAGACTCGGACCGCGGGCACGATATTACCCATTCTGCCAATGCGGTAAGCCTTTCACGTCTCTAGACGTGTCATCTACTTGCTTGTTTCAAGGAGGATATCTGAACTTTATTTTCTTTTAGGTATGGATGGAGAGGGCGGAGTGGATTTAATGTTCAGCTCCGCTGCCCGAGGAACTAGTCATCCCTCTCCTAGCAAAGATGCTGGTGCCGGCGCACTATAAGGCGTCGGAGAAGAAGGCCAAGAAGAAGGCCAAGGGGGTCCGGAGTGGCCTCCGCCACAAGGGAGCTTCGGACGTGTCGTCCGAAGACAAGACTCTCTCCTCCGCCGTCGAAGACGATGACGAGGAGGAGGAGGAAGAAAGCACCTCTCCCCCTGATGCGGGGAGGAAGAAGAGGGCGGCCTCCACAAATCTGGAGGGTGAGGCGCCCAAGAGGGGGAAGGGTCCCCCTGTGGATAACTCCGCGTGGGACGTCGACAGCAGCCCGGAGAGACGCCCCCGAAACACGCCTCTCGTCGCGTCGTAAGTACTAAAAACCCGCATATATCCATGCATCCGGCCTCTCTTGCTTCATAATATAATATGTTAATTTATGCCATTGCAGTCTGGCCCATGACAGCTCCCTGCGATCCTCATCAAGAGGTTCGTTGGATTCGAATGTGATGGCCAGGAAGTCACCGCCGGCTGCTCACTCTCCCGCGGCCAAGGGCGATGACGAGGTGTTGTCCCAAAGGACCTTCCCCGGCCAGGGAGAGGTTCGGGAGGCCGCCAGGGTGGCGCCAGAGGGCGAAGCCTCGGCTACCGGACACATGGGGGAGCAGACCCCCATGGCGACTAAGGATGTGGGCTTTACTCAGTTCGGCCCCCAGCCGAATACAAGTCCGAAGACCTATACGGCTCTGGAATCCAGCGAGCAACCTCCTTCAAAATAAGGGGGTGTGCCTATGCCGCCGGTGACCTCTGTCCAACCAGAGGCACCGGATAATCTGCTGGAAGCACTACGAGGCGCTTCCATTATGGATGAACATCGTATCCTTATGGGTATGGTGATTGAGAGGGTTCAGTCTGTCAAGAGCGAACTAACCGAAGCCTGCAGCAGCCTGCTGACAGGTTTTGAGGTAAGCGACACAAAAGAGAAAATCCCAATATAGACAGTAGCCCCTGAGACATTGTCCGGTGTTCGGAAAGAAGAGTCGGACAGAGGATCAATTTATTTTCTCAAGAAACTAACTAGAATATGTCTTATATGAATAAGTAGGCGTCATTGCTGGCCGCGACCTCACATATTGCCGAAGTCTCCGGACTAAAGCAGAGACTGGAGCGGGCCGAGGAGGAGCTCGGCCAAGCGAGGAAGCAGCTAGAGGACAAGCAAGGTATGTACTGACTGGCTATATATTCGGAAAGAATAAATAATGCGTATTGACCATGGTGCCATGATATGTGTAGGAGCGGCGACCGAGGTCGAGGTCCTTAAACAAGCCCAGACCCAGGCCGAGGAGAAAGCTGCCAAGGAAAAAGCCGCCCGTGAGAAGCACGAGGCCCGGCTTGATGACATCCAGCAAGAGCTCCAGGATGCAGTGAAAAAATGTGAATCCTTGGAGCGCGATGTTTCGACTCGAGAGACCGAACTCGCTATGGCCTGCCAAAGCATGGAAGAGGCCCGGATTGAGGCCCAGGGTGCCTTCCAGGAGATCCAGGAGGCCAAGAAAATCACGGCGGGTAAGGCTTTTAGTATGCAAAGCAAATATGTGAAGAAGAAGTATCTCTTACTAACCCGGATTCAAAGTTCTCCAGGGGCGTTTGCGGATCTGCCGCGCAGTGTGTCTGACACTGCGTAGTTCTTCCGAGCCGAAGAAGGGAGCTCTACGGAGAAGCTGTTCTGGTCGCAATATCTTGCACCAGAACATCCAGTTCCCTTTAGCGATCAGCTAAAACAGCTAGTCGAGCTGCATAGGATGGCCGAACTGGCCATGAAGGATTTAATAATCCTGTTGTGGCCTATCGAAGCTATACCCAGCAGCTACTTCGGGCTCGTGAAGCGGCTGGTGAATGCATGCCCTCGGCTGGACGTTGGCAAGCGGTCGGTCTGCATCGAGGGCGCGCACATGGCCTTCGCCCGCGTCAAGGTGTGGTGGGCGAAGATGGACGCTGTCAAGCTTACGACCGGGGGACCGCCAGAGGGCAAGGAGCACCGCACGCCGGAGCGGTATTTTGAAGACGTCCTGGAGGGGTCTCGTATTGTGGCGATGCAATGTGCGCAAGACATTATTTTCGAATGAATACATTCATGTTGTCTCTGCCTTGTATGTTGAAACAAAGTCGTTTATGTAATATAATGTTTGTTATTTAAAAAATTCACCTCCTGTGCGGCCGTGTTGTGTGAAATCTGAGAGTTGGCCAGTCGTCGGCTTCTGCCCCCACGTAGGTAGTACGGGGGTGTTTGGGATGTAATCTAAACACTCTTGATCCAATTGCTTGGTCCTTGAAGGAGGTGTTTAGCGTGACGAACCAGGCAATCAGACTATGCGGCTTTAGCACCCTCACTTAGCTACACGAGTTTGACAATGAAAATATAGGCGCAGCCCCTAGTATCCGAACTAGGATGCTATAAACACCTGATCGAGTAAGTACCGATCCCTCGCGTAATGCGGAAAAAATCTCTAAGGATTTGAGACCTCCGAAGAGCTGACCGGCTCTCGCCGCATCATGACAGTCAGTTTTTGGCTTTCTCTACTGAGGTGCTCCTCCGGGTAAACCAGGGCACAATCGCAGTAGTTCTCCCTTTACTGCCCTAGCCGATATAATGAAACGTAAGGTAGCAAACACAGGAGCCGGGCAACCCAACTATTGACCAAAGACATGATTTGGAGCCAATGCATATAGTGCTAAATTTGGGGTGCCGAACTATACCGTAAAAAGTGTTCGGACTTTGTTGTCGTGTTGTTGGGCGCTATGAAGCCCCTGGAAAATTGAAACATACCAAAGTGTACGGGTGCTATTTGATAAGATTATCAAAAAGGAAAAGAAGAAAGGGTAGTAAGCTAAAGCCGTAAAATTTGGGCCACAAACTGTTTCCATTATAATTTCTGTAGTGCGTTAAAGCGCATTTATACAAGTGGTGCAATAAGCAGAAGGCTAATTAATATGCCTTAACCAACGGAGAGTTGCGTGTGGGTCCTAAAAACAGGTAAGGGATCGTTAAAGAAACCACCTAAAATTCCCCAGTACGTCCATGCTTCTTGTCATCTTGGTGTATTTATCCTTCGAAAAGAACCGATGGTCAAGCCATCGGGGAAGGCCTGTAAAAAAGAAACCTGAAAAGGATAAAAAAAGGAAAAGTGAAATTACGTGTGTCTGGGGCGGTCGAGCCTTATTGTGGATCACAAGCTAGTTATGCCTCCATTCATGCCCATGGTATTTTGAGTGCGTAGTTATGTACGTGCGGTACAATTGCCGCCACTTGGTTGGGACTGGGATGGAGGCCGAACTGCTAGCCGAGCTCTTGGCGAGCCGAGATGTCCTACTGCAGAATAGTCCAGACTCTCTTGACAGTGTGCGGGAGCTCGGCCGCTGAATTAAGGTTCTGCTTGAAAAGGCCGCTCTGTACTTCCGCTGCTAAGGTAGCGGTGTGCTCCTCGGTGCGGAGGGAACGTTCCGTGTTGCCATTAACTGTTATGACGCCATGTGGTCCAGGCATCTTGAGCTTGAGATAAGCGTAGTGTGGCACCATGTTGAATCGAGAAAATGCGGTCCGTTCGAGCAGTGCATGATAATCGCTGTGAAAAGGGACGATATCAAAGATTAACTCCTCGCTCTGGAAGTTGTCCGGAGATCCGAAGACAACCTCTAGTGTGATTGAGCCCGTACAATGGGCCTCTACACCTGGTAGGACTCCTTTAAAGGTAGTCTTTGTGGGCTTGATCCATGATGGATTGATGCCCATTTTGCGCACTCTATCCTGATAGAGCAGGTTGTGGCTGTTGCCACCGTCCATCAGGACTCGCGTCAGGTGGAACCCATCAATTATTTGGTCCAGGACCAGTGCGGCTGAACCGCCGTGACGGATACTGGTCGGATGATCCCGACGATCGAAAGTGATCGGGCATGACGACCATGGATTAAATTTTGGGGCGACTGGCTCTATCGTGTAGACGTCCCTGAGTGTGCGCTTGCGCTCCCTCTTGGGGATGTGGGTAGCATATATCATGTTCACCATTTTGACCTGAGGGGGAAACTTCTTCTGCCCCCTGTGTTTGGTGGCCAGGGCTCCTCGTCGTCATCCTCGCTTTGTGATCCCTTCTCCTTGCTTTCGGCATTTAATTTGCTGGTCTGTTTAAAAACCCAACAATCTCTATTGGTATGATTGGGTGGTTTGTCTAGGGTGCCATGGATCTGGCACGGACAGTTGAGTATGCGGTCCAAGCTAGATGAGCCCGAATTGTTCTTTTTGAACGGCTTCTTTCGTTGACCGGACTTAGAGCCACTGAATCCGGCATTGACCGACGTATCATCGATGTTGTCATTGTTGTTGCGACGCTTGTGTGTGTTGCGTCAGGATTTGTCGTTGCTATTTCTGGCTTCAGAGGTGTCACATCCCTAGCTTTACCTTGGCCTTGGACTAGCTTGGTTGTTGCATCATGTTTAAATTCAAATGAAATTTGAATTAGGGAATTTTCAAAGCCTCAGAATCCTTTTAAAAATGATCAAGATAAAATTGCTTCAAATAAGTCCAAGAAAATGTTCTTGTTATCCTCTCGAAATATTGGCAAGAGGTAAAATCCAAACCAATAATTTTTGGTGTCTCAGAAACATTTATTTTGGGCATTTGAATTAAATCAATAACTATTTGAATTGGATTTATATCTACTATTAAATAAATATAGGTCCAATAATTCTGAAATATTTTATGGAGCTTTGGTTTAATTCTTTTAGCTTCTAAAAATATTTCCAGAAGCAACAAAATTGAATTGGTTTCAAAACCAAATTCAAAACAAACCTGCAAAACAGAAAACAGAACAGAATTAGAAAAAAAACAGAGAGAGGAAAAACCCACCTGGCTTACCTGCAGCCCACCTGGCCTGGCACTGCTGGCCCAGCCCACCAGGCCCTCCACCGTCTTCAACCTCCTGCCAGTGGGTAGGAGGGCGTGTGGCCGCCATGCGCGCCCACGCGCTCCGCGCCACCTCCTGCTTGCCGACGAGCCCCTGGACGCGTGGATGATTTTCCCCGTGTCTTCACGATCCCGCTGACCCCCTCTCACTCTCTCTCGAGCTCATCCCCCTCCTCTGCTCTTTCTCCCTCTCACCACCGTCGCTGCCGTTCGCCGTACCCAAGGCCACCGACCACCCCTCGCCCTGCCGCTGAGCCTAGAAGCTCCGCCGCGTCGTCCTCGACCTCCTCGCTGAGCTATGCAACGCCGAACGCTCCGGAGCCTCGCCAACACCGCCGTCTCCGTCCTCGTGTGCCGGAGATCCCCGCCGACGTTTCGCCGGACCCCGTGTCTCCCTTGCCTCTCCAGCAGCACCAAAAGAACCACGGTGAGCCTCTGCACCGTTTTCCCCATACCCCGTCGCCTAATTCACCCTCCAGCCGCCATTTCCACCGAAGCCGTGAGCTCTTCGCCGCCGGCGATGGTGCATACGAGGCCATGCGCACTGCAGCCCGTGTCTGAGCACTCCATCGTGCTCAGCACGCTCCCCGTAGCACATATCACCCCACCGCCGTCCTCCCCGTGCACCACAACGCGATCCCGCACGCAACCGAACTCCGGCCGCCGCTGCGAGGTTGTTTCCGGCGAGCTCCGGTCACCCCACGACCTCCCACCTGCTCCCCTAGATGCGGGCGAGCAAGGGCTACGCCATGGTGCCCTCGGCACGTGCAGCTAACGCCCGTAGCGCGTTTCCAGCGTGCCTCCACCACGCTGGATGGTCGCCGGCGGACTAACCCCGGCCGTGCTGACGTGGCCAGGTTAATTAGGTGTTAACCACCTCTTAATCAAACCCAAGAGTCATAGACAGCCGGTCCCCACCTCATAATTAACCACAGGGTTATTCCCTGCTTTAGTTAAGCTAATGCATTGACCCGCCACCTCAGCGTTGACCTGGCCCCACTAGTCAGCCTCTGTTCTTGCCCTGTTACACTGACGTGTGGACCCCACACGTCAGGTTTGACCTGGACCGCACCATGTTGACCTGCTGATGTCATGATGATGCAATGCTGATGCAGTAAAGTTTTCTGGAATTAAAATAAATCAGAAATGATTTATAAATTTCAGAAAATACCCCAAACTTCTGAAAATCATAGAAATTCAACAGTAACTCCAAATCAAATAATTTATATATGAAAAATTATCAGAAAAATTCAAGGAATCCATCTGTACCATTTTCATGCATGTTTGAGCAAGTTAACCTCACTGTTTAGGATGAAACATGATTAGGGCAAATTTCATAATAGGTTTGGAGTTGGAATTTGATGTAGTTTTGAATTCCACTTCAATTAAAACGACTTTCTGTTGCATTAGCCCAAATCACAGCATATTGCCATGTCATGATCATGCATCATATTGTTGCATTCATTGATTGTATTCTTCCTTGTTTGCCGGTAATTGCCCCCTCTCAGTAGACGATGTTTCCGATGACGTGATCGATGACACCGATGAAGAGCTATACTATCTTCAGAAGTGCCAGGCAAGCAAACCCCCTTGTTCATTCTGATACAATCCCACTCTCTCGCTCCTGCTCTCTTTTACTGCATTAGGACAACAACATTTCAACTGTTACATGCTGCGGTAGCTGAACCCCTTTCCTCTGCATGACCTGTCATTCCCACAATAAATAGATGAAACCCACTAGCATGAGTAGGAGTTGTTTGAGCCCTGATGTGCCTACTCATTCATCTTGTTTGTCATGCCTGCTACTGCTTAGAGTTGAGTCATGTCTGATTCATCGGGGATGAATTGGAATGGTGTTGAACATGTCCTACTGTGTGTGAGCTAACTGTGTGAACATGATTTGGTAAAGGTAGCGGTGAGAGGCCATGTAGGAGTACATGGTGGGTTGTCTCATTGCAGCCGTCCTCAGGAACTGAGTTCTGTGTTTGTGATCCATGAACAGTTACTACCACGCATTGGGTTCCGGTAACTCGGCCCTTCTCGGCTTATTAATCAACTCGATCTCTGTCCAGGAGTTGCAACTAGTTTCTGGTGTTTGTAAGTAGTGTTAGTAGTCTACCAAGTGGCACCCGGTATAGGTGGGCTTGGGACAGACTAGGCACAGTGGCATGGTGTACCAAGTGGCACCCGGATGGTGGGCTTGGGAACCCTGCTCACATCGTTTGGGGCCATGAGCGACACCCCGGCCGGATCTCCTTGCAGATGGAACCCAAATAGGCAATAAACCTGGACTAGAGACTTGTTGGTTAGTCAGGTCGTGGCCGACTCCCTCGCTCAGCTTCCGCTTGAAGGTCGCCGAGGTACATGACGTGTACAGGGCGATAAGTGGCGAGAGCGTGTGTGAAGAAGTACACCCCTGCAGGGTTATCATTATCTATTCGAATAGCCGGATTCCTCGGATATGGAAACTTGGACCCCTTGCATAGTTCATAGACAAGTGAAAGTGGATACTCTAAAACTCGCAAGATAAGCGTGAGTGCTATGGATGGCGTTCTCGCAGGGAGACGGGAGCAGATCCATGGTGGTGTATTGGTATGGTGAATTTGTGGACTCGTGTGCGCCACCTCAAAGAGTTACTTGCAGTCGTAGTTCAGGTTAGCCACCGAGTCAAAGCTGGCTTGCTGTAGTTAACTCCACCAACCCTTTGTTGATACTGATGCATATGTAGATAGTTCTGATGTAAGTCTTGCTGGGTACATTTGTACTCACGTTTGCTTAATTTATGTTTTGCAGAGAGACTTCAGTCTCGCTAGTAGTTCCACGTGGACTTCGACGTTTAGCTTGTTACCTCAGCTACGATCTTATACCCTTGGGAGGGTCTTGTAGATAGTCAAGCTTCTGAGCCTTCTTCATTTTTAGTTGTCTGTACGCAGACAAGTTAAGCTTCCACATGTGCTTTGACTTGTATGCTCTGAATGTTGGGTCATGAGACCCATGTTTGTAATATCTCGCTCCTCGGAGCCTAATGAATAAATACTCTGAGTCGTAGAGTCTTGTTGTGATGCCATGTTGTATTGCACATATTGAGCATATTGTGTGTATGATTGAAATGCTTGGTATGTGTGGGATCCGACAACCTAGTTGTTTATCCTTGGTAGCCTCTCTTATGGGGAAATGTAGTCTTGTGCTTCCATGAGCCATAGTAGTCCGCTACAGCCCGGTTCACCGGAGTCCTGCTAGCCCAGCACTACTGCTCCGGAACACTTGACTGGCCGGCATGTGATTCACTTTGTTCCTGTGTCTATCCCTTCGGGGAAATGTCATGCGGTGACATCCGGAGTCCTACCTAGCCTGCTACAGCCCGGTTCACCGGAGTCCTGTTAGCCCAGTGCTACAGCCTGGATTCACACACTGCTGACCGACATGCTCGATGTTGATTCATGTATGCCTGTCCCCGTAAGTTAGTGCCACTTTGGGTTCACGACTAGTCATGTCGGCCCGGGTTCTCTGTCATATGGATGCTAGCGACACTATCATATACGTGAGCCAAAAGGCGCAAACGGTCCCGGGCCATGGTAAGGCGACACCCATGGGGATACCATGCGTGAGGCCGCAAAGTGATATGAGGTGTTACATGCTAGATCGGTTTGACTTATAATCGGGGTCCTGACAGGAGGTGTCGGTGTTGCTTGCATTGTTTTTGCTATGGGCCAGCCAACTATCCTCACCCACACAAAAGCGGGTCATGAGTGCCGTGACGGCTGCCATGGACTTCGGCTTTTCTTGGCCGAGGTGTCGGGCGAGCCATTCATCGCGGATGCTGTGTTTAATGGCCGCTAGGGCTTCAGCATCCGGACAGTCGACGATCTGGTTCTTTTTAGTCAGGAACCTAGTCCAGAATTTCCTGGCTGGCTCTCCGGGCTGTTGAACTATATGTCTTAAGTCATCGGCATCTGGTGGCCAGACATATGTACCTTGGAAGTTCTTGCGGAGGGCGTCTTCCAAATCCTCCTAGCTGCCAATAGAGTTTTCGGGCAGACTGTTTAACCAGTGCCGAGCTGGACCTTTGAGTTTTAACGGAAGGTATTTGATGGCGTGGAGGTCATCTCTGTGGGCCATATGGATATGGAGAAGAAAATCCTCAATCCACACAGTGGGATCAGTTGTTCCATCATAGGATTCAATATTCACAGGTTTAAACCCTTCTGGGAATTCATGCTCCATTACTTCGTTAGTGAAGCAAAGAGGGTGTGCGGCGCCTCTATATCGGGCCACATCGCGACATAGCTCCGATGGAGTCTGTCTACGGTTTTTGGCCCACACATGACTAGGCTTGTCATGTCCAAATAGATAGCCATCGTCACGTGTCGGGGCACGTCCTCGCTGTCCGTAGATTGATCTGCTATGTCCTGCTCTATTGTCCAGGTCCTGTTGAAGGTCATATGTATAACCACGAACTGTTTTATCTCTGCGTTTATGATGATGCAGGGCGGGCTGGTGTTCGGCTTGAGTTGCCGTTTTATCCCGACCACGTGGCGGTCGGTCAGCCGCATTGCACGATGATGGTACAGGCTCCGGTGCCTCGTCATCGAACTGAGGTGGCAATTTGCGCTTCGGGTAGCTTTTGGCTGGGCGCTTGAGGCCGTATTCTTCGGCTTCTAGGACATCGGTCCATCTATCATTGAGCAGATCTTGGTCAGCTTGAAGCTGTTGTTGCCTGCTGCTTCTTTTTCAGGCTCCTTGCAATGGCTATTAGCTGGCGCTTAAAGCGCTCCTACTCGAGAGGTTCCTCAGGTACGATAAAATCCTCATTGCCGAGGCTCACCTCCTCCTCGGAGAGCGGGAGATAACTACTGTCCTCAAAGTCTTCGTTTATGGCCTGTTCATTAGGGCTAACTTTCCCATCTTCCCGATCGTCCTATTTGACTGTTCGTTCGTCGGGATCTTCTCTGTCTTCGGCACCATCTGGAGTGTTATCGTCTCCCATGCCATTGTTGCTATCTTTGCTGCGGCGTGATTTAGAGCGGCGCCGCTGACGCCTACACTTTGGTTCTATCTTAGGAGATTCATCCTCAAGTGGATTCTCTTTGTCTTCACCGCTGTTTTCTTTTGGTGCATCCACCATGTATACGTCATATGAGGAGGTGGTCGTCCATCGTCCGGTGAATGGCGGGTTTTGGGCCTCCTCTTCTCCTGCATTGTCGTTCATATCGTCAATGTCTTCAAAGCCGTAATTGAGCATGTCGGTTAAGTCCTCGACAGTGGCTATGAAGTGGGCGGTGGGTGGGAAACGAAATTCTCCGTCATCGGCCTCCAGCTCGAACAGGATATAATTCGGCTGAGAATCCCCCGCCAAGGATAGTGCTCTTAATGAGTTTAACACGTCGCCCAAAGGCGAGTGTCAGAAGATTTCCGCGGAGCTGAATTCGACGATCGATGACCGATCAAGCTCGACGTACACGGACGCATAAGATTCGGAACCTGTAGCCGGAGTCGAGTCCATGGTTCGGGTGACATAGATGTCACTTGAAATTAGGTCTGTGTGCGGCTCCACCACTGCTGAGTCTGCAGCTTCCGCAGCGGGGTTGAGCTTCCCGTCCTCGGATGACGCAATCTGCTCCGGATCTAAGGCCAGAGCAGCTACAGGTACTATCTCCTGGGTATGGTCCGATGACAAATTTTCGTCGTGTTCATCGTGGTGGCAGGGAGCAGCTGTCGTGGTCTCGAATCCGTCGAAGATCAAGTCTCCACGGATATCCATGACGTAATTCAAGCTTCCAAATCTGACCTGATGGTCAGGGGCATAGCTTTCGATCTGCTCCACATGTCCAAGCGAGTTGGCCCGTAGTGCAAAGCCGCCGAATACGAAGATCTGTCCGGAGAGGAAGACTTCCCCTTGGATAGCATTGTTGTAGATGGTCGAAGGATCCATCGAACCTTTTGACGACAACACAGTGGAACTCCCGATGAAAGCACCAATGTCGGTGTCAAAACCGGCGGATCTCGGGTAGGGGGTCCCAAACTATGCGTCTGAGGTCGATGGTAACAGGAGACGGGGGACACAATGTTTACCCAGGTCGGGCCCTCTCTATGGAGGTAATACCCTACTTCCTGCTTGATTGATCTTGATGAATATGAGTATTACAAGAGTTGATCTACCACAAGATCGTAATGGCTAAACCCTAAAAGTCTAGCCTGCCTGACTATGGTTATGAGGATATATTTCCACGGACCTAGTCCTCCGGTTTATATAGACATCGGAGGGATCTAGGGTTACATAAGGTCGGTTACAGAGAAAGGAATCTTCATATTTACACGCCAAG
The DNA here is from genome assembly GCF_002162155.2 of Triticum dicoccoides. Classification (NCBI taxonomy): domain Eukaryota; kingdom Viridiplantae; phylum Streptophyta; class Magnoliopsida; order Poales; family Poaceae; genus Triticum; species Triticum dicoccoides. Next base: position 288,656,456 of record NC_041388.1, read on the forward strand.
CTTGCCTTCCACGCCAACGAGAGTCCCATCCGGACACACATAAAGTCTTCGATCTTCGTATCTTCACAACCCATCAGTCCGGGCCATGTCTAATAGGTCGGACGCCCGAGGACCCCTTAGTCCAGGACTCCCTCAGCGCGCCCCCTGCCTCGTGGGCCCCCAGGGACTCCACCAGCCTCAACCCCAACTCCATATATTCACGTTCGGGGAGAAAAAATTAGAGAGAAGGATTCATCGCGTTTTACGATAAGGAGCCACCGCCAAGCCCTAATCTTCCTTGGGAGGGCTGATCTGGAGTCCGTTTGGGGCTCCGGAGAGGGGAATCCGTTGCCATCGTGATCATCAACCTTCCTCCATCACCAATTTCATGATGCTGAAGGAAATGTGCCCTAGAGGCAATAATAAAGTTATTATTTACTTCCTTACTTCATGATAAATGTTTATTATTCATGCTAGAATTGTATTAACCGGAAACATAATACATGTGTGAATACATAGACAAACAGAGTGTCACTAGTATGCCTCTACTTGACTAGCTCGTTGAATCAAAGATGGTTAAGTTTCCTAGACATGAGTTGTCATTTGATTAACGGGGTCACATCATTAGAGAATGATGTGATTGACTTGACCCATTCTGTTAGCTTAGCACTTGATCGTTTAGTTTGTTGCTATTACTTTCTTCATAACTTATACATGTTCCTATGACTATGAGATTATGCAACTCCCGTTTACCGGAGGAACACTTTGTGTGCTACCAAACGTCACAACGTAACTGGGTGATTATAAAGGTGCTCTACAGGTGTCTCCGAAGGTACTTTTTGGGTTGGCGTATTTCGAGATTAGCATTTGTCACTCCGATTGTCGAAGAGGTATCTCTAGGCCCTCTCGGTAATGCACATCAGTCCTTGCAAGCATTGCAACTAATAAGTTAGTTGCGGGATGATGTATTACGGAACGAGTAAAGAGACTTGCCGGTAACTAGATTGAACTAGGTATTGAGATACCGACGATCGAATCTCGGGCAAGTAACATACCGATGACAAAGGGAACAACGTATGTTGTTATGCGGTCTGACCGATAAAGATCTTCATAGAATATGTAGGAGCCAATATGAGCATCCAGGTTCCGCTACTGGTTATTGACCGGAGACGTGTCTCGGTCATGTCTACATAGTTCTCGAACCCGTAGGGTCCGCACGCTTAAAGTTCGATGACGGATATATTATGAGTTTATGTGTTTTGATGTACCAAAGGAGTTAGGAGTCCCGGATGAGATCGGGGACATGACGAGGAGTCTCGAAATGGTCGAGATGTAAAGATCAATATATTGGACGACTATATTCGGACATTGGAAAGGTTTCGAGTGATTCGGGTATTTTCGGGAGTACCAGGGAGTTACGGGAATTCGTATTGGGCCTTAATGGGCCATACGGGAAAGGAGAGAAGGGCCTCAAAGGGTGGCCGCACCCCTCCCCATGGGCTGGTCTGAATTGGACTAGGGAGGGGGGCGCCCCCTTCCTTCCTTCTCCTTTTCCCTTCCCTTTCCTTCCCTCCTACTCCTACTACTTGGAAGGGCTCCTAGTTCTACTAGGAAAAGGGGAATCCTACTCCCGGTGGGAGTAGGACTCCCCTAGGGCGCGCCATAGAGAGGGTCAGCCCCTCCCCTCCTCCACTCCTTTATATACGTGGCCAGGGGGCACCCCATAGACACAAGTTGATCTTCGTGATCGTTCCTTAGCCATGTGTGGTGCCCCCTTCCACCATATTCCACCTCGGTCATATCTTTGCGGTGCTTAGGCGAAGCCCTGCGTCGGTAGAACATCATCACCGTCATCACGCCGTCGTGTTGACGAAACTCTCCATCAACACTCGGCTGGATCAGAGCTCGAGGGACGTCACCGAGTTGAACGTGTGTAGAACTTGGAGGTGTCGTACGTTCGGTACTTGGATCGGTCGGATCGGGAAGACGTACGACTAGTTCCTCTACGTTGTGTCAACGCTTCCGTTGTCGGTCTACGAGGGTACGTAGACAACACTCTCCCCTCTCGTTGCTATGCATCACCATGATCTTGCGTGTGCGTAGGAATTTTTTTGAAATTACTACGTTCCTCAACAGTGGCATCCGAGCCTGGTTTTATGCGTAGATGTCATATGCACGAGTAGAACACAAGTGAGTTGGGGCGATATAAGTCATACTGCTTACCAGCATGTCATACTTTGGTTCGGCGGTATTGTTGGATGAAGCGGCCCGGACCGACATTACGCGTACGCTTACGCGAGACTGGTTCTACCGATGTGCTTTGCACACAGGTGGCTGGCGGGTGTCAGTTTCTCCAAATTTAGTTGAACCGAGTATGGCTACGCCCGGTCCTTGCGAAGGTTAAAACAGCACCAACTTGACAAACTATTGTTGTGGTTTTGATGCGTAGGTAAGAACGGTTCTTGCTCAGCCCGTAGCAGCCACGTAAAACTTGCAACTACAAAGTAGAGAACGTCTAACTTGTTTTTGCAGGGCATGTTGTGATGTGATATGGTCTAGACGTGATGAGATGTAAGTTGTTGTATGAGATGATCATGTTTTGTTGAAGTTATCGGCAACTGGCAAAAGCCTTATGGTTATCTCTGTATTGCATAAGATGCAAGCGCCAAATAATTGGTTTACTTTATCGCTATGCGATAGCAATAGTTGCAAGAGCAATTGTTGGCGAGACAACCATGTGACGACACATTGATATAGATCAAGATGATGGAGATCATGGTGTCATGCCGGTGATGATGGAGATCATGACGATGCTTTGGAGATGGAGATCAAAGGCACAAGATGATGATGGCCGTATCATGTCACATATTTTGATTGCATGTGATGTTTATCTTTTATACATCTTATTTTGCTTAGTTCGGCGGTAGCATTATAAGATGATCTCTCACTAAATTTCAAGATAAAAGTGTTCTCCCTGAGTATGCACCGTTGCCAAAGTTCGTCGTGCCCAGACACCACGTGATGATCGGGTGTGATAAGCTCTACGTCCATCTACAACGGGTACAAGCCAGTTTTGCACACGCAGAAATACTCGGGTTAAACTTGACAAGCCTAGCATATGCAGATATGGCCTCGGAACATGGAGACCGAAAGGTCGAGCGTGAATCATATAGTAGATATGATCAACATAGTAATGTTCACCATTGAAACTACTCCATCTCACGTGATGATCGGACATGGTTTAGTTGATATGGATCACGTGATCACTTAGAAGATTAGAGGGATGTCTGTCTAAGTGGGAGTTCTTAAATAATATGATTAATTGAACTTTCATTTATCATGAACTTAGTCCTGGTAGTATTAGCATATCTATGTTGTAGATCAATAGCTCGCGTTTAGCTCCCCTGTTTTATTTTTTGATATGTTCCTAGAGAAAATTAAGTTGAAAGATGTTAGTAGCAATGATGCGGATTGGATCCGTGATTTGAGAATTATCCTCATTGCTGCACAGAAGAATTATGTCCTTAATGCACCGCTAGGTGACAGACCTATTACAGGAGCAGATGCAGACGTTATGAACGTTTGGCTAGCTCAATATGATGACTACTTGATAGTTTAGTGCACCATGCTTAAACGGCTTAGAATCGAGACTTCAAAGACGTTTTGAACGTCATGGACCATATGAGATGTTCCAGGAGTTGAAGTTAATATTTCAAGCAAATACCCGAGTTGAGAGATATGAAGCCTCCAACAAGTTCTATAGCTAAAAGATGGAGGAGAATAGCTCAACCAGTGAGCATGTGCTCAGATTGTCTGGGTACTACAATCGCTTGAATCAAGTGGGAGTTAATCTTCCAGATAAGATAGTGATTGACAGAATTCTCTAGTCACCATCACCAAGTTAGTAGAACTTTGTGATGAACTATAGTATGCAAGGGATGATGAAAACGATTCCCGAGCTTTTGATGATGATGAAATCGATGAAGGTAGAAATCAAGAAAGAGCATCAAGTGTTGATGATTAACAAGACCACTAGTTTCAAGAAAAGGGCAAAGGGAAAGAAAGGGAACTTCAAGAAGAACGGCAAGCAAGTTGCTACTCAAGTGAAGAAGCCCAAGTCTGGTCCTAAGCCTGAGACTAAGTGCTTCTACTGCAAAGGGACTGGTCACTGGAAGCGGAACTGCCCCAAGTATTTGGCGGATAAGAAGGATGGCAAAGTGAACAAAGGTATATTTGATATACAGATTATTGATGTGTATTGTACTAGTGTTCATACCAACCCCTCGGTATTTGATACTGGTTCAGTTGCTAAGAGTAGTAACTCGAAACGGGAGTTGCAGAATGAACAGAGACTAGTTAAGGGTGAAGTGACGATGTGTGTTGGAAGTGGTTCCAAGATTGATATGATCATCATCGCACACTCCCTATACTTTCGGGATTAGTGTTGAACCTAAATAAGTGTTATTTGGTGTTTGCGTTGAGCATGAATATGATTTGATCATGTTTATTGCAATACGGTTATTCATTTAAGTAAGAGAATAAATTGTTGTTCTGTTTACATGAATAAAACCTTCTATGGTCATACACCCAATGAAAATGGTTTGTTGAATCTCGATCGTAGTGATACACATTTTAATAATATTGAAGCCAAAAGATGCAAAGTTAATAATGATAGTGCAACTTATTTGTGGCACTACCGTTTAGGTCAAATTGGTGTAAAGCGCATGAAGAAAATCCATGCTGATGGGCTTTTGGAATCACTTGATTATGAATCAATTGATGCTTGCGAACCATGCCTCATGGGAAAGATGACTAAGACTCCATTCTCCGGAACAATGGAGCGAGCAACAGATTTGTTGGAAATCATACATACTGATGTATGCGGTCCGATGAATATTGAGGCTCGCGGTAGGTATCATTATTTTCTGATCTTCACAGATGATTTGAGCAGATATGAGTATATCTACTTGATGAAACACAAGTCTGAAACATTTGAAAAGTTTAAAGAATTTCAGAGTGAAGTGGAGAATCATCGTAACAAAAATAAAAGTTTCTACGATATGGTCGCAGAAGTAAAATATTTGAGTTACGAGTTTGGCCTTCAGTTAAAACAATGTGAAATAGTTTCACTACTCACGCCACCTGGAACACCACAGTGTAATGGTGTGTCCGAACATCGTAACCGTACTTTATTAGATATGGTGCGATCTATGATGTCTCTTACCGATTTACCACTATCGTTTTGGGGTTATGCATTAGAGACAGCTACATTCACAATAAATAGGGCACCATCTAAATCCGTTGAGACAACACCATATGAACTATGGTTTGGCAAGAAACCTAAGCTGCCGCTTCTTAAAGTTTGAGGTTGCAATGCTTATGTGAAAAAGTTTCAACCTGATAAGCTCAAACCCAAATTGGAGAAGTGCATCTTCATAGGATACCCAAAAGAAAATGTTGGGTACACCTTATATCATAGATCCGAAGGGCAAGATATTTCATTGCTGAGAATGGATCCTTTCTAGAGAAGGAGTTTCTCTCGAAAGAGGTGAGTGGGAGGAAAGTAGAACTTGATGAGGTAACTGTACCTGCTCCCTTATTGGAAAGTAGTTCATCACAGAAATCTGTTCCTCTGACTACTACACCAATTAGTGAGGAAGCTAATGATGATGATCATGTAACTTCAGATCAAGTTACTACCGAACCTCGTAGGTAAACCAAAGTGAGATCCGCACCAAAGTGGTACGGTAATCCTATTCTAGAGGTCATGTTACTTGACCATGACGAGCCTATGAACTATGAGGAAGCGATGATGAGCCCAGATTCCGCGAAATGGCTTGAGGCCATGAAATCTGAGATGAGATCCATGTATGAGAACAAAGTATGTACTTTGATTGACTTGCCGATTGATCGGCAAGCCATTAAGATTAAATGGATCTTCAAGAGGAAGACAGACGCTGATAGTAGTGTTACTATCTACAAAGCTAGAATTGTCGCAAAAAGGTTTTCGACAAGTTCAAGGTGTTGACTACGATGAGAGTTTCTCACTCGTATCTATGCTTAAGTCTGTCCGAATCATGTTAGCAATTGCCGCATTTTATGAAATCTGGCAAATGGATAAACAAAACTGCATTCCTTAATGGATTTATTAAAGAAGAGTTGTATATGATGCAACCAGAAGGTTTTGTCAATCCTAAAGGTACTAACAAAATATGCAAGCTCCAGCGATCTATCTATGGACTGGTGCAAGCATCTCGGAGTTGGAATATACGCTTTGATAAGTTGATCAAAGCATATAGTTTTATACAGACTTGCGGTGAAGCCTGTATTTACAAGAAAGTGAGTGGGAGCACTACAACATTTCTGATAAGTATATGTGAATGACATATTGTTGATCGGAGATAATGTAGAATTATTCTGCAAAGCATAAAGGAATGTTTGAAAGGAGTTTTTCATAGAAAGACCTCGGTGAAGCTGCTTACATATTGAGCATCAAGGTCTATAGAGATAGATCAAGACGCTTGATAAGTTTTTCAATGAGTACATACCTTGACAAGATTTTGAAGTAGTTCAAAATGGAACAGTCAAAGAAAGAGTTCTTGCCTGTGTTACAAGGTGTGAAACTGAGTAAGACTCAAAGCCCGACCACGGCAGAAGATAGAACGAGAATGAAAGTCATTCCCTATGCCTTGGCCATAGGTTCTATAAAGTATGCCATGATGTGTACCAGACCTATTGCATACCCAGCCCTGAGTTTGGCATGGGAGTACAATAGTGATCTAGGAGTAGATCACTGGACATTGGTCAAAATTATCCTTAGTGGAATAAGAATATGTTTTCTCGATTATGGAGGTGACAAAAGGTTCTCGTAAAAGGTTACGTCAATGCAAGTTTTGACACTGATCCAGATGACTCAAAGTCTCAATCTGGATACATATTGAAAGTGGGAGCAATTAGCTAGAGTAGCTTAGTGCAGAGCATTGTGAAATAGAAATTTGCAAAATACTTACGGATCTGAATGTGGCAGACCCGTTGATTAAACTTCTCTCACAAGCAAAACATGATCACACCTTAGTACTCTTTGGGCGTTAATCACATAGCGATGTGAACTAGATTATTGAATCTAGTAAACCCTTTGGGTGTTGGTCACATGACGATGTGAACTATGGGTGTTAATCACATGGTGATGTGAACTATTGATGTTAAATCACATGGCGATGGGAACTAGATTATTGACTCTAGTGCAAGTGGGAGACTGAAGGAAATGTGCCCTAGAGGCAATAATAAAGTTATTATTTATTTCCTTACTTCATGATAAATGTTTATTATTCATGCTAGAATTGTATTAACCGGAAACATAATACATGTGTGAATACATAGACAAACAGAGTGTCACTAGTATGCCTCTACTTGACTAGCTCGTTGAATCAAAGATGGTTAAGTTTCCTAGCCATAGACATGAGTTGTCATTTGATTAACGGGGTCACATCATTAGAGAATGATGTGATTGACTTGACCCATTCCGTTAGCTTAGCACTTGATCGTTTAGTTTGTTGCTATTGCTTTCTTCATAACTTATACATGTTCCTATGACTATGAGATTATGCAACTCCCGTTTATCGGAGGAACACTTTGTGTGCTACCAAACGTCACAACGTAACTAGGTGATTATAAAGGTGCTCTACAGCTGTCTCCGAAGGTACTTGTTGGGTTGGCGTATTTCAAGATTAGGATTTGTCACTCTGATTGTCGGAGAGGTATCTCTGGGCCCTCTTGGTAATGCATATCACTCAAGCCTTGCAAGCATTGCAACTAATAAGTTAGTTGCGGGATGATGTATTGCGGAACGAGTAAAGAGACTTGACGGTAACGAAATTGAACTAGGTATTGAGATACCGACGATCGAATCTCGGACAAGTAACATACCGATGACAAAGGGAACAACGTATGTTGTTATGCGGTCTGACCGATAAAGACCTTCGTAGAATATGTAGGAGCCAATATGAGCATCTAGGTTCCGCTATTGGTTATTGACCGGAGACGTGTCTCGCTCATGTATACATAGTTCTCGAACCTGTAGGGTCCGCACGCTTAAAGTTCGATGACGGTTATATTATGAGTTTATGTGTTTTGATGTACCGAAGGAGTTCGGAGTCCCGGATGAGATCGGGGACATGACGAGGAGTCTCGAAATGGTCGAGACGTAAAGATCAATATATTGGACGACTATATTCAGACATCGGAAAGGTTTCGAGTGATTCGGGTATTTTCGGGAGTACCAGGGAGTTACGGGAATTCGTATTGGGCCTTAATGGGCCATACGGGAAAGGAGAGAAAGGCCTCAAAGGGTGGCCGCACCCCTCCCCATGGGCTGGTCCGAATTGGACTAGGGAGGGGGGCGCCCCCTTCCTTCCTTCTCCTTTTCCCTTCCCTTTCCTTCCCTCCTACTCCTACTACTTGGAAGGGCTCCTAGTTCTACTAGGAAAAGGGGAATCCTACTCCCGGTGGGAGTAGGACTCCCCTAGGGCGCGCCATAGAGAGGGTCGGCCCCTCCCCTCCTCCACTCCTCCACTCCTTTATATACGTGGCCAGGGGGCACCCCATAGACACAAGTTGATCTTCGTGATCGTTCCTTAGCCGTGTGCGGTGCCCCATTCCACCATATTCCACCTCAGTCATATCGTAGCGGTGCTTAGGCGAAGCCCTGCGTCGGTAGAACATCATCACTATCATCACGCCGTCGTGTTGACGAAACTCTCCCTCAACACTCGGCTGGATCGGAGCTCGAGGGACGTCACCGAGTTGAACGTGTGCAGAACTCAGAGGTGCTGTACGTACGGTACTTGGACCGGTCGGATCGGGAAGACGTACGACTACTTCCTCTATGTTGTGTCAACGCTTCCGTTGTCGGTCTACGAGGGTACGTAGACAACACTCTCCCCTCTCGTTGCTATGCATCACCTTGATCTTGCGTGTGCGTAGAATTTTTTTGAAATTACTACGTTCCCCAACAGATGCTCCCCGCCGTGCGTGAGTAATCCCATCGTAGGCTTGCTGGATGGTGATGGGTTGGATGAGATTTACCATGTAATCGAGTTAGTTTTGTTAGGGTTTGATCCCTAGTATCCATTATTTTCTAAGATTGATGTTGCTATGACTTTGCTATGCTTAATGCTTGTCGCTAGGGCCTGAGTGCCATGATTTCAGATCTGAACATATTATGTTTTCATGAATATATGTGAGTTCTTGATCCTATTTTGCAAGTCAATAGTCACCTACTATGTGTTATGATCCGGTAACCCCGTAGTGACAATAATTGGGACCACTCCCGGTGATGACCGTTGTCGGTGTCAAAACCGGCGGATCTCGGGTAGGGGGTCCCGAACTGTGCGTCTAAGGCGGATGGTAACAGGAGGCAGGGGACACGATGTTTTACCCAGGTTCGGGCCCTCTTGATGGAGGTAAAACCCTACGTCCTGCTTGATTTATTCTTGATGATATGAGTATTACAAGAGTTGATCTACCACGAGATTGGAGAGGCTAAACCCTAGAAGCTAGCCTATGGTATGATTGTATGTTGTCCTACGGACTAAAACCCTCCGGTTTATATAGACACTGGAAAGGGCTAGGGTTACACAAGGTCGGTTACAAAGGAGGAGATATACATTTCCGTATTGCCTAGCTTGCCTTCCATGCCAAGTAGAGTCCTATCCGGACACGAGACGAAGTCTTGAATCTTGTATCTTCATAGTCCAATAGTCCGGCCAAAGGATATAGTCCGGCTGTCCGGAGACCCCCTAATCCAGGACTCCCTCAGTAGCCCCTGAACTAGGCTTCATGACGATGAGTCCGGCGCGCAGTATTGTCTTCGACATTGCAAGGCGGGTTCCTCCTCAGAATACACCACGGAAGAATTTGAATACAAGGATAGTGTCCGACCCTGCAAAATAAGTTTCACATACCACCGTAGAGAGAATAATATTTCCACAAATCTAATCTTCTGACTTGTTTTGCCAACATGACATTATGCCATGGCCCGGTGATTATTTGAACCGTTTCCTTTAACTAGCCCCGCACATAACGCGAGGCAGTTTCTTGACACGTCTTGTCAAAGCAGAGATCGTGTTCCCCTTATTACGGGATTCTCATCAATACGGGCGTGGGTAACCCAACCACTCCTAGGACTCCTAGATTTTAGGCAAGTCCCAAACGGCCACGAGGAGGACGCTTGATATTCACCCTCTTTATAAAGGGTCAAGCTTTCACTTTTTTCCTCCCGTGCTCAATCGAATCCCTCCCCCGCCTCGAGTTCTAACACTCAAAGCCTAGGTCAGGTGCTTAGGATCTTCAATCATGTCCGGATCCAGCCTCCAGGGCTGGTGGATGCCCTCCTCCGTTACAGAAGAGGATATCAAGAAGTTGAGGGAGGCAAGATACCTGACCGCCGAAGTCTCACATCGGCTGCTCGCCCGAGGGCAGGTTGTCCCTACTCCTGAATCCCATGAAGACGTCGTGTTCATCTCCCACTTCCTCCGAGGACTAGGCCTTACTCTGGATCCCTTCGTAAGGCGTTTGATGTTCTATTACGGGCTTGATTTCCACGATCTAGCCCCGGATTCCTTTTCCCACATCTCGGCATTTATTGTCGTATGTGAGGCCTTCCTCTACATTACCCCTCACTTCGGCCTGTGGCTCAAGACCTTTGATGTGAAGCCGAAGACGGTCGAGGGGCAGTATGCAGCATGTGGGAGTGCATTAGTAAGCAAGATTGTTGGAGCTTCGTGGCCAAAAGGTTCCTTTCCAGAGGTGTCCGGATGATGGCAACAGGAGTGGTTCTACATCACTGCTCCCAGAAGTGCCAAGTGGGTAGCTTCCCCCGCCTTTCGCTCGGGCCCTCCACCACAACTAATGTCATGGATCAGCAGGGGCTTGAGCTGGGGTCCAGCCAAGGATGTGCCCATACTGCAGAGCCGCATCCGGGGTCTCTTCGAGGGAGATTTTATTTTGGTTATGGTAGTGCAAGTCATGCTGGTTCGTCAAGTCCAGCCTTGCAAACGTCGGCCCCTCCATTTGTGGGAATTCACCCTAGAAGGACCGCGCGCTATTCAGAATTTCCTCGGCCTGACGCATGAGGAGATGTACAAATCATTCTTAGGACCCCAAATAGAGTGTTCGGATACTACCGAGGATGTGGGTGTAGGATCGAAAGTATGTCTAGAGGGGGGTGATTAGACTACTTGACCAAATAAAAACTTAACCTTTTCCCAATTTTAGTTCTTGGCGGATTTTAGCTATTGTAGGACAAGTCAAGCAATCATCACACAATTCAAGCAAGCATGCAAAGAGTATATTGGCAGCGGAAAGTAAAGCATGCAACTTGCAAGAATGTAAAGGGAAGGGTTTGGAGAATTCAAACGCAATTGGAGACACGGATGTTTTTCCCGTGGTTCGGATAGGTGGTGATATCCTACATCCACGTTGATGGAGACTTCAACCCACGAAGGGTAACGGTTGCGCGAGTCCACGGAGGGCTCCACCCACGAAGGGTAATGGTTGCGCGAGTCCACGGAGGGCTCCACCCACGAAGGGTCCACGAAGAAGCAACCACCCACGAAGGGTCCACGAAGAAGCAACCTTGTCTATCCCACCATGGCCATCGCCCACGAAGGACTTGCCTCACTAGCGGTAGATCTTCACGAAGTAGGCGATCTCCTTGCCCTTACAAACTCCTTGGTTCAACTCCACAATCTTGTCGGAGGCTCCCAAGTGACACCTAGCCAATCTAGGAGACACCACTCTCCAAGAAGTAACAAATGGTGTGTTGATGATGAACTCCTTGCTCTTGTGCTTCAAATGATAGTCTCCCCAACACTCAACTCTCTCTCATAGGATTTCTATTTTGTGGAAAGAAGATTTGAGTGGAAAGCAACTTGGGGAAGGCTAGAGATCAAGATTCATATGGTAGGAATGGAATATCTTGGTCTCAACACATGAGTAGGTGGTTCTCTCTCAGAACATATGAGTTGGAATTGTGTATGTGTTCTGATGGCTCTCTCCATGAATGAAGAGGAGGTGGAGGGGTATATATAGCCTCCACACAAAATCCAACCGTTACACACAGTTTTCCAATCTCGGTGGGACCAAATCAACAAACTCGGTCGGACCGAAAAGGTAAACCTAGTGACCGTTAGAGATTTTCGGTGGGACTGACATGCAACTCGGTAGGACCGATATGGTTAGGGTTTGGGCATAACGTAATCTCGGTGAGACCGATTACACAAACTCGGTGAGACCAAGTTTGGTAATAAGCTAACCAGAGAGTTGGTCAGGCAAACTCGGTGGGACCGATTTGCTCTTTCGGTGAGACCGAAAAGTTACAAAAGGGAAACAAAGAGTTTATATTGCAATCTGGGTGGGACCGATTCGCTCTTTCGGTGAGACCGAAAAGTTACAAAAGGGAAACAGAGAGTTTGCAATCCCATCTTGGTGAGACCGAGATCCCTATCGGTAGAACCGAATTGCTAGGGTTTGGCAGTGGCTTATGACAAGTGAAACTCGGTGGCGCCGGATAGAAAGAATCGGTATGACCGAGTTTGGCTTAGGGTTTAGGTCATATGTGGATATGGGAAAGTAGTTGAGGGTTTTGGAGCATATCATTAAGCACATGAAGCAAGAGGCTCATTAGGCAACACCTCATCCCTCCTTGATAGTATTGGCTTTTCCTAAAGACTCAATGTGATCTTGGATCACTAAAATATAAAATGAAGAGTCTTGAGCTTTTGAGCTTGAGCCAATCCTTTGTCCTTAGCATTTTGAGGGTTCCACTTTCACATCCATGCCATGACAATCATTGAGCTTTCCTGAAATAGTCATCTTGGAATAGCATTAGCTCAATGAGCTATATGTTGTTATGAATTACCAAAACCACCTAGGGATAGTTGCACTTTCAATCTCCCCCTTTTTGGTAATTGATGACAACATATAGATCAAAGCTTCGACAAATGATAATAAGCATGAAATATATCGTCGCTTTGAGAAGTATGTGACAAGTAAGAGCTCCCCCTAAATTTGTGCATATTTAAAATTTGCTTTGGACTGCAAATGCACAAAGAGTTAGAGTCATGGGTTACTCTTCCATGTCACATACATCTTGGTGGAGCGCTTAAAATGATAAGAATGAAATACATGCACTCATCACCAAGAATAGTGAATGATCACATAAGATAGATAAGATGATAATATTAAGCAAACATTAAGTGTAGCTTATGATCAAACACATGATCATCAATGTCTCACGAGCAATGACATAGTATCTCACACAAAAGCAAACAAAGTTCGAAAAACCACCAAATAAGACAAGAGAGAATAAAAGCAACACTCTCTCTCGAAGCCTATGATCTATACATTTTCTCCCCCTTTGGCAACAAGTTACCAAAAAGTTCCTAGAAAATGCATAGTGCTAAGTCGACACTCAGGCTTGATCTTCAGGTGGTGGTGGAGTCCGGAGCACTCCAAGGATGAAGCCTTCTGTAGACGTGGGCGGAGTCGAGACTGAAATGGACACTGGAGCTGGTGGAACTGAGGCTGTAGCTAGTGCAGATGTGGTGGCTCTGGAGTCAGCAACTGGCACTGCAGGCGACCTCGGACCTCGTGGCACTCTGGCAAAGGCATCAGTTGTAGTCTTGCCTCTCCTCTCCTGCATGTCATCCTGGAGCTGCTCCACTGCAGTCTGAATCTCTGTCACTTTGACATCCAAGTCATAGAACTTTTGTTCCATGATCCTCTCTAAGCTTGCCTGGTTCTGAGTTAGGGTGGCTAGTCCTTGCTCAATCCGCAGGGTGGATGCAATCAAGTAACCTCTTCTTCTTCCTCCTCATCTTCCATGATGGAAGCCTTTCCAAGCACTCTGGCTACGGTCTTCTTGACCCTTTCCTTCCTTTTCTTTCCTTCAGCAGCAACTGGCTTTATGGTTGCAGGCTTGTCAGGAATCTGAGTTGAGGCTCTGGCCTTTGGCATAGGCTGCCTACCTGCTGGCCTTTTGATTTTCATCCCTGGCTTTATGCCCTGTGCTGGCTCAACTCTCTTGGAAGTTGCTTCCTCTTCTTCCACATAATCCTCATCTTCTGAGTCTGAGGTTCTCTTCTTTCTCTATCTTGTGGCAGCTTTAGGCAGATTGCTAGGGGTGCTCCTGCTGCCATCATCTGAGGAACTTGAGGGACTAGTGCCCTCACTCATCTGCACTTGCTGCTCTGACAAGTTCTGGCTATCACTTTGGTCTGACATGATGCAAACTCTGACTGCTGACCCTGTGAATAGGTTATAGATGAGATAGAGTGGATAAGCATCACAAAATGCAGAGATTTTTGCAAAAGAATAATTCAAAAACTTAGTTCTAGTTTCCCACTGAAAGCATCTCGGATCTACTGATTTCTAAACTCGGTGATACCGAAGCAGTTTTTGGCACCTAAATTAGTGAACTCGGTCAGACCGAGTCACAGTTCGGTGGCACCGAGACTGCTAGGGTTTCACAGAGTTCCAAAATCGGTCACACCGATAAGTAATTCTCGGTCAGACCGAGTCTCACTTGTGCAATGGCATAAGCCAAAATCGGTGGGACCGAGTTTTTCAACTCGGTGGGTCCGAGATGGTTTCGGCGGAAACCTAACCCTAAAATTTTTGAATTAAACCTAATCTACGAGTTCATTGACTGGATAGAAGTTTAACAAACATGGCAAGAATCATGATGATCACAATGTGCTAAGAATCGGATTGGGGAATAGCACAAATATCGAGTCCATACCCTAGTTCGGCGGAGACTCGCTACGGCGGCAACGGCGGGGTTGAATTTCTGTTGACGGCGATGGAGACCAGCGACTGGAGGCGGCTGGCGGCGAGGAGACGATCCGGAGACCAAGTTGGCAGAGCAGGCTATCGCGCGGGCGAAGGGGTTCAGAGAAATTTCCAAATTTTTGCCCGTGACTATATATAGCCCGACCCTGTCGGTGTGACCGAGTGGAACAACTCGGTGGCACCGAGATGCAAAACTGTATACAGTTGTTGCAACTCGGTGTGACCGAATGGTTCAAATCGGTTGCACCGAGATCGAAAACCTAGATCAACTTAATGATCTCGGTAGGACCGAAAGTAGGGTATCGGTCAGACCGAGAATCATAAAGAGGTTTTGGAAGTTTAAGTCTATGACGAATCGGGGACTCCGAGCGCTCCTCACACAGAGTGGTTCGAATCTGACTTGATCAAATTTTGTGATGCAGCATGAATAGAGTTTGAGACGAGAAAAGCATAGATAGCTAGAGGAGGTACTTAGGCATTCTTGTCCATCCACTTGGCAAAAGGATATAAAACCAAACAATCAAAACAACAAGTGGATGTCCTCGAATGAGTAAAATATGCAACCAGCATGCTCACACAATAAGATGGCAAATGAAATATGTGACAAGACATGCACAACCAATTCTAGCATCTATCAAGCAATTTGCGATGACAAGGTCATCTATATATGAGTATATTGACTTAGGAGTCAAGTGAGAACACTTGATCATAGGTCATACTCATCGTTTAAGCTCAAGTGGGGTTACCACTTTTACATAAAGCATTGTTGTGTTCACATCTTTAGAGTTGCTTTAGTTCAAGTCTTAGAGTAAAGCTCCCCCTAGATGTGATATCCCCCCTTAGAGGGATGAACTAACCTCGGGTTTTGTCGATGATGACTTCATGTAGATGTTGAAGATGTGGATGCTCAATGTTGATGTAGATCACTTGGAGCTATCCATTTGAGTGAATTGCACTTTCAATACCTACATGGGTTAGTCCCACAAGCAACAAACAAGGATATCCATAGACATAGAGTGATGCACACACAAGATGATGTCCATGAAAACTTTTAGGTTACCTTGTCCCTTGTCTTACCAACAAGAGGGTTTGTGACTCCTTGAACTAGTGCAAGATGTGGAAGTTGATTGCACTTGTTCTTGCCAAAATGATAAGAGTGAAGTATGTTGGCGGAGTCACCCTCAAGAACTCTCTAGTTCTTCTTCTTTTGGATCCACACCATCTTGATGGGAATCCTTGGAGTTGTAGTCATACTTGATGAAGTGGAACTTGAAGCAGTCTTGGGAATCCACTTGACTAAGGTCTTAGGAGCTTCTTCAAATGCATCAATTTCCTCTTGAAGCTTGTCCTTTCCTTTTTGCTTGTAGTCTTGTGGTGGAAAATCATCTTGAGCTTGTGTCCCCTTGAAAGAAGTATCATACTTCTCTTGTTGAGGAACAAACTTTGTCTTGGGGTATTGATCTTCTTCCCACTCAACTCCATTGGCATTGAACTTTCGTTCAAAACCAACACCTTGATTCTTCCGGTGCATTCCTTGCTTGCGCACAATTTCCTCGAATTGCTTACTCCCGACAAGGCTTTTGTACACTCCTTTCTCTATAATTCCCTTCAATAAGCTATTTTCTTGCTCAAGTGTAACTTGGCTAAGAGAATCATTAGTGGAATCAAGAGAACTACTAGAAGCAACAATATTGGATTTAGCATGATCATTGTTACTGCTAGAGGAAGAATCTTTCTTGTTCTTGTTACTAGACTTGACTTGAGGCATGTAAGTGGATAAGAGTAAACGCTTGGCAATGTAAGAAGAACTTTTCTTGCGGAGATCATCATTGATTGCTTTTAAGAACTCATGATCTTGCTCAAGATTGAGCTTTTCAAAGCGTAATTTCTCATGAGCTCTTAAAAGTTCTCGATGATCTTTGAAGATAGTTTCATGAGCTAACTTAAGAGTGTTTAGTTCTTTAGTTAGAGCCTCAATCTTCTCCTTATCATTGTCATTCGTTTTATCTTGATTAGCATGATTAATTGACGTTTCATCATAGTATTCATCACTAGAGTTGTCAACAAGCAAATCATCACCTAACAAGTCATCTTCATCACTATTGAAATCAACATACTCGGGGTGTGTTACCTTAGGACCTTTGGCCATGAAGCATCTTCCAATTCCTTCATTTGGTGAGTCAAATATGTCGTAGGAGTTGGTTGACACAAGTGCTAGACCGGCAACACCTTCATCTTGAGTATCTTCGAAGTCGGAGTGATAACTTCTCTCGGAGTGGCTGTCGGAGTCGGAGCCGGATACCCATTCACCAACATGAGCTTGATGTCTTCGTTTTGTGTAGCTCCTTGATGATTTTTCCTTCCTTTCCGAATCCTTGCTTCTCCGTGAGTATCTTCGTTCATAACGATCATCTCTGCTCCTTCTCTCTCTTGGTGGTGATTCTTTGCTTCTTCTTTTTGGAGAATCTTCTCTTCTCTTGTAGGGAGCCGTACACTCATTGGAATAGTGTCCGGGTCTTCCACAACTTTAGCAGTTTCGCTCTCAACTAGAAGATCTTTTGTCATTGTAGGACCTTGACTTGAAGCTTCTATCTTTGCTTCTACTCTTGTAGAACTTGTTGAAGTTCTTCACCATTAAGCTCAATTCTTCATTGAAGTTTTGTTTCTCACTTGATGATGTAGGGGCTTCACATGAGGCTTTGTAGGCACCACGTGATTTGTTGTGAAGTTCCTCTTTATCCTTAAGTGACATCTCATGAGCAACAATTCTTCCAATCACCTCCGTTGGCTTGAGATCTTTGTAATTGGGCATCATTTGGATCAATGTGCACACGGTATCATATTTTCCATCCAAGGCTCTTAGAATCTTCTTGATGATGAATCTATCGGTCATCTCTTCACTTCCTAAGCCGACAATCTCATTTGTGATGAGAGCAAGCCTAGAGTACATTTCAGCGACACCTTCACCATCCTTCATTTTGAACTTGTCAAGTTGACTTTGAAGCACATCCAACTTGGATTCCTTGACGGAGTCGGTACCTTCGTGCATATCAATCAAAGTGTCCCACATTTTATTTGCATTCTCAAGACGGCTGATTTTGTTGAATTCTTCGGGGCACAATCCGTTGAAGAGAATATCACAAGCTTGAGCATTGTATTGCAACATCTTCAACTCATCCGCGGTAGCTTCACGGTTTGGTTCTTTCCCATCAAAGAAGTCACCTTGCAAACCAACACACACAATAGCCCAAACGGCGGGGTTATGTCCAAGAATATGCATTTTCATTTTATGCTTCCAACTAGCAAAATTAGTACCATCAAAGTAAGGACCTCTACGGTGATAATTTCCCTCGCTAGACGCCATACTCTCCTAGGTTGTGAAACCAAGGCTATGACCACCAAAAGCTATGGAGATCAAAGCAAATGGAGACCAAAGCTCTGATAGCACTTGTAGGATCGAAAGTATGTCTAGAGGGGGGGTGATTAGACTACTTGACCAAATAAAAACTTAACCTTTTCCCAATTTTAGTTCTTGGCAGATTTTAGCTATTGTAGGACAAGTCAAGCAATCATCACACAATTCAAGCAAGCATGCAAAGAGTATATTGGCAGCGGAAAGTAAAGCATGCAACTTGCAAGAATGTAAAGGGAAGGGTTTGGAGAATTCAAACGCAATTGGAGACACGGATGTTTTTCCCGTGGTTCGGATAGGTGGTGATATCCTACATCCACGTTGATGGAGACTTCAACCCACGATGGGTAACGGTTGCGCGAGTCCATGGAGGGCTCCACCCACGAAGGGTAATGGTTGCGCGAGTCCACGGAGGGCTCCACCCACGAAGGGTCCACGAAGAAGCAACCACCCACGAAGGGTCCACGAAGAAGCAACCTTGTCTATCCCACCATGGCCATCTCCCACGAAGGACTTGCCTCACTAGCGGTAGATCTTCACGAAGTAGGCGATCTCCTTGCCCTTACAAACTCCTTGGTTCAACTCCACAATCTTGTTGGAGGCTCCCAAGTGACACCTAGCCAATCTAGGAGACACCACTCTCCAAGAAGTAACAAATGGTGTGTTGATGATGAACTCCTTGCTCTTGTGCTTCAAATGATAGTCTCCCCAACACTCAACTCTCTCTCATAGGATTTGGATTTTGTGGAAAGAAGATTTGAGTGGAAAGCAACTTGGGGAAGGCTAGAGATCAAGATTCATATGGTAGGAATGGAATATCTTGGTCTCAACACATGACTAGGTGGTTCTCTCTCAGAACATATGAGTTGGAATTGTGTATGTGTTTTGATGGCTCTCTCCACGAATGAAGAGGAGGTGGAGGGGTATATATAGCCTCCACACAAAATCCAACCGTTACACACAGTTTTCCAATCTTGGTGGGACCGAATCAACAAACTCGGTCGGACCGAAAAGGTAAACCTAGTGCCCGTTAGAGATTTTCGGTGGGACTGACATGCAACTCGGTAGGACCGATATGGTTAGGGTTTGGGCATAACGTAATCTCGGTGAGACCGATTACACAAACTCGGTGAGACCGAGTTTGGTAATAAGCTAACCAGAGAGTTGGTCAGGCAAACTCGGTGGGACCGATTTGCTCTTTCGGTGAGACCGAAAAGTTACAAAAGGGAAACAAAGAGTTTATATTGCAATCTCGGTGGGACCGATTCGCTCTTTCGGTGAGACCGAAAAGTTACGAAAGGGAAACAGAGAGTTTGCAATCCCATCTCGGTGAGACCGAGATCCCTATCGGTAGAACCGAATTGCTAGGGTTTGGCAGTGGCTTATGACAAGTGAAACTCGGTGGCGCCGGATAGAAAGAATTGGTATGACCGAGTTTGGCTTAGGGTTTAGGTCATATGTGGATATGGGAAAGTAGTTGAGGGTTTTGGAGCATATCATTAAGCACATGAAGCAAGGGGCTCATTAAGCAACACCTCATCCCTCCTTGATAGTATTGGCTTTTCCTAAAGACTCAATGTGATCTTGGATCACTAAAATATAAAATGAAGAGTCTTGAGCTTTTGAGCTTGAGCCAATCCTTTGTCTTTAGCATTTTGAGGGTTCCACTTTCACATCCATGCCATGCCAATCATTGAGCTTTCCTGAAATAGTCATCTTGGAATAGCATTAGCTCAATGAGCTATATGTTGTTATGAATTACCAAAACCACCTAGGGATAGTTGCACTTTCAGTGGGCCTGAGCAGCAACCGCACCGCCAATCAAGTAAGTAATCCTCTAGCCGGACACACTGTCTTTTGTTTATCATGACGTCATTATGAGAAATCGCTCTCTGACCAGGACTAGCTAACAAAGGCAAAGATGATTCGGTGTTCGGCCCCCCTTCCTGAGGGTTTGGACAATCTGGTACTGGAAAAGATGCTCGAGCTAGCACCTTGCCCGGAGCCCTCAAAGGAAGACAAAGGGGGGAATAATGAGGGCGAAAGGGGGCCCCCATCGCTACCAATTCCAGCCGAGGGAACGAGTGCCTCCGTGAGGGAGGATAACCAAGGGGAAGAATCTGACCTTCTCTCACTCCGGGGAAGGAAGAGGACTGCCTCTAAAGATCTGGAAACCCAGGCTCTTGCCGCATAAAGCCCGCGCGGGGATCAGCCCTCTAACGAGTCGTAAGTGATCAAAATCTACTTAATAGTAGAGATATTCTACCTTACTTCCGAGGAAAATAACTGAAGCGTTTATCCTGCAGTTCGGATCTTAGCCCTTCTCAACAGAGCTCGTCTTCAGGGGACCTTCTTCCAAAGATGATGGAGAGCGAAACGCCTCCCCCGGACTCCTCCGCTCAAGAAGCGGGCGACCTTGAAGTGTCGTCACGGAGGCCCTCTCCGGATCCGGTGAGGCCAGAAGATAATCCTGTAGTCACCCGAAGTCCCCAGCATCCGGCTCTTGAAGAGGGCAAACAAAAGAGTCAGGCGCCCTCTGGTATGCGGTCAGATGCACTGAGGGATCTGCTGAAGCGAGCAACCTTCTCGGAAGAACACCGTACATTGATGGGTACGGTGATGGAAAGGATTTCGTCCGTCGAAAGCGGGTTGCATGACGCCTTTATGAGTCTACTAACGGGCTTTGAGGTACGTAAAATGATATACCTTTGTGATAGTACCGCACATTTTTAGGTGTGCCCTGTGTAGACAGTAGCCCTTGAGACTCTGGTTGTCTCCAAGAACAGCGGAAAACAGAGGATCATAGTCCCAGGTAATAACCATACCGCCTTTATGTGCAGGTAGTGGAGGCTCCGGTGGCTAGTCGGACTCATGAGTTTGCCGAACTAAAGCGGCAACTGGATGCGGCGGATGCCGACATCGAGCTTGTTAACAAGCGGCTTGACGAGGCACAGGGTAAGTGATATTTTCTGGTGAATGTCACATAGTAAGAGTAGCATGATGTCAGTATCTTTAATATGTTGTGACTACAGATCGAGCTACCACCGTGGAGACCCTTCGGGCGGAACTTGCCCGGGCCAAAGAACAAGCGAGTAGTAATGCGGCTGCTTTGAAGGCGACCGAAGAGTTAAGAGCCGAGAAGGCCGCGCATTGCGAGAGCAAAGAGAAAATGGCCAAGATGGCTGTAAAGTTGAAAGACACTGCCGACCGTTGTCAGTTCCTCGAGGAAGAAAACCAAGCGAAGGCGACGGACAATGAAAAGGCCACGATGACGACCAAAGACACCCGTTCTGCCATGAGAGTGAAGAAGGAGGAGCTGCGTGAAGCGTGTGACATTGTGGCTGGGAAGCGCTTTTTGCTGCGGAGGAAGTTCGGAGATCCACGGTATGCCCCTCTGGATCGGCTATGGAGTTCGGCAGATGCATATCTGGACTTGGTGGCGAGCGTTGTCGATGCGGCCGAATACTTCCGAGATCAAACAGATCGTGAAGTGGACAAGTTGTTCTAGTCGCAGTTTAACATTCCAGAGCGTCCACTTCCATTGACCGATCAGCTAGCCGAATGGGCCGAACTCAATAGGTTGTCCGGACTCGCCATGAGGTCTGTCGTGGATCAGCTGTGGCCGGAGAGGCCAAAGCCGAACAGTTATTTTAGCCTGGTACAGCAGTTCCTTGGTGCGGTGCCGCGCATCAATGTGATGAAGAGGTCGGCTTGCATAGAAGGCTCGTGGATGGCCCTTGCCCGTGTCAAAGCATACAGGGCGGAGATGGATGCTACCACTGTCGCGGCGCAGGGTTCGGCCATAGGCCGAGTGGCTGCCGAGCACTATTTTGAAGAAGTTCTTGAGGGTGCTCCTTTGATAGAGGCCCAGTGCTCGAAGAATATTATGTTTGAGTGACATGTATTCCCATTGTAAAAACAATGTTTTATTAAATTTATCAAGGCTGTGTTTATACTTTTGCCCGAAAGTATTGTGATGCCTCCTGTGCGGCCGTTTATGTATATATGTATATAACCTGAAAGATTGCAGTCGTCGGCTTTAGCCCCCACGCATACAATGCGGGGGTGTTCGCAGAAGACGCGTATTCACACTTAATCCAACGTCTTGGTCCTAGTAAGGAGGTGATAGCGCGGCAAACTAGGCAACCGGACTATGATGCTTTAACACTTTCACTTAGCCATAGGAGTTTGACAGTGGGGCTACTATATAGCCCCTGGTGGCTCCGCACTCGCCTGGATTCGGGGTGCGTACATGCCTGGCCGGGAAACGGCCCTTCGTTAATGCGGAGGAATCTCAAAGATTCCGATAGGTCATCGAGTGGTTAACCTGTCTCATGCTATATCATGACAGTCAGTTTTCGGCTTTCTCTACTAAGGTGCTCGTCCGGATGAACCAAGGCACAATCGTAGTAGTTCTCCTGGTGCCACCTTAGCCGATAGAGCAGAACGTAAGGCAGCAAAACACAGGAGCCGGGCAAACCCAACATTTGACCAAAGACACGATTCGGAGCTGATGCATATAAGGCCAAACTCATGACGCCAAACACTCCCTAAGGTATTCGGTCTTTATGGTGTAAACCGGGTCTAAACAGTACCCTTTGTAATAAGCCCCTGGTGTCTAGGTACGTGCAGTATTCTGGCGTGGCCACATGCCAAGACGTCAGCATCCTTCTCGGTTGTACTGAGAATCCGAGGGATGTAAATCAACAAGAGACAGTAAAAAAGGTTTACGCAGGATCTTAATCTACAAGAATCCTTGGAATGGGTCCATGCTGCACGTCTGCGCCTGTGTCTCCGTTGTGCCGTATTCTGGACGGGTGTAGCACGATGGTCATCTGAAAAAGAGAGGAACTTAATTGAAAAGTTGTCGTGCAAAAGTTAAGTTATACTAAATAAACAATATACAGTTGAAAATGAGTGAAGGTGAGCCTTATTGCCACTTTTGCGTGCACGTTGAGCCCCTTGTATTGTAATAGGGGTATAGCCATCAAACCTGTATTAATTACATATAGCTGAGCCGGACTCGTCTAGCCGTGTTCGTGGTCTTAACGACCTATCAAATGCTTGAGTTGGTGAGGCCGTTTAGTGTGCCGCGGCTAAGGCGGCCGCACCGTCTTCGGCGCGCAAGGAGCGCTCAATATTTCCATTTACTGTAATGATGCCACATGGACCGGGTATCTTGAGCTTGAGGGAAGCGTAGTGCGGTATTGCGTTAAAGCGAGCGAAAGCTTCGCCTCCGAGTAGTGCTTGAAAGCCACTTTGGAACAGAGCGACGTGGAAGGTTAAATTTTCGTTGCGGAAGTTGTCGGGGGAGCCGAATATAACCTCTAGTAGCAGGGAGCCCCTGCAGTGAGCCTCCGGGCCTGGCGTTACTCCTTTAAAGGTAGTATTGCTGCGGAAAATT
This sequence comes from Triticum dicoccoides, assembly GCF_002162155.2. Taxonomy (NCBI): domain Eukaryota; kingdom Viridiplantae; phylum Streptophyta; class Magnoliopsida; order Poales; family Poaceae; genus Triticum; species Triticum dicoccoides. Next base: position 288,680,101 of record NC_041388.1, read on the forward strand.
TTTGTTGGGTCTATCCCCATTTTGCGGACTGTGTCCTGATATATCAATTTAAACTGCTGCCGCCGTCCATCAGGACTCGGATGAAGTGGTATCCGTCAATTATTGGATCTAATACCAAGGCAGCCCATCCTGCACGCCGGATACTTGCTGAGTAATCCCGATGGTCGAAGGTGATCGGTTGGGACGGCCAGTGGCGGAGCTCCGCGGTGATAGACCCTGGGGCATGTTCCTCTAAGGGTGCCGCTTTGTTTCTCCCTTTTATCACGTGCAACACGTTGACTGTTTTGACTTCTGGTGGGAATTTCTTCTGTTCCACTGTGCTTTGATTGCGAGGCTCATCCTCATCTTCACTTGGTGTATCATGCCCCTTGTGTTCGGCATTGAGCTTGCCGGACTGTTTAAAGACCCAACATTCTCTGTGGGTGTGATTTGCAGGTTTATCCGGGGTGCTATAGATCTGACATATTTGATCCAGAATTTTGTTTAGGCTGGACAGTTCGTCTCTGTTGCCTTTAGAGGGCGGCTTCTGCTGGCCTGGCCAAGAGCTTCTAAATCCGGCGTTTACCGCCATGCTCTTCGGGTTGTCTTCCTTATTTCGGCGCTTGTTCTTGCTGCATCGTGATTTCCCATTTCCATCCCTGGCTTCGGATGTACTTGGGTCGCTGGTGCTACATCTGGCTAACCAGCTGTCCTCGCCCGCGCAAAAACGGGTCATGAGGCTTGTTAATGCTGCCATTGTTCTTGGCTTTTCTTGACCGAGGTGTCTGGCAAGCCATTCGTCTCGGACGCTATGTTTAAAAGCTGCTAAGGCTTCAGCGTCCGGACAGTCGACTATTTGGTTCTTTTTAGTGAGGAACCTGTTCTAAAGCTTTCGGGCTGACTCACCGGGCTGTTGAGTTATATGACTTAAATCGTCTGCATCCGGTGGTCAGACATATGTCCCTTGAAAATTTGCCCGAAAGGCGTCTTCGAGCTCTTCCCAGCTTCCGATGGAGTTTTCGGGGAGGCTTTTAAGCCAGTGCCGAGCTGGCCCTTTGAGCTTGAGGGGTAAGTACTTGATGGCGTGGAGATCATCTCCTCGAGCCATATGGATATGGAGGATGTAATCCTCAATCCAGACCCCAGGGTCTGTTGTTCTGTCGTACGCCTCTATGTTTACGGGTTTGAATCCCTCTGGAAATTCATGATCCAGCACCTCATCGGTGAAACATAGAGGGTGTGCGGCACCCCTGTATTTGGGTGTACCGTGGTATTCGGATGTTTGTTGTGTCGCATTGTATGTTGGAGTGCGCCTGCGTGGTCCATAGATGGATCTAGTTGCATCGTCCTTTTGATGCGAGCCCTTGCGTGGATCGCATACTGGTTTATGTGCGGCATCGATTGCCGCTTTATGTTGGCTATGAGGTCGTCTATCCGACTGGATGGCCGTTTTATTTTTTAATTGTGGAGGATCTAAGGCCTCCTCATCGAATTCAGGTAGCAACTTTCGCTTCGGATAGCTATTGGTTTGGCGATTACTGCCGTACTTCGCTGCTGTGTTGAGTACTTCACTCCATTTGATTTTGAGTGTGTCTTGTGCAGCCTTGAACCTTTGCTTATGTTTTTTCAGACTCCTCGCCATGGCAACAAGCCTTTGGTGGGCATTATGTTGTTCCTGGCGCCTGTCCGGTGTGATGTTGTCCGGACTGTTATCTTCGACGGGGTTGGGTTGTTCGGCTTGATTTTCCGTGTTGCCGTGGTTGGGCAATGGTTCACCCTGCTCTAACGTTGGGTCTATGTGATCGTTATTTCTGCCGAGGCGGGATTTGGAGCGGCGTTTACGCTGCCGCTTTGACTGCTGCTCGAGGGAACCACCCTTCGCTGCGTCCTTCCGTTCCTCGTCGTTATTTTCTTTGGGTGTGTCCACCATGTATACGTCATGTGATGAAATGGGCGTCCAGTGCCTTGTGGGCAGTGGTTCCTCTTCGCGTCCCATATCATCGTCCATACCGGCGATGTCTTCGGAGTCGAAGTTGAGCATGTCGGTTAAGTCATCGATAGTGGCTACTAAGTGGGTGGTGGGTGGGCGGCGAATTTCTTCGTCATCCACATCCCAATCCCGCCGGACGTAGTTCGGCCAGGCCTCTCCTGACAAGGAGAGAGACTTTAATGAGTTCAGTATGTTGCCAAAGGGCGAGTGCTGAAAAATATCTACGGAGGTAAACTCCATGATCGGCGCCCAATTGGATTCGACAGGGACGGGCGCAGGCGGTTCGGAGTCCGTGGCCGGAGAAGGATCCGGCAATTTGGCAGCACGACTCTCGTGAAGGGTAAAGTCGATATTCGGCTCGATCGCCGCAGAGGGTACGGCCTCCGTGATGGGGTCTATCCACCCATCCACGGATGGCGAAACTGGCTCCGAATTGAGGGTCGGAGCGGCTGCCGGTGCGATCTCCTGAATACGGTCCGATGGTAGAGCTAAATCATACTCATCGTGATCGCGTGGCGCACAAGGCAGGGGCTCAAATCCGTCGAAGATCAAGTCTCCGTGGATATCGGCCGTGTAGTTTAAGCTTCCAAACCTGACCTGGTGGCCAGGGGCATAACTTTCGATCTACTACAGATGGCCAAGCGAGTTGGCCCGTAGTGTGAAGCCGCCGAACACAAAGATCTGTCTGGGGAGAAAAGTCTCACCTTGGACTGCGTCGCTATCGATGATCGTAGGAGCCATCAAGCCTAACAGCGACGACACAGAGGAACTCACAATGAAAGCACCAATGTCGGTGTCAAAACCGGCGGATCTCGGGTAGGGGGTCCCGAACTGTGCGTCTAAGGCGGATGGTAACAGGAGGAAGGGGACACGATGTTTTACCCAGGTTCGGGCCCTCTTGATGGAGGTAAAACCCTACGTCCTGCTTGATTTATTCTTGATGATATGAGTATTACAAGAGTTGATCTACCACGAGATCGGAGAGGCTAAACCCTAGAAGCTAGCCTATGGTATGATTGTATGTTGTCCTACGGACTAAAACCCTCTGGTTTATATAGACACCGGAAAGGGCTAGGGTTACACAAGGTCGGTTACAGAGGAGGAGATATACATATCCGTATTGCCTAGCTTGCCTTCCACGCCAAGTAGAGTCCTATCCGGACACGGGACGAAGTCTTCAATCTTGTATCTTCATAGTCCAACAGTCCGGCTGTCCTGAGACCCCCTAATCCAGGACTCCCTCAACCGTAGTTTGAGGAGTTCATGTATTCAAGTGTTAATGCTTTGGTCCGGTACTCTATTAAAAGGAGGCCTTAATATCCCTTATTTTCCAATAGGACCCCGCTGCCACGGGAGGGTAGGACAAAAGATGTCATGCAAGTTCTTTTCCATAAGCATGTATGACTATATTCGGAATACATGCCTACATTACATTGATGAACTGGAGCTAGTTCTGTGTCACCCTATGTTATAACTGTTGCATGAGGAATCACATCCGACATAATTATCCATCATTGATCCATTGCCTACGAGGTTTTCACATATTGATCTTTGCTTAGTTACTTTTCCGTTGCCACTGTTATGATTGATACAAAAACTTCTACTGTTACTTTTGCCATCGTTACCGTTATTTCCATACTACTTTGCTACTAAATACTTTGCTGCAGATATTAAGTCTTTCAGGTGTGGTTGAATTGACAACTCAACTGCTAATACTTGAGAATATTCTTTGGCTCCCCTTGTGTCGAATCAATAAATTTGGGTTGAATACTCTACCCTCGAAAACAGTTGCGACCCCCTATATTTGTGTGTTATCAAGACAATTTTCTAGCACCGTTGGTGGGGATCATAGCTCTATTCTTTGAGTCACTTGGCATTTATATCTGTTGATCACTGTGAGGAACTTGAAAGATGAAAGAACAAAGATTGTTCCCTCAACTACGAGGGGAGGTAAGGAACTGCCATCTAGCTCTGCACTTGATTCACCTTCTGTTATGAGTAAATTTGCGACACCTACACCTGTTATTGATTCTGATATGTCGCATGTTATTGATGATGCCACTTCTGCTATGCATGATGCTTATGATGAAACTACTTCTATGCTTGATAATACTATGCCATTAGGTGAATTCTTGATGAACAACTTGCTAAGGTTAGAGAGAATGAAATTATTGAAACAGATAATATTGATGAAAGTGATTATGAACATTCCCCCCTAGATATGAATTGCCTGATGCGCCTGAGGTTATGTTATGGATGAAGAAACTACTTGAGATCTTTTAGCTTGCAAAGATAGATATGATCTTAAGAAACTGTTAGCTAAGCTGAAAGAAAAGTCTTTGAATGCTAGAATGAAATATGACCCTGCTTTTTCTACTTCACCTATCTGTATTTCTGATAAGGATTATGATTTCTCGGTCGATCCTGAGTTAATTACTTTGGTTGAATCTGATCCTTTTTATGGCTATGAATCTGAAACTGTTGTGGCACATCTTAATAAATTAAATGATATAGCCACCCTATTCACTCATGAGGAAAAAAGTCGTTACTACTATATCCTTAAGTTATTTCCGTTCTCATTAAAGGGTGATGCTAAAACAGGGTTTAATTCCCTTGCTCCTGGTTGTGTGCGTAGTCCCCAGGATATGATTTATTACTTCTCTGCTAAATATTTCCCCGCTCATAAGAAACAGGCTGCCTTAAGGGAAATATATAATTTTGTGCAAATTGAAGAAGAGAGTCTCCCACAAGCTTGGGGGAGGCTTCTCCAATTACTTAATGCCTTGCCTGATCATCCTCTCAAGAAAAATGAAATACTTGATATCTTTTATAATGCACTAACCGATGCTTCCAGAGACCACCTGGATATTTGTGCTGGTTGTGTTTGAAGGGAAAGAACTGTTGAGCAAGCTGAATTGCTATTGAATAATATATTGAGTAATGATAATGATTGGACACTTCCTGAACCAACTCCTAAGGCAACTCCGAAGAAAAGGGGTATTATATTTCTCAGTCCTGAAGATATGCAAGAGGCAAAGAAATCTATTAAAGAAAAGGGTATTAAAGCTGAAGAAGTTAAGAATTTACCACCTATTGAAGAAATACATGGTCTTAATAACCCGACACAGGTAGTAAAGGTAAATTCTCTCTATAGATTTGATGAAGGTGATATTCCTCGTAATAAGTCTGCTAGCCAATGCTTGGATGAGTTTGACAATTTTATTGTTAAACAAGAAAACTTCAATGCTTATGTTGGTAGACAATTGAAACATAATGCTTATATGATTGAACACTTGAGTGATTATATGTCTAGAGTTAAAGGTAACCTTAAACATGCTTCTATGGTTACCACTCAAGTAGAACAAGTGCTTAAAGCACAAGATGATTTGCTCAGTGAATTGAATAATAAGAAAAATGATAATGTTGTAAGAGTTGTCACTAGAGGGGATAAAATGAATCAGGAACCTTTGTATCCTGAGGGCCACCCTAAGAGAGTTGAGCAAGATTCTCAGAGAACTAATGTTGATACACCTGGTCCTTCTAAGAAGAAGAAAAAGAAAAATGATAGGACTTTGCATGCTTCTAGTGAACCTGTTGTTGACACACCTGAGAATCCCAATGATATTTCTATTTCTGATGCTGAAACACAATCTGGTAATGAAGATGAACCTAGTGATAATGTTAATGATGTTGTTGATGCTCAACCAAGCAATAACAATGATGTAGAGATTGAACCTGTTGTTGATCTTGATAACCCACAATCAAAGAATCAACGTTATGATAAGAGAGACTTTGTTGCTAGGAAGCACGGTAAAGAAAGAGAACCATGGGTTCAGAAACGCATGCCTTTTCCTCCTAAACCATCCAAGAAAAAGGATGATGAGGATTTTGAGTGCTTTGCTGAAATGGTTAGACCTATCTTTTTGCGTATGCGTTTCACTAATATGTTTAAAATGAATCATTATGCTAAGTATATGAAAGATATTGTTACAAATAAAAGAAAGATACCGGAAGCTGAAATTTCCACCAAGCTTGCCAATTATACTTTTAAAGGTGGAATACCTAAGAAACTAGGAGATCTCGGAGTACGAACTATACCATGCTCCATTAAAAGAAACTATGTTAAAACTGCTTTATGTGATCTTGGAGCCGGTGTTAGTGTTATGCCTCTCTTTTTATATCATAGACTTGATTTGAATAAGTTGACACCTACTGAAATATCTTTGCAAATGGACGATAAATCAACTGCTATACCTGTCGGTATTTGTGAGGATGTGCCTCTTGTGGTTGCAAATGTTACTATTTTAACGGACTTTGTTATTCTTGATATCCCCGAGGACGATAGTATGTCTATTATCCTTGGTAGACCCTTTTTGAATATTGCAGGGGTTGTTATTGATTGCAACAAAGGCAATGTCACTTTTCATGTTAATGGTAATGAGCATACGGTACACTTTCCGAGGAAACAACCTCACGTCCACAGTATTAATTCTATTGGAAAATTTTCAATGATTACTATTGGAGGTTTTGAATTCCCTCTCCCTACTGTCAAGAAGAAATATGATATTCTTATTATTGGGGACATGCATATCCCCGTTGAGGTAACCTAGTGTTATTCGAAAATTCTCCGGTTTCATGCGATTCGGAAAGAGTTTGTTAACAAGACTTTATCAACCTTGTTAGTGGATTCCTTTTGATGAGCATGATATGGATGAAGTTAGAAAGCACAACTCGCTGTACCCTCCTTTTACTTTCTGTTATTTAGATTAAATAAAGCAAAAATAGTATTTTCTGTCTGTTTTCTGAATTATCCTTGCAATAAAAAATACCCCAAAAATAAAAGTTCTACAAATGTCCTGAAAATGAAATATGATTTTTTGTGGAATATTTTGAGAGTCTCTGGCACTAAGAACACACCAGGGGGTCCCACCATTTGGCCATGAGGGTGCAGGGCACGCCCAACCCCCTGGGGCGCGCCCCCTGCCTCGTGGACCCCACGTGGCCCCCCTCCACTTATTCTAGCATCCACACACTTCATCTTCCTCCAGAAAAAATCATCCTGTGGCTCAAACCCGTGTTCTAGCTCATCTTGCTGCCATTTTCGATCTCCTTGCTCAAAGCTCCATTCACAAAACTGCTTTGGGGGATTGTTCTCCGGTATGTGACTCCTCCAATGGTCCAATTAGTTTTTGTTCTAGTGCTTTAATTATTGCAAATTTTTGTTGCTAAGGTGACCCTGTTCTTAAGCTTACATGTCAAATTTATATGGTCAAAAGTAGTTTTAATGCATGATATAGCCTCTAGGCACTTGGGGGAGTAGTTGCTATCAATCTTGTTGAGTTTGGTTCACTTTTATTTTGAGTCACTAAAAAATTCAGAAATTTTTCAGAGAAAGAAAAATGCATAGGAAAATGTACCAAGGTGGTTCCTCGAGGAAGCAAGGACCAAGGCTCGCGATACATGAGCCGGACGATGAACCACCGAGGGAAGCTCAAGTGCGGCCTTGTGAATGGCCGTCAGAGAAGTTTATGGTCCAGGCAGGCATCAAGGATGAATTTGATACGTATATGCGTAATGCTGATCTTGAGGACTTCATGTCAGATAAGTGCCTGCAGTACCACTACTTAACTGATTCCTTTGTGAGGAGGTTTAAATTTACATCCTCGCGCAATTCTCACACTGTTTTATTTGAACTTTTTGAAAAATCATATACCATGGACTTAACTCCCGCAGTGTGGCAATGTTAGTGAACCTTGCAAATCTGAATATAAGGACTTTCTTGCTAGTATCACTGTGGGGGAATCTAGGGAAATCACACAAGCTACCATAGGGAGCATTCGTTTCCCTTCCACACATTATTTTGCTCTCTTTATTGGTAGATGCATTAACGGTAAAGATGAGGCTTGTCACATGTGCGTTCTAGATCTTAGTGTCCTCAAAATTGCGGTATTAGGTGATAAACAATATAACTTGGGGGCCATTGTTGCACGAAGGTTGCATCTTAACGGTATAAGTAGAGATTTTCTTGGTGGAGTTTATGCAACTCATGTAGCTAATTATCTTAATATACCCATACATGGAAATGATATAGAGTTGCCTCCTGCTTATCTAGATTATAGTGCTATGGTTCGCCATCAGTTTCTTGAGAGGAATGAACAGTTCCTCCAGTACCGACTAATCTTTGACAGACAACGCACTGTCCATGTTGCCTTCCATGCTCCTACTTTCTTTAACTTTCAGGCAAAAAGGAGATATGTTATAACCAGGGAGGAGGCGAACGAGTATGAGAGGAGGACGGACGCAGCTCGCCTCGAAGTTGCAGCTCTTCAGGCAGTAGCTGTTGCGTCTCAGTACGACCCCAGCTACGACTTCGGATATCCGCCAGGACAGCAGTGGCCATAGACCAACTTAGGCCAAAAGCCTAAGCTTGGGGGAGTACGTATTTTTCACCGACATTACATTCATGTTCACACACTCATTCTAGTTGTCGGTGCTCATACTTTTTCATTGTACTATCCATGCTAGTTTATTTTCTTTTTCCAAGCCTTCTTCTTGTGTGTTTGAAAAACCTTAAGAAGAACCAAAAAATTTGTTGTATCTTTTAGCTAGTTTACTTTCCATGCTTGTAGTAGTAGTAATTAAAAGAAAACCCAAAAAGATTTCTCGTTCTTCTTTTGCTTGTTGGGAGCTTTCCCGTGTAAATAGTTTTATTTCTTTTCTTATTCTTTGGGAGTCGAGAGGAGAAGACCATGATGAAAAAGTTGAGCAGCTCTCTTATGCATTATTGTTGATTTAACCAAGAGCTCACATTACCTTGTCTTCTCCCTTGTATTAAATGCTTGCAGATTCCAGCTTAGTCCAATGCACATGCACTATTATTATTATCCGCACCATTCGGTCATGCAAGTGAAAGGCAATAATGATGATATATGATGGATTGATTGAGATGAGAGAAGCTGGTATGAACTCGACCTATCTTTTTTTGTAAATATGATTAGTTCAAACTTCCTGATTCAGCCTATTATGAATGAAACATGTTTGCAATGACAATTAGAGATTATAGTTTCCCATGTCATGCTTAATTAGGTAGGAGTTTATAATGGTTTACCTTGCGTGCCAACATGCTATTAAAATGGTTGTGATGTGGTATGATAGGGTGGTATCCTCCTTTGAACGCTTTGAGTGGCTTGACTTGGCACATTTTCATGCATGTAGTTGAAACAAAATCAACATAGCCTCCACGATATTTATGTTCATGACGATTTATATCCTACTCATGCTTGCACTCATTGTTGATTAATCTTAATGCATGTTCATGACTGTTGTCGCTCTCTAGTTGGTCGCTTCCCAGTCTCTTTCTAGCCTTCACTTGTACTAAGCGGGAATACTGCTTGTGCATCCCCTTCCATAAACCCCGAAGTTATTCCATATGAGTCCACCATACCTCCCTATATGCGGTATCTACCTTCCGTTCCAAGTAAATTTGTATGTGCCAAACTCTAAACCTTCAAATGAAATTCTGTTTTGTATGCTCGAATAGCTCATGTATCAACTAGAGCTGTCTATATCTTCCATGCTAGGTGGGTTATTCTCATGTTGAGTGGAATTCTCTCATCACTCACGAGAAAATGGCTGGTAACCGGGATGCCCGGTTCCATGCTCAAATCAAAATAATTGCAAACAAAACTCCCCCAGGATTGTTGTTAGTTGGAGGCACCAGTTGTTTCGGACAAGCCATGGATTGATGTTTGTTGGTGGTGGGGGAGTATAAAATTTACCATTCTGTTTGGGAACCGCCTATAATGTGCGTAGCATGGAAGATATCAAGATCTCTTGGTTGTTATGTTGACAATGAAAGTATGCCACTCAAAATATTATTTATCTCTGTTTCTAAACTCGAGCTCTGGCACCTCTGCAAATCCCTGCTTCCCTTTGTGAAGGGCCTATCTATTTACTTTTATGTTGAGTCATCATCCTCTTATTAAAAAGCACCAGTTGGAGAGCACCGCTGTCATTCGCATGCATTGCTATTAATTTACATTGAGGATGACCGTGACTGGATCTCTTTTACCATGAATTACAATGTTTAGTCAGTCCTTGATCTTCAGGGGTGCTTGCATTTATGTTTTGCGGTCTCAGAAATGGCTAGCGAGATACCATCTTGTTATATCATATTATGATTGTTTTGAGAAAGTGTTGTCATCCGAGATTTATTATTATTGCTCGCTAGTTGATTATGCCATTGATATGAGTAAATATGAGACCTAAATGTTATTGTGAATATGGTTAGTTCATAATCTTTGCTGAAAACTTGAATGGTGGCTTTACATATTTGCAACAACAAGATCAAACAGAGTTTGTAAAAGTTTTTCTTTATCACTTTCAGTTTGTCAACTGAATTGCTTGAGGACAAGCAAAGGTTTAAGCTTGGGGGAGTTGATACGTCTCCGATGTATCTACTTTTCCAAACACTTTTGCCCTTGTTTTGGACTCTAACTTGCATGATTTGAATGGAACTAACCCGGACTGACGATGTTTTCAGCATAATTGCCATGGTGTTATTTTTGTGCAGAAATAAAAGTTCTCAAAATGACCTAAAAATCCACGGAGACACGTTTTGGAATTTATAAAAAATATCGGCGAAAGAATCAGCATCAGGGGGCCCACACCCTGTCCACGAGGGTGTCGGGCGCCCCCCTGGGGGGCGCCCCTGGGACTCCACCGACCTCAACCCCAACTCCATATATTCACATTCGGGGAGGAAAAAATTAGAGATAAGGATTCATCATGTTTTACGATACGGAGCCGCCGCCAAGCCCTAATCTTCCTCAGGAGGGCTGATCTAGAGTCCGTTCGGGGCTCCGGAGAGGGGAATCCGTCACCATCGTCATCATTAACCTTCCTCCATCACCAATTTCATGATGCTCTCCGCCGTGCGTGAGTAATCCCATCGTAGGCTTGCTAGACAGTGATGGGTTGGATGACATTTACCATGTAATCGAATTAGTTTTGTTAGGGTTTGATCCCTAGTATCCATTATGTTCTAAGATTGATGTTGCTATGACTTTGTCATGCTTAATGCTTGTCACTAGGGCCCGAGTGCCATGATTTCAGATCTGAACCTATTATGTTTTCAGGAATATATGTGAGTTCTTGATCCTATTTTGCAAGTCAATAGTCACCTACTATGTGTTATGATCCGGTAACCCCGAAGTGACAATAATCAAGACCACTCCCGGTGATGATCGTAGTTTGAGGAGTTCATGTATTCACTAAGTATTAATGCTTTGGTCCGGTACTCTATTAAAAGGAAGCTTTAATATCCCTTAGTTTCCAATAGGACCCCGCTGCCACGGGAGGGTAGGACAAAAGATGGCATGCAAGTTCTTTTCCATAAGCACATATGACTATATTCGGAATACATGCCTACATTACATTGATGAACTGGAGCTAGTTCTGTGTCACCCTATGTTATAACTGTTGCATGAGGAATCGCATCCAACATAATTATCCATCATTGATCCATTGCCTACGAGCTTTTCACATATTGATCTTTGCTTAGTTACTTTTCCGTTGGCACTGTTACGATTGCTACAAAAACTGCTACTGTTACTCTTGACAACGTTACCGTTACTTCCATACTACTTTTCTACTAAATACTTTGCTGCAGATATTAAGTCTTTCATGTGTGGTTGAATTGACAACTCAACTGCTAATACTTGAGAATATTCTTTGGCTCCCCTTGTGTCGAATCAGTAAATTTGGGTTGAATACTCTACCCTCGAAAATTGTTGCGATCCCCTATACTTGTGGGTTATCACCCAACAAACACCTTCGGAGGCACTTGTAGAGCATCTTTATAATCACCCAGTTACGCTATGACGTTTGATACCACACAAGGTGTTCCTCCGGTATTCGGGAGTTGCATAATCTCATAGTCAAAGGAATTTGTATAAGTCACGAAGAAAGCAAGCGACTTGGGGGCTGGATATGGTTGGGCCTTTCAAAAGGTCCAAAGATAAGAAGACCCACCTCCTAGTGGCGGTTGACAAGTTTACAAAGTGGGTGGAGGCAGAACCTGTTAGCAAGTGTGATGCGGCCACGGCGGTCAGTTCATCAAAAAAAGTGATTTTCCGGTTTGGCTTTCCACACAGTATCATCACAGATAATGGTACCAATTTGTCCAAGGGTGCCATGAAGGAGTTCTGCGAACGGGAGCACATCCGGCTTGACGTTTCATCAGTGGCACACCCACAGTCCAATGGTCAAGCAGAAAGGGCTAATCAAGAGATCTTGAGAGGCATCAAGCCCCGGCTTATGGTTCCTTTGCAGAGAACACCAGGTTGTTGGGTAGAAGAGTTACCATCTGTGTTATGGAGCATCAATACTACACCCAACAGATCAACAGGATATACACCGTTCTTCATGGTCTACGGAGCGGAGGCGGTTCTCCCTAGTGATATCCGTCATGACTCACCTCGTGTGGCGGCTTATGTTGAAGCGGACAACGAGACAGCACGGCAAGACGCTTTGGACCTGTTGGATGAAGAACGTGACATAGCAGCCGCCCGCTCAGCGATTTACCAACAGGATCTTCGTCGTTATCTCAGTCGCCGAGTCAAAACCAGAACCTTTCAGGAAGGAGATTTGGTGCTTCGGCTCATCCAAGATCAGACTGATATGCATAAGCTATCCCCACCTTGGGAGGGACCTTTCGTGGTCAGCAAGAATCTGCACAACGGGTCATACTATCTGATCGATATTCGAGAGCATAAAGACTCACGTACATCAGAGGAGGAGACCAACAGGCCATGGAACATAGCTCATCTTCGGCCTTACTATACCTGAGCCATTGGCTCTACTTATGTACATATTACGACGATGTATATATTATGATTAAATATAACAAACCGGAACCTCAGCTAAAGCGGGGTATCCATTCTTTTACATCATGTGTGGTTACACGGAGTTGTTCTAAAGCGGCCTCCGGTTTACCCCTTGAGTTAGCTTTTCAAAGCGTCATGTTATATCACCTGGGGGCTTGGTCGTGTCCGAACCAATGCAATACCTCTTGATAGGCGAGAGCCACCAGATCACTTGGGGACTTGGTCACGTCTGAACCAGTCACGCCTCTTGATCGGCCTAAGGCCACAGAATCACTTGGGGGCTTGGTCGAACCCGAACCATTGCCACGCCTCTTGATCGGCATAAGTGCCACGGTTTCATTGGGGGACCTGGCTGACTTGAACCATAGCTACACCTATCGGGAGCTTGGTCGTGTCCGACCATGGTAACGCCATCTGATCGGCTCAAATAAAGCCTCTTTTTGCAAACGGTTTTATCATTGCCTTTGCTTCACAATTTTCTTTGATAGATATTTCTTTCTTTTTGTTGCGTTTTTTTAAACCGACAAAGTTTTAAGCCGGTTCAAACTGTCAATTGACGGAACACGGTCCATTTTTAATCCGGAGACTATTTGCCCGGTTTGATTTTTTGTTAACATCCTATTACGGAGTAACACGGTGTTTTATTATAACCCGACACGGTTTACATGGTAAACCGGCATTATATATATACAGGAGCTGCTATCTCCTCCAACAGTGTGGGTTTATAAACCTCCGCTTCAAGATTGGCCAAGCTAACTTCATGCCCAACGATGGCAGGTATTATGTATCTCAAAGATTTGATCATATGCTTAAATTTCAGATATTTTGATTTCATTTATGCAGACATCATACTCCGCCTGACGGTACAACCGCGGTGGCACTTTAAGATTTTTTATATTGCAGAAAATACTTTGGAAAGTTCATCACCCAAAGGAAGAACAAGTTGCAGTAATTATGCACGAAGGCATATCAACATCAAGAGTATCGGCTAGCCTATTACAAGGCAACACGGTGCCCAAAATAAGATCATTGTTTTTTCGCAAAGGAGAAGCAGTTTAAACCGGCTTCCGGTTCAAGCTTGGTCACCAGCCTGGCCTGATGGTTGTGGGTCATCCCGCGCCGCGTCAACTTCAGCTTCTCTACCCAGCGGCTGGAAATCAACAGTTGTCCAGTCGATTCCCATTAATGCTTGAAAGACAGCTTCATCATGGATCAGCAATGACGGTCCAATATCGGGAGCATAAGTATGCTTACAGATTGGAGGGATACGATTTTCCGCTTCAGGAATGGGTGCAACTACTCGCTTGTTTTGGTTGTCATATTGGGCTTGATAATGAGACAAGTCTGCTTCTTCAACCAATTGAAAAGCTAGCGGACGCACCTCCCGGTTTATTGCTCGCAGATCCGCTTCACTAAACTCTGACCCGTCTTCCTTCAAGCTAGGATAGCCCTGAGCCGCTTCAACGGGATCAAAATCCGGCACCCAAGCTTTTACCCGGATTAAGGCATTGATCGCACCAGTTCGAGCAGCAGATTTCTTCAGCTCTTCAACCCGGGCAGGAAGCATCGACAGTTCCTTCAGAGTGTCCTGAATCAAAGTGGGCGCCGAATTGTTGTGGGATGCAGTAGAGATGATCTGCTGTGCACCAGTGTACAGTTGTTCGATCAATGTGTAGGCGGCTTTCAATTTCTTCCGCACATCTGACCCCAAGTGACCAATGCGTGTCCCTAAAATATTACAAAGGGTTAACAAACCGGCAGCTCTATAAGACGGCCGAATCAATCCAGAAATCAAACCAGCTTACCAAAGATAGCAGCGGTCATGGCATACACGTGCTGCTTTATGCTGGTCAGTTCGTCCACCACCGGTTTCAGTGCATCCTCGGCATCCTCTGCTCGTTTGGTTAAAGCGGATTTTTCAGTGGCCCAATCCGCCCGCTCCTTCTTGAAATCCTTCTTAAGTTGTTCCATGATGCTTAAAGCGCTGGTCAACTCCTCTTTTGCTTTTGAGGTTTCAGTCTGTTGGGACTTCAGATTTTCTTGGAGATTGGCGACTTGGTTTTCTTTTGTCTTCAGCTCAGCCTGCATACAGACAGTTATATGATTCAGCAAGCAGTGCAAGAATTGAAGCACCAACCACATAACAAGTTATGCACTTGGTACTTGGGGGCTAATGCCTATTTGATCTTCATATTTCACTTGATTATAAAGTCCCAAGATCAATACAAGTATTCAACTTGGCACTTGGGGGCTAATGGCTATTTGCTCGAATAAATTCTGATGCTGCGATCTCAATTACTTAAAGTCCCAGTTTAACTACACTAAGTTGAACCGGCCCTTGGGGGCTACATCAGCGAATTCCGAAGCATTGGGATTTATATTAGCAAGTCCCGGTTTGAATGAAGATTCTAAACCGGCCCTTGGGGGCTAGGAGAGTTAACAAGATTGAAATATCCAAGCAGGAAAAAGTACATGAAAGTTACCTCAAATTTCTCTTTCATCATATTCACCAGACCAGCTTCATAATCACGGCTGGTATACAGCCGGTTCAGGTAGCCAAAATGAAGATCTTGGGCATTCAGAGCAGCATAGGTTGCCAAGTCAACATTCCACTTGCCTTTGCCCATGGCAACAAATTCTTCTTTGGCGGTATGCTTGGATAAAACAACAGGATTGCTGGGCTCTGTACGGCCAATGCCAGTAATTACAACTTCATCATCACCGGTTTGCATTGGCGCAGTCGGTTTGTCAGCAGGCTGGGATGGACTGGTGGATCTCCTAAACCGGATGGGGCTTGTGGGCTGGTTGACAGGGCTTGAGGTGTCAATAGGCCTTTCTTCAGCAATAAAATCGTCATCCTGCTGTGGTGGATCATTGGTTATATCTTCAGGAATAGCCGCTTCAAGATCTGGTGTTTTACCCGGTTCAGGGACGGCATCCTCCTCGGCCGCTTTATCCAGGCGAGCCTTCTTGCTTGGCCTAGGCTTGGCCCTAAAAGGAATAACAAAGTCAAATACAGCATATGTTCCAAGGTGATGTACCAGAAATATTATGATAAGTATAGCTTACCCAAGCACCATTTTGAGCGGTGGCAGCTGAGTAGCCGATAACTCGCCAGAGGATGAGTGGGAAGTAACCTGATAATCGGAGTCAGATGGATTAAGGGGTTGATGAAAACAGCCCGCTTTAGGACAAGCACTGACAAGCAAATTAGAGACCTCTGAACGGCGTTTCCGAACCGGACTATTTGGTAAACCGGCGGAGGTAACTACCTGGCCGCTGTGCCGAGTTGTGCGGCGAGCTTCGTGCTGTTGGGTCTTCATAAGAAATTTGGGATCCAAGTAAGCAAGAGGATGAGAAAATTTAACCTTCCGGTTTGCCTGACGGATTTTTAGTGAAGGCAAAGGGTTTGAATCGGAAGAGAGAGTAATTACCTCTGCAGCATCAGCATGGATGGCTTCGGCATCATCCTGACAAATATCATCATCAATAAGGCATATGAAAAATAAGCCAAGTGAGTCAAGCTCTACCTCAAGGTCCGGATTACCCACATCATCATCAGGGGCAGGATCAGAAGATGCAGTGTTTTTCTTCTTATGAGCAGGCCGTTTCACGACTTTAGTCTTTGGCCGGGTTGGTCTTTTCGGTTTGTTTGTTTTTTCTGGCTTCTCCTGTGGAAGCTTCTTGCTCCAAAACGGATCATTGCCCTGTTTAAACAGACATTGATATCAAATAATGACCAGATATATCAATAACAGGTTCAGTAAAAAGAAAAATCAAACTCTTACAGCTGGTGGTCTGTTGGTGGCACAGAAGGGAAGCAGGCCGGTTCGAGCACAGATGTGTTCCGGTTCATTCAGCATTTTATTCACAGCCTCTGTGATTTCTTCGTCGGTGAGCTGGATGTTAGCATGTCGCAGTGGGTCATCAACACTGCCAGTATACTCGCACATCAAACCAGAGCGCTGACTAAGGGGCAGTATGCTCCACGATATCCAACAGCGAGCGAGATCAACCCCTGTTAAACCGTTGGCCATGAAGGCTCTGAGCTTGGACAGTTGAGGAGCGTATTTGCTTCTCTCCTTGGCAGTCAACCTTTGTGGAAAGGGGTGTGTATTGCTAAGCCGCTCCGGACGAAAGCCAGGCAAAGGATTTTCACCAACAGGGGAGGTGTCTTTGCAATAGAACCATGTTTGATTCCACTCTTTGGGGTGGCTGTGCAGTTTGGCGTGAGGGTCTGTGACCTCTTTCCTTTTCTGAATCGCCACACCACCCAATTCTGTATTTGAACCGTCAGTAAACTCAGTACGGCGGTTTAGATGGAAGCAGTCTCTGAACAACTCAACTGTGGGCTCCTCTTGAAAGAACACCTCATAGAGCACTTGGAAGTGACACATGTTTGTAACAGAGTTGGGGCCAGTGTCTTGTGGGCGGAGTTGAAAATTGGTCAAAACATCCCGGTAAAATTTAGAACCGGGCGGCTTAAAGCCCCGGGCTAAGTGATCTACGAAAACGACAACCTCTCCTTCTTGAGGTGTGGGAGGGCATTCTTTGCCAGGGACCCTCCAATGGATGGTATTCTTGCTGCCTAAGGCGCCGATCAGGACTAAATTGTTTAGTTGAGTCTCTGTGACGCAAGAAGGAACCCAGTTGCACTCATATACTTGCTTGGCCATAATGAAATCTACAAGATAGGTGATTCTGGTTCAAGAATGCATTGATTAAAGTACACTGGTATGTACAATGTTAAACCGGAGACAACTATATCTAAACCGGAGTTTTATGAAGCAACAGCATCTGGCGGTTCAACAAGGGGACTAATGGTATATACCGGTTTGTTAATTTTTTTCTACACCAAGTTAAACCGCCGGATCTAAGCATTGAAACAGTTGAGATTGCGGATGGGTAAGTGTACAGAAACAGATTTCACAAGATTTCTCTATAGCGATGGATCTGAAGCAAGTTTAGAAAAGAAGGAAATATTCAAAAGCTCAAAGCAGAACAGTATTGAATCAATGGGCGGAAATATATGTGAGATCTATGGTTTTAGGCATGAAACTAAAGGCAGATACTAAAAGTTATCACTACACAGAGAAGGGGTTCACATATGTATCCAGGAGCTAGCATATGAACAAGGAGCAGGCGATGAACACTAGAGAGCATGGAAACCTTAGAATAGATCTATAATGAAAAAGATAGAAGACTTACCGGAGCTGAGGAAAACGCGGAAGGTCGCCGCGATGCTCTGGTACGCTCAGGGTGATGTAGCGGCCAAGGTTGGTGCAGTAGTTGACGGCGGCGGCGGAGCTCCGAAGCTGGGCGACACAAGGAAGACGAAGCAGAAGGGCATGAAGGAAAAAAAAGAAATGAACCTTTGGTCCTATTTATAAAGAAAGGGTCATGTGTCAGGTGCGAGAATCAAGGGGCCGCGAATTTGGAAACAGAGCTGTCGCCTCGATTGTCGCGGATCTATTAAACAAGAAGGTATCATGGATAGTTTCTTTATGACAGATGACGTCACTCCGGTTTATAGCAATCAGAGAAGATGACATCACGGCAGTTCACCAAACTACAAGAAGATGTTCAAGATGAAGTTTTTGCTAAAGGATTGACATGAACCTGTTCAAATCAATCTGGGGCCTAATGTTGGGGATATTACTACTGGGCGTAAACCGGCCTATCTGGGTCGGGTTAACTTCATCAGTAGTTAAGTATGTTAAAGCCCATGAAGGTAGATGAGGGCTTAAAGCCCATGATCGGTTTAAGGCCTGTAGCCGTAAACCGGCGTCGGTATGTAAACTTGTATTGTAAGTTAGGAATAAGTAGAGACCAAACCGAACACGTATATGAGCCGGTGTTGGGACTCTGTAAACCGACGGGCGTCACCCATGTATATAAGGGGACGACCCGGCGACGGTTCAAGGACAACAGACAACAACTCGAGACTTAGGCGAAGCTTGTTTGCTCCCTAGTCACCAAAACCCCATCAATTCCATCACAACTAGACGTGGGATTTTACCTTCATCGAAGGGGCCGAACTAGTATAAACTCTCTTGCGTCCCTGTGTCTGCTTTAACCCCTTCAAGCTAACCCGTGGCGATGGCTCCATGACTAAGTCCTTTCTCTAGGACATCTGCCGTGACAAAACCACGACAAGATGCATGCTGGATAGCGGTCAATGAGTGGAGTAATAGTAGTAGATGCAGGCAGGAGTCGATCTACTTGTCTCGGACGTGATGCCTATATACATGATCATACCTAGATATTCTCATAACTATGCTCAATTCTGTCAATTGCTCAAGAGTAATTTGTTCACCCACCGTAGAATACTTATGCTCTCGAGAGAAGCCACTAGTGAAACCTATGGCCCTCGGGTCTATCTTTATCATATTAATCTCCTACTACTTAGTTATTTCCTTTGCTTTTTACTTTGCCTTTATTTTACTTTGCATCTTTATCACAAAAATACCAAAAATATTATTTTATCATATCTATTAGATCTCACTCTCGTAAGTGGCCGTGTAGGGATTGACAACCCCTATTCGCGTTGGTTGCGAGGATTTATTTGTTTTGTGCAGGTACGAGGGACTAGCGCATAGCCTCCTACTGGATTGATACCTTGGTTCTCAAAAACTGAGGGAAATACTTACGCTACTTTGTTGCATCATCCCTTCCTCTTCGGGGAAAACCAACGCAGTGCTCAAGAGGTAGCAAGAAGGATTTCTGGCGCCGTTGTCGGGGAGGTCTATGCAAAATTCAACATACCAAGTACCCATCACATACCCTTATCTCCCGCATTACATTATTTGCCATTTGCCTCTCGTTTTCCTCTCCCCCACTTCACCCTTGCTGTTTTATTCGCCCTCTCTCTCTCTCTCTCTCTATCCGCCCTCTCTTTCTCTATTTGCCACTTTTTACCCGTTTGCTTTTTGTTTGCTTGTGTGTTAGTTTGCTTGCTCGCCTCAAATGGCTCTACCTAAATTTGGCGATCTCCACCTTAAAAGGCTAGAAGAGATCGAGAGCAATGTCAGGAGTTTTATGGTTTTGCAATTTGAACATATTAGTTTCTTCAGAAACGAGCTTAAGGAACAGAAAATTTTTATGAGTTTTATGAATAAAGAGCTTGATGATATGTCTAAAGAATTCGATGGTTTAAGGTCCCACATTGCTTGCCTTGAGAAATTGACTGCTGAAATTTCGGATAAGCAGGCCACCTTAGTTAATAGGATGGCTGCTAAACCGGATTGCTATGAAAATAAAGATAAAGATCTAAAAGTTATTGATGTGTCCCCTATTAAATCTTTGTTTTGTAATATGAATCTTGATAATGATGGGACTCAATATGATCCACCTTTACCTAGAAGGTGTTCCAAGAATTCGGAATTTTTTGATCTTGATGCTAAAATTGATAAAAGTGGGATTGAAGAAATTAAAACCCTAGATGTTGCTAAACCTACTATTATGGATCTCAAGGAATTTAACTATAAAAATTGCTCTTTGATTGATTCTATTTCCTTGTTACAATCCGTGCTAAATTCTCCTCATGCTTATAGTCAAAATAAAGCGTTTACTAAACATATCGTTGATGCCTTGATGCAATCTTATGAAGAAAAACTTGAATTGGAAGTTTCTATCCCTAGAAAGCTTTATGATGAGTCGGAACCAACAATTGAAATTAAAATTAAAGATCATGAATGCTATGCTTTATGTTATTTGGGTGCTAGTGTTTCCACGATTCCAAAGACTTTGTGTGATTTGTTAGGTTTCCGTGATTTTGATGATTGCTCTTTAAACTTGCACCTTGCGGATTCCACTATTAAGAAACCTCTGGGAAGAATTAATTATGTTCTTATTTTTGCAAATAGGAATTATGTGCCCGTAGATTTTATTGTTCTTGACATAGATTGCAATCCTTCATGTCCTATTATTCTTGGTAGACCTTTCCTTATAACGATTGGTGCAATTATTGATATGAAGGAAGGAAATATTAGATTCCAATTTCCATTAAGGAAAGGCATGGAACACTTTCCTAGAAATAAAATTAAATTACCTTATGAATCTATTATGAGAGCCACTTATGGATTGCCTACCAAAGATGGCAATACCTAGATCTATCCTTGCTTGTTATGCCTAGCTAGGGGCGTTAAACGATAGCGCTTGTTGGGAGGCAACCCAATTTTATTTTTATTCCTTGATTTTTGCTCCTGTTTAGTAATAAATAATTTATATAGCCTTTGTTTTGGTTGTTTTTTTAATTAGTGTTTGTGCCAAGTAGAACTGTTGGGAAGACTTGGGGAAAGTATTGTTACACTTGCGGTAAAAAACAGAAACTTTAGCGCTCACGAGGACTGCTGCCATTTTTTTTGGAAAGTGATATTTAGTTAATTATTTTTGGGGATGATTAATAGATAAATTCCTCACGTCCAGAAATTTATTTTATAATTTTTGGGGTTCCAGATCTTGCGCTAGCTACAGATTACTACAGACTGTTCTGTTTTTGACAGATTCTGTTTTTCGTGTGTTGTTTGCTTATTTTGATGAATCTATGGCTAGTAAAATTGTTTATAAATCATATAGAAGTTGGAATACAGTAGGTATAATACCAATATAAATAAAGAATGAGTTCATTACAGTACCTTGAAGTGGTCTTTTGTTTTCTTTCGCTAACGGAGCTCACGAGATTTTCTACTTTAAGTTTTGTGTTGTGAAGTTTTCAAGTTTTGGGTAAAGATTTGATGGATTATGGAACAAGGAGTGGCAAGAGCCTAAGCTTGGGGATGCCCGTGGCACCCCCAAGATAATCTAAGGACACCTAAAAGCCAAAGCTTGGGGATGCCCCGGAAGGCATCCCCTTTTTCGTCTACTTCTATCGGTAACTTTACTTGGAGCTATATTTTTATTCGCCACATGATATGTGTTTTGCTTGGAGCTTATTGTATGATTTGAGTCTTTACTTTTTAGTTTACCACAATCATCCTTGCTGTACACACCTTTTGAGAGAGTCATACATGATTTGGAATTTGTTAGAATACTCTATGTGCTTTACTTATATCTTTTGAGTTATGTAGTTTTGCTCTAGTACTTCACTTATATCTTTTAGAGCACGGTGGTGGATTTGTTTTATAGAAACTATTGATCTCTCATTCTTCACTTAGATTATTTTGAGAGCCTTTAATAGCATGGTAATTTGCTTAAAATCCTAATATGCTTGGTACACAAGATTAATAATAAAACTTTCTTATGAGTGTGTTGAATACTATGAGAAGTTCGATGCTTGATAATTGTTTTGAGATATGAAGATGGTGATATTAAAGTTGTGCTAGTAGAGTAGTTGTGAATTTGAAGAATACTTGTGTTAAAGTTTGTGATTCCCGTAGCATGCATGTATGGTGAACCGTTATGTGATGAAGTCGGAGCATGATTTATTTTTTGATTGTCTTCCTTATGAGTGGCAGTCGGGGACGAGCGATGGTCTTTTCCTACCAATCTATCCCCCTAGGAGCATGCGCGTAATACTTTGCCTTGATAACTTGTAGATTTTTGTAATAAGTATATGAGTTCTTTATGACTAATGTTGAGTCCATGGATTATACGCACTTTTCTCACCCTTCCACCTTTGCTAGCCTCTCTAATACCGCGCACCTTTCGCCGGTATCATACACCCACCATATACCTTCCTCAAAACAGCCACCATACCTACCTATTATGGCATTTCCATAGCCATTCCGAGATATATTTCCATGCAACTTTCCACTGTTCTGTTTATTATGACACACTCCATCATTGTCATATTGCTTAGCATGATCATGTAGTCAACATCGTATTTGTGGCAAAGCCACCGTTCATAATTCTTTCATACATGTCACTCATGAGTCATTGCATATCCCGATACACCGCCGGAGGCATTCATGTAGAGTCATATTTTGTTCTAAGTATCAAGTTGTAATTGTTGAGTTGTAAGAAAAATAAAAGTGTGATGATCTTCATTATTAGAGCATTGTCCTAGTGAGGAAAGTATGATGGAGACTATGATTCCCCCACAAGTCGGGATGAGACTCCGGACTAAAAAAAGAGGCCATAAAAAAGAAGAAGAGAAAAGGCCCAAATAAAAAAAAGAGAGAGAAAAAGAGAGAAGGGACAATGCTACTATCCTTTTACCACACTTGCGCTTCAAAGTAGCACCATGATATTCATGATAGAGAGTCTCCTATGTTGTCACTTTCATATACTAGTGGGAATTTTTCATTATAGAACTTGGCTTGTATATTCCAATGATGGGCATCCTCAAATTGCGCTAGGTCCTCATGAGCAAGCAAGTTGGATGCACACCCACTTAGTTTCTTTTTGAGCTTTCATATACCTATATCTCTAGTGCATCCGTTGCATGGCAATCCCTACTCACTCACATTGATATATATTGATGGGCATCTCCATAGCCCGTTGATACGCCTAGTTGATGTGAGACTATCTTCTCCCTTTTTGTCTTCTCCACAACCACCATTCTATTCCACCTATAAGTGCTATGTCCATGGCTCACGCTCATGTATTGCGTGAAGATTGAAGAAGTTAGAGAACACCAAAAGTATTAAACAATTGCTTGGGTTGTCATCGGGGTTATGCATGATTTAAATATTTTGTGTGGTGAAGATGGAGCATAGCCAGACTATATGATTTTGTAGGGATAACTTTCTTTGGCCATGTTATTTTGAGAAGACATAATTGCTTTGTTAGTATGCTTGAAGTATTATTATTTTTATGTCAATATTAAACTTTTGTCTTGAATCTTTCGGATCTGAATATTCATACCACAATTAAGAAGAATTACATTAAAATTATGCCAAGTAGCACTCCGCATCAAAAAATCTGTTTTTATCATTTACCTACTCGAGGACGAGCCGGAATTAAGCTTGGGGATGCTTGATACGTCTCCAACGTATCTATAATTTTTTATTGCTCCATGCTATATTATCTACTGTTTTGGACATTATTGGGCTTTATTATCCACTTTTATATTATTTTTGGGACTAACCTATTAACCGGAGGCCCAGCCCAGAATTGTTGTTTTTTGCCTGTTTAAGGGTTTCGAAGAAAAGGAATACCAAACGGATTCCAAACGGAATGAAACCTTCGGGAACGTGATTTTCTCAACAAACAAGACCCAAGAGACTTGGATCCTACATCAAGACACAAAAGAGGAGGCCACGAGGTAGGGGGGCGCGCCCTCCACCCTCGTGGGCCCCCTGTTGCTCCACCGACGTACTCCTTCCTCCTATATATACCTACGTACCCCCAAACTATCAGATATGGAGCCAAAAAACCTAATTCCACCGCCGCAACTTTATGTATCCACGAGATCCCATCTTGGGGCCTGTTCCGGAGCTCCGCCGGAGGGGGAATCGATCACGGAGGGCTTCTACATCAACACCATAGCCCCTCTGATGAAGTGTGAGTAGTTTACCTCAGACCGACGGGTCAATAGTTATTAGCTAGATGGCTTCTTCTCTCTTTTTGGATCTCAATACAATGTTCTCCCCCTCTCTTGTGGAGAACTATTCGATGTAATCTTCTTTTTGCGGTGTGTTTGTTGAGACCGATGAATTGTGGGTTTATGATCAAGTCTATCTATGAACAATATTTGAATCTTCTCTGAATTCTTTTATGTATGATTGGTTATCTTTGCAAGTCTCTTTGAATTATCAGTTTGGTTTGGCCTTCTAGATTGATCTTTCTTGCAATGGGAGAAGTGCTTAGCTTTGGGTTCAATCTTGTGGTGTCCTTTCCCATTGACAGTAGGGGCAGCAAGGCACGTATTGTATTGTTGCCATCGAGAATAACAAGATGGGGTTTTCATCATATTGCATGAGTTTATCCCTCTACATCATGTCATCTTGCTTAAGGCGTTACTCTGTTTTTAACTTAATACTCTAGATGCATGCTGGATAGCGGTCGATGAGTGGAGTAATAGTAGTAGATGCAGGCAGGAGTCAGTCTACTTGTCTCGGACGTGATGCCTATATACATGATCAAACCTAGATATTCTCATAACTATGCTCAATTCTTTCAATTGCACAACAGTAATTTGTTCACCCACCATAGAATACTTATTGTAGGATCTAGAAGTAGATGTGTCTAAAGGGGGGGTGATTAGACACTTAGAGCTAAAGTTGCAATCTTTAAGCTTTTTCGGTTTAAGTGGGGTTTATTCACAATTTCAGCACACGCAATACATATCAAACAAGCATGCAAAGAGTATATGAGCAGCGGAATGTAAATCATGCAACTTGCAAGAATGTAAAGGGAAGGGTTTGGAGAGATCAAACGCAATTGGAGACACGGATGTTTTTCCCGTGGTTCGGATAGGTGGTGCTATCCTACATCCACGTTGATGGAGACTTCAACCCACGAAGGGTAACGGTTGCGTGAGTCCACACAGGGCTCCACCCAAGGGCAACGGTTGTGCGAGTCCACACAGGGCTCCACCCACGAAGGGTCCACGAAGAAGCAACCACCCACAAAGGGTCCACGAAGAAGCAACCTTGTCTATCCCACCATGGCCATCGCCCACGAAGGACTTGCCTCACTAGCGGTAGATCTTCACGAAGTAGGCGATCTCCTTGCCCTTACAAACTCCTTGGTTCAACTCCACAATCTTGTCGGAGGCTCCCAAGTGACACCTAGCCAATCTAGGAGACACCACTCTCCAAGAAGTAACAAATGGTGTGTAGGTAATGAACTCCTTGCTCTTGTGCTTCAAATGATAGTCTCCCCAACACTCAACTCTCTCTCATAGGATTTGGATTTGGTGGAAAGAAGATTTTGAGTGGAAAGCAACTTGGGAAGGCTAGAGATCAAGATTCATATGGTAGGAATGGAATGTCTTGGTCTCAACACATGAGTAGGTGGTTCTCACTCAGAACATATGAGTTGGACTGATGTGTGTGTTCTGATGGCTCTCTCACTGAATGAGAAAGAGGTGGAGGGGTATATATAGCCTCCACACAAAATCCAACTATTAAACACAATTTACCAATCTCGGTGGGACCGAATCAGAAAACTCGGTCTGACCGAAATAGTAAACCTAGTGATCGTTAGGAATTTCGGTGGGACTGACATGCAACTCGGTAGGACCGATTCAGTTAGGGTTTGGGCATAACGTAATCTCGGTGAGACCGATTACACAAACTCGGTGAGACCGAATTTGGTAATTAGCTAACCAGAGAGTTGGTCAAGCAAACTCGGTGGGACTGATTTGCTCTTTCGGTGAGACCGAGTGGAACTCGGTGAGACCGAAAAGTTACAAAGGGGAAACACTGAGTTTACATTGCAATCTTGGTGGGACCGATTCGCTCTTTCGGTGGGACCGAAAAGTTACGACAGGGAAACAGAGAGTTTGCAACCCCATCTCGGTGAGACCGAGATCCTTATCGGTAGAACCGAATTGCTAGGGTTTGGCAGTGGCTAATGATAAGTGAAACTCGGTGGCGCCGGATAGGAAGAATCGGTAGGACCGAGTTTGGCTTAGGGTTTAGGTCATATGTGGAAGTGGGAAAGTAGCTGAGGATTCTGGAGCATATCATTAAGCACATGAAGCAAGAGGCTCATTAAGCAACACCTCATCCCTCCTTGATAGTATTGGCTTTTCCTATGGACTCAATGTGATCTTGGATCACTAAAATGTAAAATTAAGAGTCTTGAGCTTGAAGCTTTAGCCAATCCTTTGTCCTTAGCATCTTGAAGGAGTTCCCACAACCTTTAGTCCATGCCACTCCATTGTTGAACTTACCTGAAACATGCTAGATAGAAATGTTAGTCCAACAAGAGATATGTTGTCATCAATTATCAAAACCACCTAGGGAGCACTTGTGCTTTCAATCTCCCCCTTTTTGATAATTGATGGCAACATACATCAAAGCTTTAGATAAAGATATAGAGATCAGCAAGTAAAGCTTTGGAAGGACATGTAACGAGCATAGGCTCCCCCTACATGTATGCACTCATGTAAATATGAAATATAGAGGCATGTGAGAGCATAACCATGACAGAGTAGGCAATGTGTTACTTGCATCTTGGCCATATGCATCAGAGCAAAAGATTATCAAGGAAAATACCTTCATGCTCATGAGTCCTTCTTGCAAACAGTATGTACATACGAAAGAATTCCTCATACTCATGATTTTGATGCATATACTTACCTTGTGGTCTTGAGTTGGCTTAGGATGGAATGAACCTACACAAAACAAGGTTAGATAACACAGGTACATCCACTAGCCAGAGCAAACAAAAGAAACCACAAGAATACCAAGACTGGGATGACATGTAGAGAGTGAGTACAAGGTACCACATTGAATTCAACATGTCCCCAAGAATAAAGATATGCAATGAATTTGACTGATTTCTTTTCCTTAGGTGTCTTGCTCCCCCTGAATCGTACATGGGATATTGGGAGAAGATAGGAAACAGAAAATCAGAGCTGAAAGATATGAATAGAACTTAATTCAAATGAGTTCATATGAACATGTCTTTCCCCCAAAAAGACATGTGGCATCTCTCCTCTTGAACATCAAGCATCTGGGATCCTTGAGTATTCTCTCCCCCTTGGAGATTTCTTTCTCCCCCTTAATATATGGGATCCTTGAGTATTATCTCCCCCTTAGTACTTTCTCCTTTGTAGGTGATAAGCTTTTGATGTGATATCTCTCTCCCTGATGATAAGCTTTGATGTGATCTCTCTCTCCCCCTTTGACATCAATTTCCAAGAAGGTTTTTCCTGGAATCCGTCGAATAGGTTTGGTCCTTGAGATTCAGTACAAAGCAGGGAATAAACTTGTGATGCTTGTGGTGGACAATATTCATTGAGTGGAGCTAGATCAGAAGAAACGTAGAACAAGTGGCAAACTGTTTTTCTGATTGCAAAGTCGGTGGCACCGAGTGGCATATTTCGGTGGTACCGAAAAGATTCGGTTGAACCAAGATTTGCAAGTCGGTGAAGCCGAGTTTACAAAAAAAAACACTTGTCACCTCGGCTCACTAGTCAAGTAAGATCTCACAAAGATTTGCAATGAATTTGCTGAAGGATTTGCAAGGAATTTGATGCGGAAATATGCAGAAAAAGAACGAAAAGGAAAAGAGTGAACGTTTCTAGATGAAGTTTTTTTTGTCTGAGAGAGAAGGAAACAAATATGCAAGGAACAAATGCAATAACTCAGAAAAGGACACAAGAGAACTTCATCTAGAATTGGGTGGTGACATAGTCACCTATGTTAGAGTATATTGACTTAGGAGTCAAGTGAGGACACTTGATCATAGGTCATACTCATCGTTTAAGCTCAAAATGGGGTTACCATTTTTCGTTTAAGCATCTTGATGTATTCACATCTTGTTGAGTTGCTTTGACTCATGTCTTGGAGTAAAGCTTCTCTAAGATGGAATGACGTACCTTGGGTGGTGATGTGGTTCTTGCTCATGTAGTTGAACTTGTGTGGGTGCTCAGGGTTGATGTAGTTCATCAAGAGTTGGGAGCACCACTTGGAGTTTGAGTTCATCTACCTACATGGGTTATTTCTTGCAAGGAAGAGCACTTGTGTATCCAAAAATGACAATCATGAAGCTTAACATAGAATTTGTCAAAGGATATGTTTGAATGGTTTTGTGCTTCCTTGTCTTCAACCACTATTGTGTAGAGTCTTGGTCTTGTAGAGATTGCTCAAGATGTGAGTGAGTCGCAATCTCATGGAATTAGATTCAACCAAGCACCTACATGGGTTAGACAACATGCAAGGTGCAAATATATCCAAGACATAAGATAGTTATCATGAGAGATACATCATGGATTAGTTATAAGCTCATGTCTTGCATGTATCCAATGGAGTTTCTACTCCAAGTTCGAAGCATCAATGATGTTCAATTCTCCTCTCAACCTGCAAAACACTTTCTCATCAAGCGGTTTAGTGAATATATCCGCTAATTGCTTATCGGTGCGAACATGCTTAAGATTGATGTCACCCTTAGCAACATGATCTCGAATGAAATGATGGCGAACTTCAATATGCTTAGTTCGAGAATGTTGTACAGGATTATGACCAATTTTGATAGCACTTTCATTGTCACAAAGCAGTGGAACATGTTTCACATAAATCCCATAATCTTTAAGAGTTTGGGTCATCCAAAGTAATTGAGCACAACATGAACCAGCGGCAATGTATTCCGCTTCGGCGGTGGATAAGGATACCGAGTTTTGTTTCTTGGAAGACCAAGACACAAGAGATCTACCAAGAAATTGACAAGTACCCGAAGTGGACTTTCTATCAACCTTGTCTCCGGCATAATCTGAGTTGGAATAGCCAACAAGATCAAAAGAAGACCTCTTAGGATACCAAATGCCAAAATTTGGTGTATGGATTAAATATCTCACTATCCTTTTCACAGCCTTAAGATGACAGTCTTTAGGAGCAGCTTGATATCGTGCACACATGCACACACTTAGCATAATATCGGGACGTGAAGCACATAGGTATAACAATGAACCAATCATAGAGCGATAAACCTTTTGATCAACACGTTCACCATCTTTGGTCAAATCATTATGTCCACTAGTAGGCATGGGTGTAGACATACCTTTGCATTCTTGCATATTGAACTTCTTGAATAAGTCCTTGGTGTACTTTGTTTGAGAGACAAATGTACCTTCCTTAGTTTGCTTGATTTGTAACCCGAGAAAGAAGTTGAGTTCGCTCATCATAGACATCTCACAGTTCTCTGACATTAGCTTTCCAAACTTTTCACTAAAGAGAGGGTTAGTTGAACCAAATATGATGTCATCAACATAAATTTGGCATACAAATAGTTCTCCATTAACCTTTTTAGTAAAAAGAGTAGAATCAATTTTACCAATTTCAAAACCACTTGTAGTAAGGAACTTGGTCAAGCATTTATACCATGCTCTAGAAGCTTGTTTAAGACCATAAAGAGCTTTGTGAAGTTTGTAAACATGATTTGGTTTCTTAGGATTGACAAAGCCGGGAGGTTGTTTGACATAAACTTCCTCCTCTATTTCTCCATTTAGAAAAGCACTTTTAATGTCCATTTGGTACAAGGTGATATTATGGTGATTAGCATAGGCAAGTAAGATGCGAATGGACTCAAGTCTAGTAACGGGAGCATACGTCTCACCATAGTCCATACCTTCGACTTGTGTGTATCCTTGGGCGACGAGACGTGCTTTGTTGCGGACCACTTGTCCATCTTCATCTTGCTTGTTGCGAAACACCCATTTGGTACCAATGATGTTGTGGTTGTTGTCGGGCTTCTCAACCAATGTCCAAACTTGGTTTCTCTCAAAATTATGTAGCTCTTCATGCATAGCGTTTATCCAATCCGGATCTTCCAATGCTTCTTCAACCTTCATTGGTTCAATGCTAGAGATGAATGAATAGTTTTCACAAAAGTTAGCTAAACGAGTTCTTGAGCGAGTGATTCTCCCGGTTTGTATATCATTGAGGATTTGCTCGACTGGATGATCTTTGGCAATTCTTGCTCGAACTCGTGAGAGCTTTTGCTTGGGTCTTCGTTGAACATCTTCTTCATCTTGTTCTTCTTCTTGGCCTTCTTCATTGTTGACGTCGTCGTTCTCTTGTCGTGGTGGAGAAGGAGGTTGTTGATGTTCATCTTGACGTACTTCCTCGTTTTCTTCATCTTGATGTGTCCCACTTGTGGATGCTTTCGTGTCAATTCTTGGTTCACCTTGTTGTGAAGTAGAAGCTTCCACTTGGACGGATGAAGTACTCTCCTTCACCTCCGTTGGACGAATTTTGCCAATGGACAAGTCTTGAATTGCTTCCGAAGGGTCTTTGTCTCCTACATCAATTGGCAATTGCTCTACTTGCAAGCCATTAGATTCATCAAACTTCACATCTACCGTCTCTTCAACCTTTCGGGTGAAATTGTTGTAGACACGGTAAGTGTGAGAGTTTGAGCCATAACCAAGTAGAGCACCTTCATGAGATTTAGGAGCAAACTTTGAACGACGATGCTTATCAAGAATGTAGCACTTTGAGCCGAATACTCGAAAGTATCCAACTTGAGGCTTGTTACCGGTGAGGAGCTCGTATGCCGTCTTGCCGAGTAGCTTGTGAAGATATAAGCGATTTGTTGCGTGACAAGCTGTCTCAACCGCTTCTGCCCAAAAGTGCTTTGGCGTCTTGTATTCATCAAGCATCATTCTTGCCATTTTGATGAGCGTCCGGTTCTTCCTCTCAACAACTCCATTTGGTTGAGGTGTGTACGTAGCCGAGAACTCGTGTGAAATCCCTTCTTCGTCAAGAAAGGTGTCCACATTTGCGTTCTTGAACTCCGTTCCGTTGTCACTCCGAACCTTCTTGATCTTCACATCAAACTGATTTTGGGCCTTCCTAGCGAAGTTTCTGAAGATCTTCTGGACCTGCGACTTGTCATTAAGAAAGAACACCCACGTAAATCTTGAAAAATCATCAACTATAACTAGACCAAAAGAATTTCCACCGAGACTCTTGTAGGCGTTGGGACCAAAAAGATCCATGTGAAGCAGCTCGAGTGGCCTCCTTGTGGTCATGATGTTCTTCACGGGATGTCTTCCTCCAACCTGTTTACCTGCTTGACAAGCACTGCAAAGTCTATCCTTATCAAATATGACATCGTTAACTCCAAGGATATGATTTCCTTTAATAATCTTGTCAAGGTTTCTCATGCCAACGTGACCTAGTCGTCTATGCCACAACCAACCTTTTGAGGATTTAGCAACAAAGCAAGTTTTAGGTTGTGCCTTTTTAGAGAAATCGACAATGTAAAGATCACCTCTACGCATACCCGTAAAGACCATTTTATGATTGTCTCGACGAAATACTTGGCAATCTACCTCAGTAAATAGGACATTCAAACCAAAATCAGCAAGTCTAGATACTGAAAGTAAGTTGTAGCCAAGAGATTTAACGAGCATGACATTTTGAATGGAACTATCATGTGAGATGGCCACCTTACCAAGGCCAACCACTTTACCCTTTGAATTATCACCAAAGGTGACATATTTTTGAGGGCCATTGTTTTCAGCAAGTTCACGGAACATCTCTTCATCTCCGGTCATATGATCAGTGGATCCACTATCAATGACCCATTCCTTTCCTCCTGATTCATATCCCCGAAGATTTGCCATAAGACCAAAATGCCTCATTGCATTATCACTATCATCATCATAATATTCATGTTCATCATGATCTTGTGACTCATCATTTCCTAGAGAGGGTAATTCATTAGATAGATGATCAAAGTGGTTACTTTTATGAATTCTTATAGCTTTGGGTATGATATCATTAATGATTCCAACATCTCCTTTAGCATGCTTAAGATTGGCAAGTTCAAGAATACATTTACCAAAACTAGGATCACTAGAGTTCATCTTACTCGAGGCAATAGATTTATGGAGAATTTCATCCAAAGTTTTCAAGGAGTGATTGGGTAACCGTTCCTCAAGAAATTTTCATATAGTATAGGCGCAATTTTGAGTAGGCAAACTAGCAATCAAATCTTTGGGCAAACCTCTAATGATGAGCTCAATAGTTCTAAGATTGTGAATCATGTCAATATCTTCATCTAGGGTAGGATGCAAGGGATCAATATGGGGTGCACAAGGGCTAGTAATATAATTGTTCAAATGATATTGATTGAAGATTACAAGCATCTCATTTTTCCACTCATGAAAATACTTTCCATCAAGAATAGGCACTCTATGTCTAAGACTCCCTAGAGTAGACACATCCATCTTCCTCCAATGGTGATTAAACCAAGGTAATGGAGACCAAAGCTCTGATACCACTTGTAGGATCTAGAAGTAGATGTGTCTAAAGGGGGGGCGGTGATTAGACACTTAGTGCTAAAGTTGCAATCTTTAAGCTTTTTTGGTTTAAGTGGGGTTTATTCACAATTTCAGCACACGCAATACATATCAAACAAGCATGCAAAGAGTATATGAGCAGCGGAATGTAAATCATGCAACTTGCAAGAATGTAAAGGGAAGGGTTTGGAGAGATCAAACGCAATTGGAGACACGGATGTTTTTCCCGTGGTTCGGATAGGTGGTGCTATCCTACATCCACATTGATGGAGACTTCAACCCACGAAGGGTAACGGTTGCGTGAGTCCACACAGGGCTCCACCCAAGGGCAACAGTTGCGCGAGTCCACACAGGGCTCCACCCACGAAGGGTCCACGAAGAAGCAACCACCCACAAAGGGTCCACGAAGAAGCAACCTTGTCTATCCCACCATGGCCATCGCCCACGAAGGACTTGCCTCACTAGCGTTGATCTTCACGAAGTAGGCGATCTCCTTGCCCTTACAAACTCCTTGGTTCAACTCCACAATCTTGTCGGAGGCTCCCAAGTGACACCTAGCCAATCTAGGAGACACCACTCTCCAAGAAGTAACAAATGGTGTGTAGGTAATGAACTCCTTGCTCTTGTGCTTCAAATGATAGTCTCCCCAACACTCAACTCTCTCTCATAGGATTTGGATTTGGTGGAAAGAAGATTTTGAGTGGAAAGCAACTTGGGAAGGCTAGAGATCAAGATTCATATGGTAGGAATGGAATGTCTTGGTCTCAACACATGAGTAGGTGGTTCTCTCTCAGAACATATGAGTTGGACTGATGTGTGTGTTCTGATGGCTCTCTCACTGAATGAGAAAGAGGTGGAGGGGTATATATAGCCTCCACACAAAATCCAACCGTTACACACAATTTACCAATCTCGGTGGGACCGAATCAGAAAACTCGGTCTGACCGAAATAGTAAACCTAGTGACCGTTAGGAATTTCGGTGGGACTGACATGCAACTCGGTAGGACCGATTCGGTTAGGGTTTGGGCATAACCTAATCTCGGTGAGACCGATTACACAAACTCGGTGAGACCGAATTTGGTAATTAGCTAACCAGAGAGTTGGTCAGGCAAACTCGGTGGGACCGATTTGCTCTTTCGGTGAGACCGAGTGGAACTCGGTGAGACCAAAAAGTTACAAAGGGGAAACACTGAGTTTATATTGCAATCTCGGTGGGACCGATTCGCTCTTTCGGTGGGACCGAAAAGTTACGAAAGGGAAACAGAGAGTTTGCAACCCCATCTCGGTGAGACCGAGATCCTTATCGGTAGAACCGAATTGCTAGGGTTTGGCAGTGGCTAATGATAAGTGAAACTCGGTGGCGCCGGATAGGAAGAATCGGTAGGACCGAGTTTGGCTTAGGGTTTAGGTCATATGTGGAAGTGGGAAAGTAGCTGAGGATTCTGGAGCATATCATTAAGCACATGAAGCAAGAGGCTCATTAAGCAACACCTCATCCCTCCTTGATAGTATTGGCTTTTCCTATGGACTCAATGTGATCTTGGATCACTAAAATGTAAAATTAAGAGTCTTGAGCTTGAAGCTTTAGCCAATCCTTTGTCCTTAGCATCTTGAAGGAGTTCCCACAACCGTTAGTCCATGCCACTCCATTGTTGAACTTACCTGAAACATGCTAGATAGAAATGTTAGTCCAACAAGAGATATGTTGTCATCAATTATCAAAACCACCTAGGGAGCACTTGTGCTTTCAATCTCCCCCTTTTTGATAATTGATGGCAACATACATCAAAGCTTTAGATAAAGATATAGAGATCAGCAAGTAAAGCTTTGGAAGGACATGTAACGAGCATAGGCTCCCCCTACATGTATGCACTCATGTAAATATGAAATATAGAGGCATGTGAGAGCATAACCATGACAGAGTAGGCAATGTGTTACATGCATCTTGGCCATATGCATCAGAGCAAAAGATTATCAAGGAAAATACCTTCATGCTCATGAGTCCTTCTTGCAAACAGTATGTACATAAGCAAGAATTCCTCATACTCATGATTTTGATGCATATACTTACCTTGTGGTCTTGAGTTGGCTTAGGATGGAATGAACCTGCACAAAACAAGGTTAGATAACACATGTACATCCACTAGCCAGAGCAAACAAAAGAAACCACAAGAATGCCAAGACTGGGATGACATGTAGAGAGTGAGTACAAGGTACCACATTGAATTCAACATGTCCCCAAGAATAAAGATATGCAATGAATTTGACTGATTTCTTTTCCTTAGGTGTCTTGCTCCCCCTGAATCGTACATGGGATATTGGGAGAAGATAGGAAACAGAAAATCAGAGCTGAAAGATATGAATAGAACTTAATTCAAATGAGTTCATATGAACATGTCTTTCCCCCAAAAAGACATGTGGCATCTCTCCTCTTGAACATCAAGCATCTGGGATCCTTGAGTATTCTCTCCCCCTTGGAGATTTCTTTCTCCCCCTTAATATATGGGATCCTTGAGTATTCTCTCCCCCTTAGTACTTTCTCCTTTGTAGGTGATAAGCTTTTGATGTGATCTCTCTCTCCCTGATGATAAGCTTTGATGTGATCTCTCTCTCCCCCTTTGACATCAATTTCCAAGAAGGTTTTTCCTGGAATCCGTCGAATAGGTTTGGTCCTTGAGATTCAGTACAAAGCAGGGAATAAAATTGTGATGCTTGTGGAGGACAAGATTCATTGAGTGGAGCTGGATCTGAAGAAACGTAGAACAAGTGGCAAACTGTTTTTCTGATGGCAAAGTCGGTGGCACCGAGTGGCATATTTCGGTGGTACCGAAAAGATTCGGTTGAACCGAGATTTGCAAGTCGGTGAAGCCGAGTTTACAAAAAAAAACACTTGTCACCTCAGCTCACTAGTCAAGTAAGATCTCACAAAGATTTGCAATGAATTTGCTGAAGGATTTGCAAGGAATTTGATGCGGAAATATGCAGAAAAAGAACGAAAAGGAAAAGAGTGAAAGTTTCTAGATGAAGTTTTTTTTTGTTTGAGAGAGAAGGAAACAAATATGCAAGGAACAAATGCAATAACTCAGAAAAGGACACAAGAGAACTTCATCTAGAATTGGGTGGTGACATAGTCACCTATGTTAGAGTATATTGACTTAGGAGTCAAGTGAGGACACTTGATCATAGGTCATACTCATCGTTTAAGCTCAAAATGGGGTTACCATTTTTCGTTTCAGCATCTTGATGTATTCACATCTTGTTGAGTTGCTTTGACTCATGTCTTGGAGTAAAGCTTCTCTAAGATGGAATGACGTACCTTGGGTGGTGATGTGGTTCTTGCTCATGTAGTTGAACTTGTGTGGGTGCTCAGGGTTGATGTAGTTCATCAAGAGTTGGGAGCACCACTTGGAGTTTGAGTTCATCTACCTACATGGGTTAGTTCTTGCAAGGAAGAGCACTTGTGTATCCAAAAATGACAATCATGAAGCTTAACATAGAATTTGTCAAAGGATATGTTTGAATGGTTTTGTGCTTCCTTGTCTTCAACCACTATTGTGTAGAGTCTTGGTCTTGTAGAGATTGCTCAAGATGTGGGTGAGTCGCAATCTCATGGAATTAGATTCAACCAAGCACCTACATGGGTTAGACAACATGCAAGGTGCAAATATATCCAAGACATAAGATAGTTATCATGAGAGATACATCATGGATTAGTTATAAGCTCATGTCTTGCATGTATCCAATGGAGTTTCTACTCCAAGTTCGAAGCATCAATGATGTTCAATTCTCCTCTCAACCTGCAAAACACTTTCTCATCAAGCGGTTTAGTGAATATATCCGCTAATTGCTTATCGGTGCGAACATGCTTAAGATTGATGTCACCCTTAGCAACATGATCTCGAATGAAATGATGGCGAACTTCAATATGCTTAGTTCGAGAATGTTGTACAGGATTATGACCAATTTTGATAGCACTTTCATTGTCACAAAGAAGTGGAACATGTTTCACATAAATCCCATAATCTGTAAGAGTTTGGGTCATCCAAAGTAATTGAGCACAACATGAACTAGCGGCAATGTATTCCGCTTCGGCGGTGGATAAGGATACCGAGTTTTGTTTCTTGGAAGACCAAGACACAAGAGATCTACCAAGAAATTGACAAGTACCCGAAGTGGACTTTCTATCAACCTTGTCTCCGGCATAATCTGAGTCGGAATAGCCAACAAGATCAAAAGAAGACCTCTTAGGATACCAAATGCCAAAATTTGGTGTATGGATTAAATATCTCACTATCCTTTTCACAGCCTTAAGATGACAATCTTTAGGAGCAGCTTGATATCGTGCACACATGCACACACTTAGCATAATATCGGGACGTGAAGCACATAGGTATAA
Source organism: Triticum dicoccoides (assembly GCF_002162155.2). NCBI lineage: Eukaryota > Viridiplantae > Streptophyta > Magnoliopsida > Poales > Poaceae > Triticum > Triticum dicoccoides. Next base: position 288,717,214 of record NC_041388.1, read on the forward strand.
CAATGAACCAATCATAGAGCGATAAACCTTTTGATCAACAGGTTCACCATCTTTGGTCAAATCATTATGTCCACTAGTAGGCATGGGTGTAGACATACCTTTGCATTCTTGCATATTGAACTTCTTGAATAAGTCCTTGGTGTACTTTGTTTGAGAGACAAATGTACCTTCCTTAGTTTGCTTGATTTGTAACCCAAGAAAGATACTAGCGCGTAGCCTCCTACTGGATTGATACCTTTGTTCTCAAAAACTGAGGGAAATACTTACGCTACTTTGCTGCATCATCCCTTCCTCTTCGGGGAAAACCAGCGCAGTGCTCAAGAGGTAGCAGTTGGGTGTGGGCCACTTAACCTATGACATAGGTAGCCTCAGGCCATCACTGTCGATGACCTCGATGTCGTAGCCGGCGGACAAGACATACCCGCATACTCTAGCCCACTTCTTGAGTGCCTGCCGCCAGTAATGGTCGTCAGTTTCCTCGGCGACGTCGGGTGAAGAGACCACTGTACACCTCTTTTGGGCAAGTCGCTCCTTGAGCTCCATGGGAAGCGTAGTCGGGCTTAGGTTGCGACGCTCTGGAGTGGGGGATGGGGATCTATGGGAAAGGGGCGTTTGGCAGGCGTCATCTAAGAAACTCAGGGCGGCCTGGGTATGGAGATTGGTGGGTAAGATGCACGGGAAAACCGGCAGATGTTGTCATCTAAGAAACTCAGGGCGGCCTGGGTATGGAGATTGGTGGGTAAGATGCACGGGCAAACCGGCAGATGTTGACAATGGAGGCCTTGCGGCGGCGGCGGCGGCGGGGACCTTGCTAGGGTTTTGAGCGAGGGAGGGTGTGTGTGTGTGCGTGCACACACACACACCCAAGGAGGTTTTGGTGTGTGTGTGTGTGTGTGTGTGTGTGTGGAGGGGGACGTGGGGTGTTTGAGGAAATGACGCGGGTACTGAAAATTTTACTGCTATTGTTTTCTTCATGACTTATACATGTTCCTGACTATGAGATTATGCAACTCCTGAATACCAGAGGAACACCTTCTGTGCTATCAAACATCACAACATAACTGAGTGATTATAAATATGCTCTACAGGTGTCTCCGAAGGTGTTTGTTGGGTTGGCATAGATCAAGATTAGGATTTGTCACTCCGAGTATCGGAGAGGTATCTCTGGGCCCTCTCGGTAATGCACAACACTATAAGCCTTGCAAGCAATGTGACTAATGAATTAGTTATGGGATGATGCATTACGGAACGAGTAAAGAGACTTGCCGGTAACGAGATTGAACTAGGTATGATGATAACGACGATCGAATCTCGGGCAAGTAACATACCAATGACAAAGGGAATAACGTATGTTGTTATGCGGTTTGACCGATAAAGATCTTTGTAGAATATGTAGGAGCCAATATGAGCATACAGGTTCCGATATTGGTTATTGACCAGAGATGTGTCTCGGTCATGTCTACATAGTTCTCGAACCTGTAGGGTCTGCACGCTTAATGTTCGATGACGACTTGTATTATGAGTTATGTGATTTGATGACCGAAGTTTGTTTGGAGTCCCGGATGAGATCAGGGACATGAAGAGGAGTCTCTAAATGGTCGAGAGGTAAAGATTCATATATTGGAACGTTACATTCAGACACCGGAATGGTTCAGGTTGTTTCAGT
>NC_041388.1:288719151-288735890 GCF_002162155.2 Triticum dicoccoides
CGGAGGTTAATGGGCCACCATGGGCCTTAGTGGAGAAGAGAGAGGGCCGGCCAGGAGGTGGAGCCGCCCCTCTTGCCAATCCAAATTGTACAAGGGGTGGGGGCGACGCCCCCCCCTTTCCCTCTCCTACTCCTCCTCTCTTTCCCCCTTTGCTACTCTGGAAAAGTAAAAAGGAGAGGGGAATCCTACTAGGACTAGGGAGTCCTAGTAGGACTCCCCACACATGGCGCGCCCCTAGGGGGGCAGCCTCCTCTCCTCCCTCCTTTATATACAGGGGCGGGGAACCCCAAAGACACAACAAGTCGTCTCTTAGCCGTGTGTGGTGCCCTCCTCCACAGTTACACACCTTGATACATCTCCAACGTATCTATAATTTTTGATTGCTCCATGCTATTATATTATCTCTTTTGGATGTTAATGGGCTTTATTTTACACTTTTATATCATTCTTGGGACTAACCTACTAATCGGAGGCCCAGCTCAAATTGCTATTTTGTTTGCCTATTTTAGAGTTTCGCCGAAAAGGAATATCAAACGGAGTCCAAACAGAATGAAACCTTCGGGAACGTGATTTTCTCAACAAACGTGATCTAGGAGACTTGGAGTGGGCGTCAAGAAACAATCGAGGAGGCCACGAGGCAGGGGGCACGCCCTCCACCCTCGTGGGTCCCTCGTTGCTCCACCGACGTACTTCTTCCTCCTATATATATCCACGTACCCCCCAAACATCCAGGAGCACCACGAAAACCTAATTCCACCGCCGCAACTTTCTGTACCCGAGAGATCCCATCTTGGGGCCTTTTCCGGAGCTTCGCCGGAGGGGGCATTGATCATGGAGGGCCTCTACATCAACTCCATGGCCTCTCCGGTGATGTGTGAGTAGTTTACTTCAAACCTTCGGGTCCATAGTTATTAGCTAGATGGCTTCTTCTCTCTCTTTGGATCTCAATACAAAGTTCTCCTCGATCTTCTTGGGGATCTATTCGATGTAATCTTCTTTTGCGGTGTGTTCGTCGAGATCCGATGAATTGTGGGTTTATGATCCATATTATCTATGATCAATATTTGATTCTTCTCTGAATTCTTTTATGTATGATTGGTTTATCTTTGCAAGTCTCTTCGAATTATCAGTTTGATTTGGCCTACTAGATTGATCTTTCTTGCAATGGGAGAAGTGCTTAGCTTTGGGTTCAATCTTGAGGTGTCCTTTCCCAGTGATAGTAGGGGCAGCAAGGCAGATATTGTATTGTTGCCATCGAGGATAACAAGATTGGGTTTTCATCATATTGCATGAGTTTATCCCTCTACATCATGTCATCTTGCTTAAAGCATTACTCTGTTCTTATGAACTTAATACTCTAGATGCATGATGGATAGCGGTCGATGTGTGGAGTAATAGTAATAGATGCAGAATCGTTTCGATCTACTTGTCATGGACGTGATGCCTATATACATGATCATACCTAGATATTCTCATAACTATGCTCAATTCTATCAATTGCTCGACAATAATTCGTTTACCCACCGTAAATACTTATGCTCTTGAGAGAAGCTACTAGTGAAACCTATGGCCCCCGGGTCTATCTTCTATCATATTAATCTTCCAATACTTAGATATTTCTATTGCCGTTTATTTTACTTTGTATCTTTATTTCTCTTTATCATAAAAATACCAAAAATATTATCTTATCATATCTATCAGATCTCACTCTCGTAAGTGACCGTGAAGGGATTGACAACCCCTTTATCGCATTGGTTGCGACGTTCTTATTTCTTTGTGTAGGTGTGTGGGACTCGGCTGTGATCTCCTACTGGATTGATACCTTGGTTCTCAAAAACTGAGGGAAATACTTACGCTACTTTACTGCATCACCCTTTCCTCTTCAAGGGAAAACCAACGCAGTGCGCAAGAGGTAGCACACCTCGGTCATATCATCGTAGTGCTTAGGCGAAGCCTGTAGCGACCAGACCTCAAACAGTCTGATCTCTGTGCTCCGGTGTCATCCCTGGATCAGTAATGCTGACACCACACAGTACTCGGAGGATTTATAGCAGAGTAGCAATCACACACTTATTACATCGAGTGTCTCAAAAGAGAGCTTATTACAATAAATATGGCTTAAGGCCATCTAATAACGATAACAGCGGAAGGCTTGGAAGGTAAGTGAGTCCATCAACTCCAACGGCATCACTGAGTATAGAACCACGACCTAAAAACTCCTTAATCGTCGTCTGAAAAGTCTGCAACATTAACGTTGCAGCCCGAAATGGGTCAGCACATGGAATATGCTGGCAAGGTAACACATAGAGAGCAATGGAATGCAAAAACTATACTATATGCATATTTGGCTGGTGGAAAGCTCTATGGTTACTGTTTTTGCGTAAAGCCAATTTTTCCCTACTTCAAAGGAATAAAATTAATTACTATCATGGTGGTTGTTAAACATTGAGAATGGTTGACAGCATTCTCAATCCCAATTAAGTAACATCATGAAAACCGAACAAAATTAACTTTAGAGTAACATGTTGAGATTCACATGATAATCCAGCTACTAGATACTCAAGATGTCCATAACCGGGGACACGGCTAATCATGATTAGTTTATACACTCTGCAGAGGATTGCACACCTTTCCCCACAAGACTCGATCGCCTCCGTTGGATTTCTCGCACTACATGGTGTTTGAGAAACGGATGACCGAGACACAGTCTTTCAGAAGCGCTAGCACCTTACGATGGATAGACCGATACACCTACTTTCCCCTACATCTACTAGTCTACCCTGTAAGAGTTCGCACGACTTACTCAACTATGCCAGAGCCCATAATGGCTTGTGGCTGCACACGGAAGTTTCTAGTATGAATAATCTCATGATCCCTTTGAGCCTGGGTGGCGGTCCAAAAGAAAACAGGCAAGTCCTGGAATACCCAGGTGCCTCAATCCACCCAGATGTGTGTTAGGTTGCCACCTTAGATAAACCATTAATTATCAATCTCACATCTTTCATGGATATCACTCACCCAATCCACGTCTACTAGCATAGCATGGCATAATAAGCAAACGTAGAAGTAACTCCCAAAGGTTTGATAATAAACAGGTAATAGGTACTACCTCATCTACTTCCCATCCCACAATTTAATTAGATCCTAATCATGCAATGTGTGAGGATTGATCTAATGCAAGAAAAACTGGGTTGTAGAAAAAGGTATGATCAAAGTGTTACTTGCCTTGCTGATGATCCGCGAAACCTAGAGATTCAAAGTAACAGGCGGCACACTCCGGGTATTCTATCGCAGACAAACAAACAAGCATACAATAAGTACTCATCTAATGCACAGGTAAAACTCAAATAGAAGATCTAACCAGAAAGTTCAACTTAAGAACCCTGGTTTGCAAAAAGAATCAAATCGAACGAAGCAAAAGAAGTCAAACGGCGAAAGAAAACAACTTCGTTCTAGTAATCTGGATCTAAGTCAAATTTTATAGTAGAAAAAACTTGTTTAAGTTGATTATTCAGAAAGAGGGTTTCGAGACGAAACTCCAGGCGCTTGAATCGCCTGATTCTGATAAACGAGCGAAAAGTTATACTAAAACGAAAATCGGATCAGAAATCTCGATCAGAAAATAACCGCGGAAAATCCGACGAAAAAGAAAAACGACGAACAGATTAAACGGTAATTAACCTAATCCGCAAATAATTAAAATAAAAAAAAATATTAAAATAAAAAAATAAAAAAAATTCAAAAATAAAACTGAAGAGAATTTTTTAAAAAAAAATCGGCACGGAAGTCGAGGCAGCGGCGAACCTCGGGCGGCGTGCAACTCCGGCGAGTCGGCGGCGGGTCCGGCGGATCGGGCGCGGGGCTGGTGTGGGCTGGGGGCTCGGGTGCGGCGCTATATAAAGGCGCCCCCGAGCGGAGTCCCGCTCGGGTACGGCCCATAGTCGGTTTCGTTTTTTTAAATAATTACGCTCGGAAGAAAAATAAAAAGAAATACTAAACCGACTCCAAAAATCACGAAACAAATTTTCCCGGGTTTCTAAAATCAAGCCCGATAAAGTGAACATTTATCTGGGCCCAAACTACAACTTTGAAAAACACGCATTTTTCCTAAATTCAATTAAAAATACCGAAAAACTCCGAAATAAATCTTATTTGATTTTTTTATTAAATCCTCAATATTTCTATATTTTGGGAAAGTCATTTTATTCCCTCTCTCATATTTTTGTAATAAAAATAATTGATGATAAAATAAATAAAATCAAATGATCCTGTTTACAAAATTTGAGGAAACTCAAATATGTAAATAATAAAATCCCCAACTCTCTCCGTGGGTCCTTGAGTTGCTTAGGATATTCTAGGATCAAAACCAAAAGCAAAATAAAATATGATATGCATGATGATCTAATGTATAACATTCCAAATTGAAAATTTGGGATGTTACAAACCTACCCCCCTTAAGATGAATCTCGCCCTCGAGATTCGGGTTGGCTAGAAAATAGGTGAGGGTGGTCCTTGAGCAAATCTTCCTCTCGCTCCCAGGTGGCTTCATCCTCCGTGTGGTGGCTCCACTGAACTTTGCAAAACTTGATAATTTTGCTGCGAGTGACTCGGCTGGCAAACTCAAGAATCTTGACTGGTTTCTCCTCATAGGTCAAATTGTTATCCAACTGAATTGCTTCCAATGGCACTGTGTCTCTCAAAGGTATGTCAGCCATCTCCGCGTGATACTTTTTCAACTGAGAAACGTGGAACACATCATGAACTCTTGTCAATCCTTCTGGCAATTCCAACTTGTAGGCCACTTCTCCCATACGCTCCAAAACTCGATATGGTCCTACAAATCATGACGCTAACTTCCCCTTAACTCCAAAGCGCTTAATCCCTCGAAGTGGGGATACTCGAAAATAAGCTCTGTCTCCGACTTCGTAAACTGTCTCCTTGCGTTTAGAATCTGCGTAGCTCTTCTGCCTGGACTGGGCTACCTTGAGCCTATCGCGAATCAACTTCACCTTCTGTTCAGACTCTTTAATCAGATCTGGTCCAAACAACTGGCGGTCTCCAACTTCGTCCCATGACAACAGTGTCCTGCACCTCCTTTCGTACAAAGCTTCGAAAGGGGCCATCTTCAAACTGGTCTGATAGCTATTGTTGTAAGAGAACTCTGCATATGGCAAATTATCGTCCCAACTAGATCCATAATCTAGCGCACAAGCTCTCAGCATATCCTCCAAAATCTGATTGACTCTCTCGGTCTGTCCATCTGTCTGCGGATGATAAGCTATACTAAATTCTAGCCTAGTACCCAAAGTCTCATGCAACTGCTTCCAGAACTTTGAGGTAAACTGGGTTCCTCTATCTGATACGATGCTCCTCGGAACTCCATGCAAACATACGATCCTGGTCATGTATATCTTTGCCAACTTAGCACTGGTGTAAGTGGTCTTTACTGGGATGAAATGAGCTACTTTCGTCAATCGATCAACTACAACCCAAATCGAGTCATAGCCTGAATGAGTCCTTGGTAATCCCGTGATAAAATCCATGCCTAGCTTATCCCACTTCCATTCGGGTATCGGCAATGGTTGCAACAATCCTGCTGGCTTCTGATGCTCTGCCTTTACTCTCTGACATACGTCACAAACTGCTACATACTCCGCAATATCCTTCTTCATTCCGGTCCACCAGAAAATATCCTTCAAATCCAGATACATCTTGGTATTTCCTGGGTGAATCGAATACGGTGAATCATGTGCCTCTTGCAAAATCAACTTTCTGATCTCCGGGTCATTGGGTATATAAACACGGTCTTCAAACCATAGGGTGTCGTGCTCATCCTCACGAAATCCTTTAGCTTTTCCTTTGCTTAGTTTCTCCTTTATAGCGGCAATCTCTTTGCCAGTTTTCTGAGCTTCTCTGATTCTATCCATCAAAGTTGACTGAATTTCCAACGTTGCTACATAGCCTCTCGGAACTATTTCCACACATAGTTCACGAAGATTTTCTGCTAACTCCTTGGGTATTTCTCCCGTCATTAACGTATTGACATGGCTCTTGCGGCTTAATGCATCAGCTACTACATTAGCCTTTCCGGGATGGTAATGCAATTTCATATCATAATCCTCGATGAGCTCCAACCATCTCCTTTGTCTGAGGTTCAACTCCTTCTGCGTGAAAATATACTTCAAACTCTTGTGATCCGTGTACACCTCACAACGATTTCCAATGAGGAAATGTCTCCATGTCTTCAATGCATGCACTACGGCTACTAACTCCAAATCATGCGTAGCGTAATTCAATTCGTTAGGCTTCAGTTGTCTTGAAGCATATGAAACAACTCTCCCTTCCTACATAAGCACTGCTCCAAGTCCTCGACGTGAAGCATCGCAATACACCTCATAATCCTTGGTTTGATCTGGCAAAATCAACACTAGTGAGGTAACCAAGCGTTTCTTCAACTCCTGGAAACTAGCCTCACACTCCTCAGTCCATTTGAACTTAGTATCCTTCTTCAGCAACTCCGGCATAGGCTTCGCAATCCTTGAGAAGTTCTCAATAAATCTCCGGTAGTATCCTGCGAGTCCAAGAAAACTCCGGATCTCTCCAACTGTTGTTGGGGCTTCCCACCTGGTCACAGTTTCAACTTTAGCGGGATCTACTGCTACACCTTCTCCGGATATAACGTGTCCGAGGAATCCTACTTCCTTCAACCAAAACTCACATTTGCTGAACTTGGCATATAATTGGTGTTCTCTGAGCTTTCCAAGTACCAAACGCAAATGCTCCTTATGCTCCTCTTCATTCTTCGAATATACCAGGATATCATCAATGAACACTACGACGAACTTATCCAAAAACTCCATAAACACTTTGTTCATCATGTTCATAAAATAGGCAGGCGCGTTAGTCAGACCAAATGACAGGGCTGTATACTCATACAGCCCATACCTGGTGGTAAAAGCTGTCTTAGGAATATCCTGTTCTCGAATCTTCAACTGGTGGTATCCTGATCGCAAATCGATCTTGGAAAACACTTTAGCTCCTTGCAATCGATCAAACAGATCACTGATCATTGGTAGTGGGTACTTGTTCTTGATTGTTACTTCATTAAATCCTTGATAGTCAATAACCATCCTTAACGATCCATCCTTCTTCTCTACTAGAAGTACTGGTGATCCCCAAGGCGAAGAACTTGGGCGAATGTAACCTTTATCCAGTAACTCCTTAATCTGCTTCTTAATTTCCACCAAATCTTTTGCGGGCATCCTATATGGCCTCTTCGATATTGGCCCAGTGCCTGGCAAAAGTTCAATCAAAAACTCAATATCTCTATCCGGTGGCATGCCTGGCAACTCTTCGAGAAATACATTAGGAAAATCCTTTACCACTGGTACTTCCTCCTGCACAACTCCTGATAAGGAATTTACTTGTGTCCTGTTTGGCGCACGTCGGGATACATACTTGATCCTTCTTCCTTCTGGCGTTGTGAGCAAAATTGTCTTACTGGCGCAATCGATGTTTCCTCCATACATCGACAGCCAATCCATACCAAGAATCACATCCAGACCTTGGGATTCCAGAATAATTAAATCTGTTGGGAAAACATGCCTTCCTATACTTAATGGCACTTGAAAACATCCTTGACTGGCCATGTACTCAGCTCCTGGTGAGCTTACTAGCATAGGTGTTTTGAGAACCCTAGTGGGCAGGCTATACTTTTCCACAAATCCCCTTGATATGTATGAATGCGATGCACCAGTATCAAAAAGAACGAGTGCAGTAAATGTCTTAACCAAAAACTTACCTATTACTGCATCGGGCTGAGCTTCAACCTCCTCCACATTAACGTGGTTCACCTGTCCCCTGTTGAAAGGGTTTGGCTTCTTTCCAGAGCTTCCATTGCCGTTTTGGCCTTCAGGACATTCATTGGCATAATGTCCGGTCTTGGAACACTTGAAACAGGTGACTTGACTCAGATCTCTCTTGGCTGGGGTTGATGGGGTGCTGCGGTTCTGTCCATTGCTTCCTCCATTCCCGTTACTATTCTTGGTGCCATTTTGATTGTGCGAGCTACCTACTCCATGGGTATGCTGAAAATGTCCTCCCGGTCTAGGGGTAAAATGTGGCTTCTGCTGAGCTCCTGAATCATACTTTCCTTGTCCACACTTCCTCTTGCGGTTCTCAATTTGCTGCTGCTTCCCTTCAATCATAAGAGCACGATCTACCAACTCCTGGTAGTTGTTGAAGGTGGCTACCATCAACTGCATACTCAACTCATCATTCAGTCCTTCCAGGAATTTCTCCTGCTTAGTTGCATCCGTAGCAACGTCATCTGGGGCATAACGTGCTAGCTTACTAAACTCCTCCACATACTGGCCAACTGTCCGTCCTCCTTGGCGCAAGTTATGAAACTCATGCTTCTTCATGGCCATTGCTCCTGCTGAAACATGGGCAGTACGAAAAGCCTGCTGAAACTGGTCCCATGTGACAGTGTCGACTGGGAAGGTGGCTGTGAAATTCTCCCACCAGGATGCTGCGGGTCGTTCTAACTGATGTGCGGCAAACTTCACCTTCTCCGCATCTGTGCATCCTGATGTGGTCAACTCCCTAGCTATCTTGCGGAGCCAATCATCTGCTACTATCGGCTCGGTGCTACTGGAAAACACCGGCGGATTCAGCCTAAGAAAACGGGCTAAGTGGTCAACAGGTGGTGGTGGTGGGTTGTTGTTGTTGTTCCCCTGATTCTGATTCTGAACTAGCAACTGCATCAAGGTGTTCTGCTGCTGGATCAACTGGGTGAGCTCCGGCAGAAAGGCAAATCCGGGGTCATGTCTCGGAGGCATCTGAGGGTTTAGAAAAGATGAGATATAAGAATAAAGGGGGTCTAAAGAGAAAACACTACCCATATGCACATGAGGCAAAAGCAAACAATTCACTTCATTCAATCAAACAAAGGCATACAATCGATCTAGCTATCGCAAGAGTGCTCGGACTACTATATTTACATGGTGGACTACTACTACTGATGAGGTGGTCTACTAGAAATATTCTATGGTTGTAGACTCCATGATATCTACTCCTGCTTCATCAACATAGTCATCATCGCTACTATCTGCTTCCGAGTCGGTGCCGTCGATGATGATGTAGTCTTCCGGGCTAATCTCCTTGGGTTCTTCGTCTTCATCTACTGGTGTCGGGCCTCCCATAAATATTCCAATCTTCTTGATCAGATCGTCATTCTTCTCCACCAATACTTCAATTTCTCCTTCATAATCTTCACGTGTAACCTTGAGTTCTTCCTCCAGTTCCTTGATTCTAGTTTTAGCCTTCTTCAGATCTATCATGTCGGCGCACATCTGATTCTCCTGTCGTCGAATGTGCTGGTTTAACTCCTGGATAAAAGCTGCGATTGATCTATCTTTCCTGGTGCTGATCATCTCCCAGTGTTCACCTCGGCGCCCACAAATCTGGTAGATAGTATCCTTGAGATCCTTGCGGTAGACTTCTCCAACGCATCCCATGGCGATGTGAGCTACCATACTCTTTCCTAGACTCCAAGTTGGTGCATCAAAAGAAAACTCTATGGGCTCAGTGACTGGCACGAACGTCCTTCCTGGTACTTGAACTTGAATCATCCAGCGCTCTTCTTCAGGTAAAGTGGCGTTGCAGGTTCCCGTGAAGCTTGGTATTCCTATGTTCAGGTATCTAGTGACTTCCTTCAAGTGGCGTCCAAAGGGTGTATCTTCATCTGGTTGTGTGAACTTGTTTCTTGCATCCGCCATCCTAAAGAGTAGAAAAGATGAGAAGTCAGAAGAGAAGAGAGTGAGTAGTGATCTAGGTCTTTTAGCTTAGTGGTCGTGTCCTATAGTCAGCGTGTGCTCTGATACCATCTTTGTAGCGACCAGACCTCAAACAGTCTGATCTCTGTGCTCCGGTCTCATCCCTGGATCAGTAATGCTGACACCACACAGTACTCGGAGGATTTATTGCAGAGTAGCAATCACACACTTATTACATCGAGTGTCTCAAAAGAGAGCTTATTACAATAAATATGGCTTAAGGCCATCTAATAACGATAACAGCGGAAGGCTTGGAAGGTAAGTGAGTCCATCAACTCCAACGGCATCACTGAGTATAGAACCACGACCTAAAAACTCCTTAATCGTCATCTGAAAAGTCTGCAACATTAACGTTGCAGCCCGAAAATGGGTCAGCACATGGAATATGCTGGCAAGGTAACACATAGAGAGCAATGGAATGCAAAAACTATACTATATGCATATTTGGCTGGTGGAAAGCTCTATGGTTACTGTTTTTGCGTAAAGCCAATTTTTCCCTACTTCAAAGGAATAAAATTAATTACTATCATGGTGGTTGTTAAACATTGAGAATGGTTGACAGCATTCTCAATCCCAATTAAGTAACATCATTAAAACCCAACAAAATTAACTTTAGAGTAACATGTTGAGATTCACATGATAATCCAGGTACTAGATACTCAAGATGTCCATAACCGGGGACACGGCTAATCATGATTAGTTTATACACTCTGCAGAGGATTGCACACCTTTCCCCACAAGACTCGATCGCCTCCGTTGGATTTCTTGCACTACATGGTGTTTGAGAAATGGATGACCGAGACACAGTCTTTCAGAAGCGCTAGCACCTTACGATGGATAGACCGGTACACCTACTTTCCCCTACATCTGCTAGTCTACCCTGTAAGAGTTCGCACGACTTACTCAACTATGCCAGAGCCCATAATGGCTTGTGGCTACACACGGAAGTTTCTAGTATGAATAATCTCATGATCCCTTTGAGCCTGGGTGGCGGTCCAAAAGAAAACAGGCAAGTCCTGGAATACCCAGGTGCCTCAATCCACCCAGATGTGTGTTAGGTTGCCACCTTAGATAAACCATTAATTATCAATCTCACATCTGTCATTGATATCACTCACCCAATCCACGTCTACTAGCATAGCATGGCATAATAAGCAAACGTAGAAGTAACTCCCAAAGGTTTGATAATAAACAGGTAATAGGTACTACCTCATCTACTTCCCATCCCACGATTTAATTAGATCCTAATCATGCAATGTGTGAGGATTGATCTAATGCAAGAAAAACTGGGTTGTAGAAAAAGGTATGATCAAAGTGTTACTTGCCTTGCTGATGATCCGCGAAACCTAGAGATTCAAAGTAACAGGCGGCGCACTCCGGGTATTCTATCGCAGACAAACAAACAAGCATACAATAAGTACTCATCTAATGCACAGGTAAAACTCAAATAGAAGATCTAACCAGAAAGTTCAACTTAAGAACCCTGGTTTGCAAAAAGAATCAAATCGAACGAAGCAAAAGAAGTCAAACGGCGAAAGAAAACAACTTTGTTCTAGTAATCTGGATCTAAGTCAAATTTTACAGTAGCAAAAACTTGTTTAAGTTGATTATTCGGAAAGAGGGTTTCGAGACGAAACTCCAAGCGCTTGAATCGCCCGATTCCGATAAACGAGCGAAAAGTTATACTAAAACGAAAATCGGATCAGAAATCGCGATCAGAAAATAACCGCGGAAAATCCGACGAAAAAGAAAAACGACGAACAGATTAAACGGTAATTAACCTAATCCGAAAATAATTAAAATAAAAAAAATAAAAAAAATTGAAAATAAAACCGACGAGAATTTTTTTTAAAAAAAATCGGCACAGAAGTCGAGGCGGCGGCGAACCTCGGGCGGCGTGCAACTCCGGCGAGTCGGCGGCGGGTCCGGCCGATCGGGCGCGGGGCTGGTGTGGGCTGGGGGCTCGGGTGCGGCGCTATATAAAGGCGCCCCCGGGCGGAGTCCCGCTCGGGTACGGCCAATAGTCGGTTTCGGTTTTTTAAAATAATTATGCTCGGAAGAAATAAGAAGAAATACTAAACAGACTTCAAAAATCACAAAATAAATTTTCCCGGGTTTCTAAAATCAAGCCCGATAAAGTAAACATTTATCTGGGCCCAAACTACAACTTTGAAAAATGCGCATTTTTCCTAAATTCAATTAAAAATACCGAAAAACTCCGAAATAAATCTTATTTGATTTTTTTTATTAAATCCTCAATATTTCTATATTTTGGGAAAGTCATTTTATTCCCTCTCTCATATTTTAGTAATAGAAATAATTGATGATAAAATAAATAAAATCAAATGATCCTGTTTACAAAATTTGAGGAAACTCAAATATGTAAATAACGAAATCCCCAACTCTCTCCGTGGGTCCTTGAGTTGCTTAGGATTTTCTAGGATCAAAACCAAAAGCAAAATAAAATATGATATGCATGATGATCTAATGTATAACATTCCAAATTGAAAATTTGGGTTGTTACAAAGCCCTGCACCGGTAACTTCATCATCACAGTCACCATGTCGTCGTGCTAACGGAACTCTCCCTCGTCCTCAACTAGATCAAGAGCTCGAGGGACGTCATCGAGCTGAATGTGTGCTGAACACGGAGGTGCCGTATGTTCGGTGCTAGGATCGGTTGAATCACGAAGACGTTCGACTACATCAACCGCGTTACTAAACGCTTCCGCTTTCGGTCTACGAGGGTACATGGACACACTCTCCCCTCTCGTTGTTATGCATCTCCTAGATAGATCTTGCGTGATCGTAGGAATTTTTTTGAAATAATGTGTTCCCCAACAATGTTAACCATAGAATTGCATCACCCTATCATCCTCAGTCTAGTGGTCAAGTTGAACTTAGCAATAGAGAAATAAAATTAATTTTGCAAAAGACTGTCAATAGGTCCCGGAAGAATTGGTCTAAGAAATTAGATGATGCACTTTGGGCTTATAGAACAGCATATAAAAATCCTATGGGTATGTCTCCTTATAAAATGGTCTATGGAAAAGTTTGTCATTTGCCTCTTGAGTTAGAACTTAAAGCATATTGGGCAATCAAAGAACTCGACTATGATTTCAAACTTGACGGTGAAAAGAGGTTATTTGATATTAGCTCATTAGATGAATGGAGAACCAAAGCTTATGAAAATGCCAAGTTATTTAAAGAAAAGGTTAAAAGATGGCATGATAAAAGAATCCAAAAGCGTGAGTTCAAAGTTGGAGAATATGTTCTTTTATACAACTATTGTTTTGGATTCTTTGCAAGAAAACTCCTCTCCAAATGGGAAGGACCCTATGTTATCGAGGAGGTTTATCGGTCTGGAGCTATCAAAATAAATAGTGCCGAAGGTACTAACCCGAAGGTTGTTAATGGGCAGCGAATAAAACATTATATCTCAGGTACGCCCATTAATGTTGAAAGTAATATTATCCAAACTATGACACCAGAAGAACACATAAAAGAGTCCTTCCGGAACACTCCAGAATCGTGAAAAAGAGTAGGTACGCGATACGGTATGTAAACGAACTCCCAAAAATCCGCAAAAATATTTTTTTTGCCAGTTTTGGAATATAACAAAAATAGGAAAATAAGAAACAACCAAGAAGGTCACACTGGTGGGCACAAGACACCAGGGCTTGCCAGGCGCGCCCAGGTGGGTTGTGCCCACCTCGGGTACCTTCCGAACTCTGTTATTCTACCGTTTGCTTGTTTCCCAAGATAAAAAAACTTTATATACCCCCCGAACCTATTGACCACCGTATCACGGACAAACCCTCTACTTCTTCACCACCACCACCTTCTTCATCACCAAAATAAAACTGAGTATCGGGTATGGGCACTCCCCTTGGCTTCCGCCAAGTTTGGGGGAGGTGCCCCGGTATCGTATCACCTCCACTATCTTTTGCCTTTACTTATCTTAGTTCGACCCAAAGTTATATTTTGCTTTAGATGAATAATAAAAGTTTAGTCCGATCCTTTCTTTTCGGGAGTTTGCTTACTGATCTATCCTTGTAATTGTGTGCGAGATATATAATGAAGTTTAGTTTGAGTTTTTGCTTTCTTTGATTTCATGTTCCAATAAAAATAAAGGAAATAAATGAATAAGATCATATGCTAATCTTATGGTAGGTTATGACATCACATAAGGAAAAGTATAAGTAGAAAATTTTATTAGAGATTGACAAACATACCATTGGTCAATGATGCAACTCATGAAAGAATTAATAAGGGAAGAGAAGATTCACATATAAATACATTATCCTGGAAATCTTTTGTGATGGTGAGCCCCCATCAAAATATTATATGCCAAAATTGTTGACATTGGACAAGGAAGACAACGTAATGATTTATGTTTGTTCATATTCACATAGAAGTTATATCGTCATAGATCCTTCAACATGTGGTGCTTTCCCCCCATCTTTGCTAGACAAAAATTCCGCACTAAGTAGAGATACTACTTGTGCATCCAAAAACCCTTACACCCAAATCTTATTTTCAAGTGTCCACCATACCTACCTAAGGATTGACTCAGATCCTTCAGTAAGTTGTCATCGATGCAATAAGGCAATAAAAATTGCTTCTAAAAGGGTGAGATCATTTAGTGTAAGAGAAAATTGAGCGTTGTAGGAACTTGTAATGATGAAGAATAAAAGCGACAGACTGCATAATAAAGGTTGCCATCACAAGGGGCAATACAACATGACGTTCTTTTGCACTAAGGTGTTGAGCATACAAACAAATAAGCGCATGGCAACCTCTGCTTCCCTCTGTGAAGGGCCTATCTTTTACTTTTATGTATTTAATTTTATGCAAGAGTCAAAGTTTTTCTCTCTATTCCTTTTTTATGTTTATCCTTTGGCAAGCATCATGTGGTGAGGAAAGATCTAGGCACATATGTGTAGCGACCAGACCTCAAACGGTCTGATCTTTGTGCTTCAGTGTCATACCTGGATCAGTAATGCTGACACGCACAGTACTTGAAGGATTTATAACAGAGTAGCAATCACACACTTATTACACCGAGTGTCTTAGAAGAGAACTTATTACAAATAATATGGCTTAAGGCCATCTAATAACGATAACAGCGGAAGGCTTGGAAGATAAGTGAGTCCATCAACTCCAACAGCATCACTGAGTATAGAACCATGACCTAAGGCTCCTTACTCGTCGTCTGAAAAGTCTGCAACATGAACGTTGCAGCCCGAAAACGGGTCAAGACATGGAATATGCTGGCAAAGTAACACAGTAGAGCAAGAATAGAATAATGCTATCACTACATGCATATTTGGCTGGTGGAAAGCTCTATGGTTTTAGTTTTGCGTAAAGCCAATTTTTCCCTACTCCAAAGGAATAAATTTTATTTAACTATCATGGTAGTTGTTAAACATTGAGAGCTAGACACCCTCTCAATTCCAATTAAAAATCATCATTAAAACCCAACAAAATTAATTAAAGTCACATGATGAGATTCACATGATAATCCAAGTACTAGATACTCAAGACGTCCATAACCGGGAACACGGCTAACCATGATTAGTTTATACACTCTGCAAAGGATTGTGCACTTTTCCCCACAAGACTCGATCTCCTCCGTTGGGATTCTCGCACTACATGGTGTTTGAGAAACGGATGACCGAGACATAGTCTTTCAGAAGCGCTAGCACCTTACGATCGGGTAGACCGTTACACCTACTTTCGCCTACATCTGCTAGTCTACCACTGTAAGAGTTCGCATGACTTAATCAACTATGCTAGAGTCCATAGTAGCTTGTGGCTGCACACGGAAGTTTCTAGTATGAATAATCTCATGATCCCTTTGAGCCTGGGTGGCGGTTCATAAAGAAAAATAGGCAATCGCTGGAATACCGAGGTGCCTCAATCCACCCAGATGTGTATTAAAGTTGCCACCTTAAGTTGAACCATTAATTAACATTCTCACATATGTCATGGATACACTCAAACCAAAACCACGTCTACAAGCATAGCATGGCATAAGCAAACATAGAAGTAACTCCCAGGGTTTGATAATAAAACAGGTAATAGGTACTACCTCATCTACTTCCCAAAACCCACATATTAATCAGATCCTATTCATGCATTGGTTTGAGGATTGTTCTAATGCAATAACACTGGGTAGTAAGAGGTATGATCAAAGTGTTACTTGCCTTCCTGATGATCCGCGAAACCTAGAGATTCTAAGTAGCAAGCGGCGCACTCCGGGTACTCTAACGCAAACAAACAAACAAGCATACAATAAGTACTCATCTAATGCATAGGTAAAACTCAAATAAGAGATCTAACAAGAAAGTTCAACTTAAGAACTCCGGTTGGCAAAAAGAATCAAATCAAACAAAGCAACAAATCTCAAACGGCGAGAGAAACAAGCTTCGTTTACTAATCTGGACCTAGGTCAAATTTTACAGTAGCAAAAACTTGTTTGAGTTGGTTAAACGGAAAGAGGGTTTCGAGAAGAAACTCTAGACGCTTGAATCGCCTGATTCTGATAAACGAGCGAAAAGTTAAACTAAAACGAAAATCGGATCAGAAATCGCGATCAGAAATAATCACGGAAAATCCGAGAAAAAGAAAAGCTGACGAACAGATTAACAAACGAAAGTTCGTTATATGAAACTAAACGGTGAACTCGTCCGTTAAAACGAACGAACGAGCGAACGCTCGCTAGATAAAAGAACCAACAAAACCGATCTAATAAAAATAAAAAAACCTAGGGTTTTCAAGGAAAAACCGGTCGGTTTTCTCTGGAAAACCGACGGCGAATGGCGCGGCTACCTCGTCGGACTCCGGCGGCTCGGGGCTCCGGTGGGGCGGGGCGGCGGCGGTGGGCGGCGCGGCAAGCGGC
>NC_041388.1:288736301-288755880 GCF_002162155.2 Triticum dicoccoides
GAGGCGGCAGCTGGGGGTATTTATGAGAAGGGGGTGGCGCGGCTTAGGGAAGGGGGCGCCGGGTCGGGGTCGGCCTCGGGAGGCGTGCCCCGGCCGGACTCGGCTGCGGCGGCGGGCGGTCTCCCACATGGAAGGCGGCGGCGGGCGCGGGCCTGGCCTGGCTCGGCTGGGCCTTCGGCCCAGTCGTGCGCGCGATACTATTTTTTTTAAACAATTCCGTCGAAACTAAGAAAAATTCTAGAAAATAAAATAAAATTCTAAAAATGCCAAAATAACTTTTCACCGCCTAAATAAAATATTAAGGACGAGATGAACATTTTCTTGGCCCTGAAATGCAGTTTTGAAAAACATGCAATTTTTTCTAAATTCAAATAAAACTAGCCAAAACTCCGAAATAAAATCTTATTTTGATTTTTTAATTAAATCCTCAATATTTCTTTATTTTGGGAAAGTCATTTTATTCCCTCTCTCATATTTCTATAATGGAAATAATTGAAGATAAAATAAATAAAATCAAATGATCCTATCTTCAAAATTTGAGAAAACTCAAATATGAAAATAACGAAACCCCCAACTCTCTTCGTGGGTCCTTGAGTTGTGTAGAATTTCTGGATCAGGCCAAAAGCAAAAAAATGTGATGTGCAGTGATGATCTAATGTATAACATTCCAAATTGAAAATTTGGAATGTTACAAACCTACCCCCCCCCTTAACATGAATCTCGCCCTCGAGATTCGGGTTGGCTAGAAAATAGGTGAGGGTGGTCCTTCAGCAGATCTTCCTCTCGCTCCCAGGTGGCTTCATCCTCGGTGTGGTGGCTCCACTAAACTTTGCAAAACTTGATAACCTTGCTGCGGGTGACTCGGTTGGCATACTCGAGAATCTTGACTGGTTTCTCCTCATAGGTCAAATCACTATCCAACTGAATCGCTTCTAGTGGCAATGTATCTCTCAGCGGTATATCCGCCATTTCTGCATGGCACTTCTTCAACTGGGAAACGTGGAACACGTCGTGAACTCCCGACAATCCCTCAGGTAATTCTAATTTATAAGCAACTTCTCCCATGCGTTTCAAAACTTTGTATGGTCCCACAAAACGTGGCTCTAACTTTCCCTTAACTCCAAAGCGCTTAACTCCTTGAAGCAGAGATACATGAAGATAAACTCTATCTCCGGCTTCGCAAACTATCTCCTTGCGTTTAGAATCTGCATAGCTCTTCTGCCTGGACTGGGCTACCTTGAGCCTATCATGAATCAACTTCATCTTCTGTTCAGACTCCTTAATCAAATCTGGTCCAAACAACTGGCGGTCTCTAACTTTGTCCCACGATAATGGTGTTCTGCACCTTCTTCCGTACAAGGCTTCAAAAGGGCCCATCTTCAAACTGGATTGATAACTATTGTTGTAAGAGAACTCCGCATATGGCAAGTTGTCATCCCAACTAGATCCATAATCTAGCGCACAAGCTCTCAGCATATCCTCCAAAATCTGATTGACTCTCTCGGTTTGTCCATCGGTCTGCGGATGAAAAGCTGTACTAAACTCTAGCCTGGTACCCAAAGTTTCGTGCAACTGATTCCAGAACTTTGAGGTAAACTGGGTTCCTCTATCTGATACAATGCTCCTCGGTACTCCACGCAGACATATGATCTTGGCCATGTATATCTTTGCCAACTTAGCACTGGTGTAAGTGGTCTTCACTGGGATGAAATGAGCTACCTTCGTCAAGCGATCGACTACAACCCATATCGAGTCATAGCCTAAACGGGTCATGGGTAATCCCATGATAAAATCCATGCCTAGCTCATCCCACTTCCATTCGGGTATCGGCAATGGTTGTAGCAATCCTGCTGGCTTCTGATGCTTTGCCTTTACTCTTTGACATACATCACAAACTGCTACATACTCTTCAATATCCTTCTTCATTCCGGTCCACGTTCTACCCGAAAGTGTCTTTGAAATCCAAATACATCTTGGTATTTCTTGGGTGAATTGAGTACGGCGAATCATGGGCCTCTTGCAGAATTAGCTTCCTGATCTACGGGTCATTAGGCACATAAACGCGGTCCTCAAACCATAAGGTGTAGCGACCCGACCCAAAATGGATTGAAGTCTCTGTGCTTAAGTGTCATCCCTGGATCGGTATGCTGACATGCACAATACTCGAGGAATTATAACAGAGTTCAATCACACTTTATTACATCGATGTTCTCAAAAGAGTATTTATTACAATAATATGGCCAAAGGCCATCTAAATAAAAATAACTACGGAAGCTTCAAAGGTAAATGAGTCCATCCAACTCCACGGCAAACTGAGTGCAGAACAACGACCTATCGCACCTTTAATCCTCGTTGGAAAAGTCTGGAACATGAGACGTTGTAGCCGTGTAGGTCAGCACATGGAATATGCTGGTAATTTCACACCATAGAATAATAAAAAATGAAAAGACTATCTCTATATGCAAATTTAGCTGGTGGAGGCTCTAAGTTTAATTTTTGCATAAAGCCAATTTTACCCTACAACAAAGGAATAATGTTTTTATTATTTACTACTAAATTAAAATGCCATTATTGAGAAGGTTCCTCCAACTCAATCCCAAAAATTCACAAGTTATTAGTAACCCAATAATTTCATGAAATAGAGTGATGAGATCAACCAATAATTCACTTCTAGATACTCAAATTGTCCATAACCGGGGACACGACTAATCATGATTAGTCTGTACACTCTGCAGAGGTTTGCACACTTTTCCCCACAAGACTCGACCGCCTCCATGACCGGAAGATCGAGACATAGCCTTTCAGAAGCGTTTCCCCTTAACCCTGGGTAGACCGGTACACCTACTTTCCCCTACATCAGCTAGTCTACCACGGAAAGAGGTCACACAACTTACTCAACTACGCCAGAGCCCATAATGACTTGTGGCTGCACACGGAAATTTCTAGGCATGAAATATCTTATGATCCCTTTGAGCCTGGGTGGCGGACCTAGGGTAATCACACAGGTACTCCGGGATTCCCCTTGGGCAAGCACTGGTTACTCCATGTGCCCCAAACAATCCACCCACATGTGTATTAAAGTTGCCACCTTAAGTTATCCCAAATTATTATCTCTCGCAACTTGCATGAATCACACATACCAATCCCCGTCTACGAGCATGGCTAAGCAATATATGACATAACAAATATTCCTGGGGTGATCAAAGGTCATAGGTTCCTACCACAAGAACTACAAAGCATAACCACATGTTCCCAAACCTACTCATGCAATCTTTGAGGGGGAAACTAATGCATAGTAAAAACTAGGTATTGAAAATTATGATCAAAGTGTGAACTTGCCTTGCTGACGTTCGTTGAACTGTAAAGATTCGTAGTAGCAAGCTTCGCACTCCGGATGATCTAGCGTAAGCAAGCAATAACATACATAAGCATACAAGCAAAGATCCAAAAAGAAAACAAATGAAAGATTTCAAAAAACTCCAAAACATCCAAATAAAGTTTCTGTACAGAACGCAATTTTTATAGTAGCAAAAATATGTGTGTTTGGGTTTAACAGAAAGTACACTTCACGAGCTTCGATTTGCAAAAAGAATCACCTAAAACGGAGTTATGAAACTCGAGATACGGCCTAACGAAGTTTGAATTCAGATCTGTTTGAATTCAAATTTTAAAATTTTCAAAAATATTTTTTGTTTGGTTCTCTGGATAGAGGATATTTTTATGAACTAGTAGGAAAAAGAATCAACTAAATCAGATCTATAGACTAAAAGATACACTAAAAGAAATATTGGTATAGAATCTGAAGAAAGAAAGAGAAAAAAAACGTACGGGAACTGTTGGGCCTAAAGGTGATGGGCGATCTGAAACTATAAAATGCACGGGCGAAACTTAACAAAACGTACATTTGCGATTTTTTTTAGAAAAAGAAAACTGATCGGTTAGTTTGATCTGAACCGAACTAAACTGTTAAAAAACCGTAACTAAAACTGATCTAGGAAATACGTTTTTTTACTGAACGAACTGGAGCGTACATGTGCTCGTACACTTACAAAGAGGATGAGGGGTTTGGGATGGCTCTGGCGTGGTGATGGCGGCGGGTCCGGCGATCGTCGGCGACGGCGGAGGTGTCTAGGAGATGCGGTGGAGAGTGGCTCGTCCGGTGGTGGAGTCGGTGAAGATCGGTGACGACGAACGGCGACAAAACCAAGCGATGAAACTCGTGAACTCCGGGTGCTCCGGTGAAGACAACGTGGTCGGTATGGCCTCTGTAGATGGAGAGGGATCAAAAGACCTTGTCAAAACGATTGTAAGGATCGAGGGAGATCAGAACACAAAAGGATATGGCTCAGGATGGCTCACCGGCGTCAGAAACTTGTGATGAACTGTAGCTTCTGAGGCGAGATTGGAACATCGAGTGCATCGTCTACAGGTATTTTTGGCGAGAGATTTTTGACTGAATCGGTCGAGGAGAGTCGTGGCTATTTATAGGACATCTTCCTTGGACATGAAGTGGGCTGGAGAATTGATTTCCAGGAATTGGAAACGAAGTGGCTTTGGGAGCCATGTACGCATACGTTTCTGTTGTTTCGTGGGAGGAAGAAGAAGAGGTGCGCGGGGCCCAGTCGCCAGATGGAAGTCAACGTGGGAAAAGGTTTACAGGAAACGAACGGACGAGCGAGCAAAGGGAGTAGGATGTGAGCGCTCGCCCCTTTTTTTGCGTGGGCGCTGGCCTCGCTCGGCATCGCTGCCTCGCTGGCTGCTCCTGGGCCATGGCGTGTGCGAGAGCAAGCTGGGCCGGCTGGCCGGGCTGGCGTTTTTTTATAAATGTTTTTTACAGAAACAAAGCAACACCTAAAAGACAAATAAAAGTTAGCCTAAAATTCCTAGAAAATTCCACATAATTATATGGTCTTATATATGACCTTGTGAACTTTTATCCGACCTAAAATGCAAGTTTTAAAAATAAACAGTTTTGCTAAACTAATAAAATAAAGTGCAAATAAAACCCAACAAATATATTTTGGTTCCAAATTCAATTTCCAATATTTTCTTTTCCAATTTTGAAGAAGTCATTTTATCTTCTCTCTTTATTTTATTTTTGATATAATGGAAATGAATTTTGGTGAAACCAAATTGGATCCAAACTCCCAACTTCGAAAAATTCAAAATTGGTTTTTAGGGAAACTTCCGACTCTCTCTTTTGGTCCTTGAGTTGCTCAAAGTTCCTTGGATAAAAAATAAAATAAAACAAATGGAGGCAAAAATGCATAAATCATGGATGCATATGAATGACCTATTTATAAACATCCAAATTGAAAATTGGGATGTTACAAACCTACCCCCCTTAAGATGAATCTCGCCCTCGAGATTCGGGTTGGCTAGGAAAAAGGTGTGGGTGGTCCTGTCGGAGATCTTCTTCTCGTTCCCAGGTGGCTTCTTCTTCGGTATGATGACTCCATGGAACCTTGCAGAACTTGATGACCTTGCTGCGGGTAACCCTGCTTGCAGTTTCGAGAATCTTGACGGGCTTCTCCTCATAGGTCATATCACTATCCAATTGTATGGCCTCGAATGGCACTGTATCTCTCAAAGGAATATCGGCCATCTCCGCATGGCACTTCTTCAACTAGGAAACGTGAAACACATCATGAACTCCTGACAAGGCTTCTGGTAATTCCAACTTGTAGGCAACTTCACCCATGCGTTCTAAAACTCTGTATGGCCCCACAAACCGTGGTGCTAACTTTCCTTTGACTCTGAATCGTTTAACTCCTCGAAGTGGCGACACACGTAGATATGCTCTATCTCCGACTTCATAGGTTACCTCCTTGCGTTTAGTATCGGCATAACTCTTCTGTCTGGATTGGGTTACCTTGAGTCTGTCGCGGATCAGCTTGACTTTTTCCTCTGAATCTCTAATTAAATCTGGTCCGAATAATTTACGATCTCCAACTTCATCTCACATCAATGGTGTCCTGCACCTCCTTCCGTACAAAGCTTCGAAAGGGGCCATTTTCAAACTAAATTGATAGCTGTTGTTATATGAGAATTCTGCGTAAGGCAAATTAACATCCCAACTAGATCCATAATCTAGCGCACAAGCTCTCAACATGTCCTCCAGAATCTAATTGACTCTCTCGGTCTGCCCATCTGTCTGTGGATGAAAAGTTGTACTAAACTCCAGCCTGGTACCCAAAGTTTCATGTAACTGATGCCAAAACTTTGAGGTAAATTGTGTTCCTCTATCTGATACAATGGTCCTCGGAACTCCATGCAGACATACGATCCTGGTCATGTATATCTTGGCTAACTTAGCACTTGTATATGTGGTTTTCATGGGGATGAAGTGAGCTACCTTAGTCAAGCGATCAACCACTACCCAAATAGAATCATAGCCTAATCGGGTCCTGGGTAATCCTGTAATGAAGTCCATGCCAAGCTTGTCCCACTTCCAATCTGGTATTGGCAAAGGCTAAAGTAATCCGGCTGGTTTCTGGTGCTCTGCCTTAACCCTCTGACATACGTCACATACTGCGACATACTCGGCAATATCCTTCTTCATACCTGTCCACCAGAAACTTTCCTTCAAGTCCAAATACATCTTGGTGTCGCCCGGGTGTATTGAATAAGGCGAATCATGAGCCTCCTGAAGAATCATTTTCCTGATCTCTAGGTCATTTGGCACGTAAATACGCTGCTCAAACCATAAGTTTCCATGTTCATCCTCACGAAATCCTTCTGCCTTTCCTTGGTTCATCCTTCCCTTTATCTCCGCAATACCTTTGTCTAACTTATGGGCTTCTCGGATCTTTCCCAACAAAGTGGATTGAATTTCTATTGCGGCAACAAAACCTCGTGGTACTATCTCCAATCGAAGATCTCTCAGATCATCAATTAACTCCTGAGGTAATCCTCCTGCTGTGAGGGTATTGACGTAGCTCTTGCGGCTCAATGCATCTGCCACAACATTGGCCTTTCCTGGGTGATAGTGCAATTTCATATCATAATCCTTTATGAGCTCCAACCATCTTCTCTGCCTGAGGTTCAACTCCTTCTGCGTGAAGATGTATTTCAAACTCTTATGATCCGTGTAAACATCACAACGATTTCTGATAAGAAAATGTCTCCAGGTCTTGAGTGCGTGCACTACGGCTGCTAACTCCAAATCATGTGTGGCATAATTCCGCTCATGAGGTCGAAGCTGATGTGAGGCATATGAAACAATTCTTCCTTCTTGCATAAGAACACCTCCAAGTCCCTGACGAGAAGCGTCGCAATATACTTGAAAATCCTTGCGTATATTCGGAAGAATTAGCAGTGGGGATGTGACCAAACATTTCTTCAGCTCCTGGAAACTGGCCTCACATTCGTCGGTCCAAATAAACTTAGTGTCTTTCTTCAATAACTCTTTCATGGGCTTCACGATCTTGGAGAAATTCTCAATAAACCTCCGATAATATCCTGCGAGTCCAAGAAAACTGTGAATCTCTCCAACTGAGGTGGGTGCCTTCCATTCATTGACGGCTTCAACCTTTGAGGGGTCTACTGCTATTCCTTCTCCTGATATACCATGTCCGAGAAATCCAACTTCCTTCAACCAGAATTCGCACTTGCTGAACTTTGCGTATAACTGATGTTCCCTGAGCTTCTCAAGAATCAAGCACAAATGTTCCTTGTGTTCTTCTTCATTCTTCGAGTAAATCAATATGTCATCAATGAATACCACAACAAACTTATCCAAGAACTCCATGAATACCTTATTCATCATACTCATAAAATAGGCAGGAGCATTAGTCAAACCAAAAGACATGATTGTGTACTCATAAAGTCCATATCTTGTGGTAAAGGCTGTCTTGGGTATATCTTGTTCTCGAATTTTCAGCTGGTGATATCCTGATTGAAGATCGATCTTTGAGAAAACGTTTGCTCCTTGTAGCTGGTCAAACAAATCATTGATCATCGGCAGAGGGTACTTGTTCTTGATCGTCACCTCATTCAACGCACGATAATCTACAACCATTCTCAAGGATCCATCCTTCTTCTCAACTAGAAGCACTCGGGCTCCCCAAGGTGATGAACTCGATCGGATATAACCCTTCTCCACTAATTCCTTAATCTGCTTCTTAATTTCTTCCAAATCATTTGCGGGCATCCGGTACGGTCTCTTGGATATTGGTCTGGTGCCTGGTAACAATTCAATCAAAAACTCTATGTCCCGATCCGGTGGCATGCCGAGCAATTCCTTGGGGAATACATCGGGATAATCCTTCACAACTGGTACTTCCTCCTGAACAACTCCCGAAAGAGAATTCACTTGAGTCCTTCTTGGTGTATTCCTCGACACATACTTGATCCATTTCCCCTCTGGGGTGGTGAGAAGAATCGACTTACGGGCACAATCAATATGCCCTTCATACTTGGATAACTAGTCCATGCCTAGAATTACTCCAAATCCTTGCGATTCTAGGATGATGAGGTCTGTAGGGAAAATATGTCTCCCTATGGTCAATGGCAATTGAAAACATCCCCGACTAGCCATATACTCTGCTCCTGGGGAACTCACTAACATAGGTGACTTAAGGGCTACGGTCGGCAACTTAAACTTGTCCACAAACCCCCTTGATATGAATGAATGTGATGCACCAGTGTCAAAAAGAACAAGGGATGTAAATGAATTAATCAAGAACTTACCAACAACGGCGTCAGGCTGGTCATAAACTTCCTCCACATTGACATGGTTCACCTGACCTCTGGTGAAAGGATTGGGCTTCTTTCCAGAGCTTCCATTTCCATTCCCGTTCTTCGCCTCGGGACACTCGGTGGCGTAGTGTCCGGTCTTCCCGCACTTGAAGCAGGTAATGTGGCTCAGATCCTTCTTTGCCGATGTAGCGAGGTTGGACTGATGCTGATTGTTGTTTCCTCCGGTCCCATTGCCATTCCTATGGCCATTATGGTTGTGTCCATTCCCTCCATGATGTGAATGTCCTCCATGGTTATGGTGAGTGTGTCCACTATACTTGCCAGATCCTGGTCCATTATTTCCCGAGTACGGGGTATAGCGGGGCTTCTGCTGAACTCCAGAGTTGTACTTTCCCTATCCGTATTTTCTCTTGCGATTCTCCACCTGCTACTGCTTGCCTTCCGGAATGAGAGCCTTGTCGACCAACTCTTGATAATTGTTAAAGGTAGCCACAGTCAACTGAAGTCCCAGATCATCGTTTAGTCCCTCCAAAAATTTCTCCTACTTAGCGGCATCATCAGCCACGTCTCCGGGAGCATACCTGGATAACTTGTTGAATTCCTCCACATAATCACCAACAGAACAATTTCCTTGGCGTAAATTATGGAACTCACGCTTCTTCAGACTCATAGCTCCGGCTGAAACATGTGCGGTACGGAACACCTGCTGGAACTGATCCCAAGTCACATTGGCTATGGGGAATGTGGTGGTGTAATTCTCCCACCACGAGGCTGCCAGTCCATCCAGTTGATGTGCGGCAAAGCGCACCTTCTCAGCGTCAGTGCATCCCGCGGTGGTCAGCTCTCTTCCGATCTTGCGAAGCCAGTCATCTGCAACGATCGGCTCCGTGCTGCTAGAGAACACTGGTGGGTTCAACCTCAGGAAACGGGTAAGGTTGTCGACCGGGGGTGGTGGCGGTGGGTTGCTGTTGTTCTGGTTCTGATTCTGGATGAGTAGCTGCATGAGGGCATTCTGGTTCTGGATCAACTGGGTAAGTTCCGGTGGGAATTCCGGGTCACGTCTTGGAGGCATCTGTTAGGTTTAGAGTGGATGAGAAATTAGAATAGAATAAGGGCCTAATGAGAGAAATCACTACCCATATGCTTATGATAGCAAGAAAATTTCAAATCAAGCAATTCACACAGATCACACCACACAAGCAAAAACCTACAGGTAAGGTCATATCCACAAGAGATATATCTCTTCATACTACCGCAATCATTCGTTGGACTCAACTTGGTAGTGGTGGTCTGGACTAAATCTCCTCAAATCAATGTCAACTCTAGCTTCTTCTTCTTCTTCTTCGTCAATGATGCCTTCATAGGTCATGGTCTCATCGGGCTGAGCAACTTGGTGATGGGGTTCAACAACTATTTTATTGAAATGAAGAAGATATAGAAATGAATAGAGAAGAGTATAGACCAACGGATATTTAAGGACGTCGTAAAATAAAGTTTTCTTCCTATGGCTTTCCATTTCCTAGTGGTCGCGTCCTACAGTCAGCGTGTGCTCTGATACCATCTTGTAGCGACCCGACCCAAAATGGATCGAAGTCTCTGTGCTTAAGTGTCATCCCTGGAACGGTATGCTGACACGCACAATACTCGAGGAATTATAACAGAGTTCAATCACACTTTATTACATCGATGTTCTCAAAAGAGTATTTATTACAATAATATGGCCAAAGGCCATCTAAATAAAAATAACTACGGAAGCTTCAAAGGTAAATGAGTCCATCCAACTCCACGGCAAATTGAGTGCAGAACAACGACCTATCGCACCTTTAATCCTCGTCGGAAAAGTCGTTGCAGCCGTGTAGGTCAGCACATGGAATATGCTGGCAATTTCACACCATAGAATAATAATAAATGAAAAGACTATCTCTATATGCAAATTTAGCTGGTGGAGGCTCTAAGTTTAATTTTTGCATAAAGCCAATTTTACCCTACAACAAAGGAATATTTTTTTTATTATTTAATACTAAATTATAATGCCATTATTGAGAAGGTTCCTCCAACTCAATTCCAGAAATTCCCAAGTTATTAGTAACCCAATAATTTCATGAAATAGAGTGATGAGATCAACCAATAATTCACTTCTAGATACTCAAATTGTCCATAACCGGGGACACGGCTAATCATGATTAGTTTGTACACTCTACAGAGGTTTGCGCACTTTTCCCCACAAGACTCGACCGCCTCCATGAACAGAAGATCGAGACATAGCCTTTCAGAAGCGTTTCCCCTTAACCCTGGGTAGACCGGTACACCTACTTTCCCCTACATCAGCTAGTCTACCACGGAAAGAGGTCACACAACTTACTCAACTATGCCAGAGCCCATAATGACTTATGGCTGCACACGGAAGTTTCTAGGCATGAAATATCTTATGATCCCTTTGATCCTGGGTGGCGGACCTAGGGTAATCACACGGGTACTCCGGGATTCCCCTTGGGCAAGCACTGGTTACTCCAGGTGCGTCAAACAATCCACCCAGATGCGTATTAAAGTTGCCACCTTAAGTTATCCCAAATTATTATCTCTCGCAACTTGCATGAATCACACATACCAATCCCCGTCTACGAGCATGGCTAAGCAATATATGATATAACGAATATTCCCGGGGTGATCAAAGGTCATAGGTTCCTACCACAAGAACTACAAAGCATAACCACATGTTCCCAAACCTACTCATGCAATCTTTGAGGGGGAAACTAATGCATAGTAAAAACTGGGTATTGAAAATTATGATCAAAGTGTGAACTTGCCTTGCTGACATTCATTGAACTGTAAAGATTCGTAGTAGCAAGCTTCGCACTCCGGATGATCTAGCGTAAGCAATCAATAACATACATAAGCATACAAGCAAAGATCCAAAAAGAAAACAAATGGAAGACTTCGAAAAACTCCAAAACATCCTAATAAAGTTTCTGTACAGAATGTAATTTTTATAGTAGCAAAAATATGTGTGTTTGGGTTTAACAGAAAGTACACGTCACGAGCTTCGATTTGCAAAAAGAATCACCTAAAACGGAGTTACGAAACTCGAGATACGGCCTAACGAAGTTTGAATTCAGATCTGTTTGAATTCAAATTTTAAAATTTTCAAAAATATTTTTCGTTTGGTTCTCTGGATAGAGGATATTTTTATGAACTAGTAAGAAAAAGAATCAACTAAATCGGATCTATAGACTAAAAGATACGCTAAAAGAAATATTGGTATAGAATCTGAAGAAAGAAAGAGAAAAAAAACGTAGGGGAACTGTTGGGCCTAAAGGTGATGGGCGATCTGAAACTATAAAACGCACGGGCAAAACTTAACAAAACGTTCATTTGCGATTTTTTTTAGAAAAAGAAAACTGATCGGCTAGTTTGATCTGAACCGAACTAAACCATTAAAAAAAACATAACTAAAACTGATATAGGAAATGCGTTTTTTTTACTGAACGAACTGGAGCGTACATGTGCTCGTACACTTACGAGAGGACGAGGGGTTTGGGATGGCTCTGGCGTGGTGATGGCGGCGGGTCCAGCGATCGTCGGCGACAGCGGAGGTGTCTAGGAGATGCGGTGGAGAGTGGCTCGTCCGGTGGTGGAGTCGGTGAAGATCGGTGACAACGAACGGCGACAAAACCAAGCGATGGAACTCGTGAACTCTGGGTGCTCCGGTGAAGACAACGTGGTCGGTATGGCCTCTATAGATGGAGAGGGATCAAAAGACCTTGTCAAAACGATTGTAAGGATCGAGGGAGATCGGAACACAAAAGGATATGGCTCGGGATGGCTCACCGGCGTCGGAAACTTGCGATGAACTGCAGCTTCTGAGGCGAGATTGGAACGTCGAGTGCGTCGTCTATAGGTAGTTTTGGCGAGAGATTTTCAACTGAATCGGTCGAGGAGAGTCGTGGCTATTTATAGGACATCTTCCTTGGACGTGAAGTGGGCTGGAGAATTTATTTCCAGGAATTAGAAACGAAGGGGCTTCGGGAGCCATGTACGCATACGTTTCTGTTGTTTCGTGGGAGGAAGAAGAAGAGGTGCGCGGGGCCCAGTCGCCAGATGGAAGTCAACGTGGGAAAAGGTTTACAGGAAACGAAAGGACGAGCGAGCAAAGGGAGTAGGACGTGAGCGCTCGCCCCTTTTTTTTGCGTGGGCGCTGGCCTCGCTCGGCATCGCTGCCTCGCTGGCTGCTCCTGGGCCATGGCGTGTGCGGGCTCTAGCTGGGCCGGCTGGCCTGGCTGGCATTTTTTATAAATGTTTTTTTACAGAAACAAAGCAACACCTAAAAGGCAAATAAAAGCTAGCCTAAAATTCCCAGAAAATTCCACATAATTATATGGTCTTATATATGACCTTGTGAACTTTTATCCGGCCTAAAATGCAAGTTTTAAAAATAAACATTTTTGCTAAAATAATAAAATAAAGTGCAAATAAAACCCAACAAATATATTTTGGTTCCAAATTCAATTTTCAATATTTTCTTTTCCGATTTTGAAGAAGTCATTTTATCTTCTCTCTTTATTTTACTTTTGATATAATGGAAATGAATTTTGGTGAAACCAAATTGGATCCAAACTCCCAACTTCAAAAAGTTCAAAATTGGTTTTTAGGGAAACTTCCAACTCTCTCTTTTGGTCCTTGAGTTGCTCAAAGTTCCTTGGATCAAAAATCAAATAAAACAAATGGAGGCAAAAATGCATAAATCATGGATGCATATGAATGACCTATTTATAAACATACAAATTGAAAATTGGGATGTTACATAAGGTACCATGTTCATCCTCACGAAATCCTTTGACTTTTCCCTTGCTCATCTTCTCCTTTATGGTGGCAATCTCCTTGTCGGTCTTCTGAGCTTCTCTGATCTTGTCCATCAGAGTAGACTGAATCTCCAATGCTGCTACATAGCCTCTCGGAACTATCTCCAAACATAGCTCACAAAGGTCCTCGACTAACTCCTTTGGTAACTCTCTGGTCATTAGAGTGTTGACATGGCTCTTGCGGCTCAATGCGTCAGCTACTATGTTAGCCTTTCCGGGATGATAATGTAATCTCATATCATAATCCTTGATGAGCTCCAACCATCTCCTTTGCCTGAGATTTAACTCCTTCTGCGTGAAGATGTACTTCAAACTCTTGTGATCCGTGTACACCTCACAATGGTTTCCGATGAGAAAATGTCTCCACGTCTTTAAAGCGTGCACTACGGCTGCTAACTCCAAGTCATGTGTAGCATAATTCAACTCATGGAGCTTAAGCTGTCGTGAGGCATATGAAACAACTCTTCCCTCATGCATAAGCACTGCTCCACGTCATCGACGTGAAGCGTCGCAATATACTTCATAATCCTTGCGCTGATCTGGCAGAATCAACACTGGCGATGTAACCAAACATTTCTTCAACTCCTGGAAACTGGCCTCACATTCCTCAGTCCATCTGAACTTGGTATCCTTCTTTAAAAACTCCGACATAGGTTTTGCAATCTTAGAGAAATTTTCAATGAACCTCCGGTAGTATCCTGCGAGTCCAAGAAAACTCCGGATCTTTCCAGCTGTTGTTGGGGCTTCCCAATTTGTCACAGTGACAACCTTGGTGGGATCTACCGCTATTCCTTCTCCGGATATAACATGTCCGAGGAATCCCACTTCCTCCAACCAAAACTCACATTTGCTGAACTTGGCGTATAACTGATGTTCTCTGAGCTTACCAAATACCAAACGCAAATGTTCTTTATGTTCTTCTTCATTCTTCGAGTAAACCAGTATATCATCAATGAACACTACAACGAACTTATCCAAAAAATCCATAAACACTTTGTTCATCATATTCATAAAATAAGCAGGTGCGTTAGTCAGGCCAAATGACATAACGGTATATTCATACAGCCCATACCTTATGGTAAAAGTTGTCTTAGGTATGTCCTGCTCTCGAATCTTCAGCTAGTGGTATCCTGATCGCAAATCAATCTTGGAAAATACCTTAGCTCCTTGCAATTGGTCAAACAAATTATTGGTCATCGGTAGTGGGTACTTATTCTTGATCATCACTTCATTCAATCCTCGATAATCAACAACCATCCTTAATAATCCATCCTTCTTTTCCACTAGAAGTACTGGTGATCCCCAAGGTGACGAACTTGGGCGAATATATCCCTTATCCAGTAACTCCTTAATCTGCTTCTTAATCTCCTCCAAATCATTTGCAGGCATTCTATACGGTCTCTTAGATATTGCTCATGTGCCTGGCAAAAGCTCAATCAAAAGCTCAATCAGAAATTCAATGTCTCTATCCGGTGGCATGCCTGGCAATTCTTCTGGAAATACATCCGGAAAATCCTTTACCACCGGTACCTCCTCCTGTACAACTCCTGATAAGGAATTTACTTGAGTCCTATTTGGCACATGTCATGATACATACTTGATCCTTCTTCCCTCTAGGGTGGTAAGCAAAATCGACTTACTGGCGCAATCGATGTTTCCTCCATACATCGATAGCCAATCCATACCTAGAATTACATCCAAACCTTGTGATTCCAGAATGATTAAATCCGAGGGAAACACATGCCTACCTATACTCAATGGCACTTGAAAACATCCTTTACTGGCCATATACTCCGCTCCTGGTGAGCTTACTAACGTAGGTGTTCTAAGAACCTTGGTGGGCAGTTTATACTTATCCATGAATCCCCTTGATATGTATGAATGCAATGCACCAATATCAAAAAGAACGATTGCAGTAAAAGACTTAACCAAAAACTTATCGATTACTGCATCTGGCTGGGGTTTAACCTCCTCCCCATTAACGTGGTTCACCTGTCCCATGTTGAAAGGGTTCGGCTTCTTCCCAGAGCTTCCATTGCCATTTCCATTCTAGGCTTCAGGACATTCATTGGCATAATGTGCGGTCTTCTGACACTTATAACAAGTGACTTGGCTTAGGTCTCTCTTGGCTGGGGTTGATGGGTTGGTACGATTCTGACCGTTGCTCCCCCCATTCCCATTACCATTCTTGGGGCCATTATGGTTATGTGAACTCCCTCCTCCATGGGTATGCTGAAAATGTCCTCCCATTTTCGGGGTAAAACGTGGCTTCTGCTGAGCTCCTGAATTG
This sequence comes from Triticum dicoccoides, assembly GCF_002162155.2. NCBI lineage: Eukaryota > Viridiplantae > Streptophyta > Magnoliopsida > Poales > Poaceae > Triticum > Triticum dicoccoides. Next base: position 288,752,151 of record NC_041388.1, read on the forward strand.
TACTTCCCTTGTCCATACTTTCTCTTGCGGTTCTCAATCTGCTGATGCTTCCCTTCTATCATAAGAGCACGATCTACCAACTCCTGGTAGTTGTTAAAAGTTGCTACCATCAACTGCATGCTCAACTCATCATTCAGTCCTTCCAGAAACATCTCCTGCTTAGCTGCATCCGTAGCAACGTCATCCGAGGCATAACGTGCTAACTTACTAAAGTCATCCATGTATTGGCCAATTGTCCGTCCTCCTTGGTGCAAGTTGTGAAACTCACGCTTCTTCATGGCCATAGCTCCTGTTGAAACATGGGTTGTACGGAAAGCCTGCTGAAATTGGTCCCATGTCACCGTGGCTATAGGGTAGGTGATAGTGTAATTCTCCCACCATGATGCCGCTGGTCCATCCAACTGATGTGCGGCAAAACGCACCTTCTCAGCGTTAGTACATCCTGTAGTGGTTAACTCCCTTCCAATCTTGCGGAGCCAATCATCTGCTACTATAGGCTCGGTGCTACTGGAGAACACCGGCGGATTCAGTCTAAGGAAACGGGTTAAGTGATCAACAGGTGGTGGTGGTGGTGGTGGGTTGTTGTTGTTCCCCTGATTCTGATTTTGGACTAGCAACTGCATCAATGCATTCTGCTGCTGGATCAACTGGGTGAGCTCCGGCGGAAATGCAAATCCATTGTCATGTCTCGGAGGCATCTGAGGGTTTAGAAAAGATGAGAATTTAGAATAGATTGAGGTCTAGAGAGAAAATACTACCCATATGCACATGAGGCAATTGCAAACAAAATCACTTCACTCAAATCAAACAAGGGCATACAATCGGTCTAGAACTATCGTTACAAAAGTGCTTGGACTACTCTATTTACATGGTGGAATACTACTACTGATGTGGTGGTCTACTAGAAATATTCCTCGGTTGCAGACTCCATGATATCTGCTCCAGCTTCGTCTTCATAGTCATCATCGCTCAAGTCAGAGTCGGTGTCGTCGATGATGATGTAGTCTTCCGGGCGAATCTCCTTGGGTTCTTCGTCTTCTTCTACTGGTGTGGGGTCTCCCATAAATATTCTGATCTCCTTAATCAGGTCGTCATTCTTATCCACTACTACGACGATTTCCTCCTCATAATCTTCAGTGTAGCCTTGAGTTCTTCCTCCAGCTCCATGATTCTCGTCATCGCCTTCTTCAGATCTATCATGCCTGTGCACATCTGGTTCTCCTGACATCGAATGTGCTGGTTTAACTCCTGGATAAAAGCTGCGATTGATCTATCCTTCCTGGTGCTGATCATCTCCCGTTTCTCATCTCGGCGCCCACAAATCAGGTAGATGGTATCCTTGGGATCATTGCAGTAAACTTCTCCAATACGTCCCATGGTGATGTGGGCTGCCATGCTCTTTCCTAGACTCCAGGTTGGTGCATCAAAGGAAAACTATATAGGCTCGGTGACTGGCACGAACGTCCTTCCTGGAACTTGAACTTGAATCATCCAGCGCTCCTCTTCGGGTAAAGTGGCGTTGTAGGTCTCGGTGAAGCTTGGTACTCTGATGTTCAGGTACTTAGTGACTTCCTTCAGGTGGCGTCCAAAGGGTGTATCTTCATCCGGTTGCATGAACTTGTTCCTTGCATCCGCCATCCTAAAAGAGTAGAAAATATGAGAAGTCAGAAATGAGAAGAGAATAGTGATCTAGGTCTTTATCTTAATGGTCGTGTCCTACAGTCAGCGTGTGCTCTGATACCATCTTGTAGCGACCAGACCTCAAACGGTCCGATCTCTGTGCTTCAGTGTCATCCCTGGATCAGTAATGCTGACACGCACAGTACTTGAAGGATTTATAACAGAGTAGCAATCACACACTTATTACATCGAGTGTCTCAGAAGAGAACTTATTACAAATAATATGGCTTAAGGCCATCTAATAACGATAACAGCGGAAGGCTTGGAAGATAAGTGAGTCCATCAACTCCAACGGCATCACTGAGTATAGAACCATGACCTAAGGCTCCCTACTCGTTGTCTGAAAAGTCTGCAACATGAACGTTGCAGCCCGAAAATGGGTCAGCACATGGAATATGCTGGCAAAGTAACACAGTAGAGCAAGAACAGAATAATGCTATCACTACATGCATATTTGGCTGGTGGAAAGCTCTATGGTTTTAGTTTTGTGTAAAGCCAATTTTTCCCTACTCCAAAGGAATAAATTTTATTTAACTATCATGGTAGTTGTTAAACATTGAGAGCGTAGACACCCTCTCAATCCTAATTAAATATCATCATTAAAACCCAACAAAATTAATTAAAGTCACATGATGAGATTCACATGATAATCCAAGTACTAGATACTCAAGACCTCTATAACCGAGGACACGGCTAACCATGATTAGTTTATACACTCTGCAGAGGTTTGTGCACTTTTCCCCACAAGACTCGATCTCCTCCGTTGGGATTCTCGCACTACATGGTGTTTGAGAAACGGATGACCGAGACATAGTCTTTCAGAAGCGCTAGCACCTTACGATCGGGTAGACCGTTACACCTACTTTCCCCTACATCTGCTAGTCTACCATTATAAGAGTTCGCATGACTTAATCAACTATGCTAGAGCCCATAGTAGCTTGTGGCTGCACACGGAAGTTTCTAGTATGAATAATCTCATGATCCCTTTGAGCCTGGGTGGCGGTCCATAAAGAAAAACAGGCAATCGCTGGAATACCTAGGTGCCTCAATCCACCCAGATGTGTATTAAAGTTGCCACCTTAAGTTGAACCATTAATTAACATTCTCACATCTGTCATGGATACACTCAAACCCAAACCACGTCTACAAGCATAGCATGGCATAATCAAACATAGAAGTAACTCCCAGGGTTTGATAATAAAACAGGTAATAGGTACTACCTCATCTACTTCCCAAAACTAACATATTAATCAGATCCTATTCATGCAATGGTTTGAGGATTGTTCTAATGCAATAAAACTGGGTAGTAAGAGGTATGATCAAAGTGTTACTTGCCTTCCTGATGATCCGCGAAACCTAGAGATTCGAAGTAGCAAGCGGCGCACTCCGGGTACTCTAAAGCAAACAAACAAACAAGCATACAATAAGTACTCATCTAATGCATAGGTAAAACTCAAATAAGAGACCTAACCAGAAAGTTCAACTTAAGAACTCCGGTTGGCAAAAAGAATCAAATCAAACGAAGCAACAAATCTCATACGGCGAGAGAAACAAGCTTCGTTTACTAATCTGGACCTAGGTCAAATTTTACAGTAGCAAAAACTTGTTTGAGTTGGTTAAACGGAAAAAGGGTTTCGAGACAAAACTCTAGGCGCTTGAATCGCCTGATTCCGATAAACGAGCGAAAAGTTAAACTAAAATGAAAATCGGATCAGAAATCGCGATCAGAAATAATCGCGGAAAATCCGACAAAAAGAAAAATTGACGAATAGATTAACGAACGAACGTTCGTTATCTGAAACTAAACGGTGAACTCGTCCGTTAAAATGAACGAACGAGCGAACGCTCGCTAGATAAAAGAATCGATAAAACCGATCTAATAAAAATAAAAAAACCTAGGGTTTTCAAGGGAAAACCGGATCGGTTTTCTCCGGAAAACCGGCGGCAAACAGCGCTGCTACCTCGTCGGACTCCGGCGGCTCGGGGCTCCGGTGGGGCGGGGCGGCGTCGGCGGCGGTGGCAGCGGCGAGCGCGGCAGGCGGCGGCAAGC
>NC_041388.1:288756239-288809097 GCF_002162155.2 Triticum dicoccoides
GGCAAGCGGCGCCGTGCGGCGACTACGGGAGGCGGGGCGGGTCGAGGTGGCGTGGTGAGGCGGCGGGGGGGTATTTATGAGAGGGGGTGGCGCGGCTTGGGGAAGGGGGCGCCGGGTTGGGGTCGGCCTCGGGAGGCGTGCCCTGGCCGGACTCGGCTGCGGCGGCGGCGGGCGCGGGCCTGGCCTGGCTCGGCTGGGCCTTTAGCCCAGTCGGGCGCGCGGTACTTTTTTTGAAACAATTCCGCCGAAACTAAGAATTTTTTTAGAAAATAAAATAAAATTCTAAAAATGCCAAAATAAATTTTCACCGCCTAAATAAAATATTTAGAACGAGATGAACATTTTCTTGGACCTGAAATGCAGTTTCGAAAAACATGCAATTTTTCCTAAATTCAAATAAAACTAGCCAAAACTGCGAAATAAAATCTTATTTTGATTTTTTATTAAATCCTCAATATTTCTTTATTTTGGGAAAGTCATTTTATTCCCTCTCTCATATTTCTATAATGGAAATAATTGAAGATAAAATAAATAAAATCAAATGATCCTATCTTCAAAATTTGAGAAAACTCAAATATGAAAATAATGAAACCCCCAACTCTCTCCGTGGGTCCTTGAGTTGCGTAGAATTCCTGGATCAGGCCAAAAGCAAATAAAATATGATGTGCAGTGATGATCTAATGTATAACATTCCAAATTGAAAATTTGGGATGTTACAATATGTCCAGTTGAATATGGGTAGCATGGGTTATTATTGTTGAAATCACCCTTGAGGTGAATGATACGTCTCCAACGTATGTATAATTTTTTATTGTTCCATGCTGTTATATGATCACTCTTGGATGTTTTATAATCATTTTATATCATTTTTTGGTACTAACCTATTGACATAGTGCCAAGTGCCAGTTGTTATTTTTTCCATGTTTTTTACATCACAGAAAATCAATATCAAACGGAGTCCAAATGCCACGAAACTTTACGGAGAATTTTTATGGGCCAAAAGGAACACGACGGGCCCTGGCTGCGCCTGGGGGGTTCCCCAAGGGAGGCACAACCCACCAGGGCGCGCCAGGAGGCCCAGGCGTGCTCTGGTGGGTTGTGCCCACCTCGGGTGACCCTCGGACTGCCTCTTTGCTCTATAAATACCCCAATATTCCCAAAACCCTAGGGGAGTCGACGAAATATTGATCCAGCCACCGCGGAGTCCAGAACCACCAGATCCAATCTAGACACCATCTCGGATGGGGTTCACCACCTCCATTGGTGCCTCTCCGATGATGCGTGAGTAGTTCTTTGTAGACCTTCAGGTCCGTAGTTAGTAGCTAGATGGCTTCATATCTCTCTCTTGATTCTCAATACAATGGTCTCTTGGAGATCCATATGATGTAACTCTTTTTGCGATGTGTTTGTTGGGATCGATGAACTTTGAGTTTATGATTAGATCTATCTTTTTATATCCATGAAAGTATTTGAGTTTATTTGATCTCTTTTATGCATGATCTCTTATAGCCTCGTATTTCTTCTCCGATATTTGGGTTTTGTTTGGCCAACATGATCTATTTATCTTGCAATGGGAAGAGGTGCTTTGTAGTGGGTTCGATCTTACGATGCTTGATCCCAGTGACAAAGGGAACCGACACGTATGTATCGTTGCTACTAAGGATAAAACGATGGGGTCTATCTCTACATAGATAGATCTTGTCTACATCATGGCATCATTCTTATTGCATCACTTTGTTTCTCCGTGAACTTAATACACTAGATGCATGCTGGATAGCGGTCGATGTGTGGAGTAATAGTAGTAGATGCAGGCAGGAGTCGGTCTACTAATCTTGGACATGATGCCTATATAATGATCATTGCATGGATATCATCATGAGTATTTAAAGTTCTATCAATTGCCCAACAGTAATTTGTTCACCCACCGCTTCGTTATTTTTCTAGAGATTAGCCACTAGTGAAATCTACGGCCCCCGGGTCTCTTTCTCATATTATTTGCCTTTGCGATCTACTTTTATTTGCTTTTATTTTCAGATCTATAAATCCAAAACCCAAAAATACTTTGTTGCACATTATTTTATTTGCGATCTATTTATTCAATCTATTACAACTTTTTCCTGTCAGGCAACAATTTCTGGCACCGTTACCCGAAAGGGATTGACAACCCCTTTAACATGTCGGTTTGTGAGGATTTGTTATCTGTGTGTAGGGGTTGTTTACGTTGTGTTGCTTGGTTCTCCTACTAGTTCGATAACCTTGGTTTCATATCTGAGGGAAATACCTACCCCCGCTATGCTGCATCATCCCTTCCTCTTTGGGGAAATACCGACGTAGCTTCAAGCAACAGTAAAAGGAATTTCTGGTGCCGTTGTTGGGGAGGATCTTCAACATATATCAGGTTCCTAATCACAAATCTCATCTCCTCGCAATTTACATTATTTGCCATTTGCCTCTCGTTTTCCTCTCCCCCACTTCACAAAAAATTGCTGTTTTATTCGCCCCTCTTTTCCGTTCGCTGTTTTCTTGTCAGACATATCCTTTGCTTGCAATCATGAGTGATTTCGGTATGGCACCAACGGATGATGGCCTAACTCCTAAAATGGACATACATGCAATCTGGATGCTAAAACTTTTATCTTGGGGCAAGGAAACGTTATGGGAAAAGAACGTATCCAAGAATTTTTCAATTGTGTTGGGAAGCTAAGTCTTGATGATGCTCCTATACTTAAAACTACTAGATCTTATGCAGATGCTATTTCAGCACTAGTTCTAAAACTTGAAAGTAAATTTATTCGTACCCATCCTACTTTCAAAGATTGTTTTTTGAGCTTCCCATTATAAATAATCCTAGGGTTAAAAAGTTAGTCAATCTCGTTCTTATGAATGATTTTGACTACATAATACGGGAAGCTAGGCAAATCTTTGATTTTTATGGTATGAATCATGAAAAACCAGTGATAGATGAAATTCTTTACAATAGTGATTATGCTTTAAGACATTTGCTGGGGGATAATAAAATCTTTGATGAGATTCTCAAAAAGAAAGTCCCTGTTCTAGATATAATACAAAAAGTTTTCAATAATGTTAATCAACATTACTCTTGGATTGTTGCGGGAAATCAAAGAGGTTATGATGAACATCAACTTAGGAACGCTAAGGTTTCTATGGATAATATGTTTTATGTTGTGTTTACAAAACCCCATGATTAAAACATCTCTAACAAAGTTAAGAAGAAGGATGACAAAACTTAGATCCTTGCTTTATGCCTAGCTACGGGCGTAAAACTAGCGCTTGTTGGGAGGGAACCCAATGAATAAAATTTACTTTTGCTATTTTCTTTTTTCTTTTTGCTTCCTATTTTTGAGTGTTAGCACAATTATGCTACTGTTATGATTGTGTTTTTTATGTTTTAATTAGTGTTTGTGCCAAGTAAAGCCTTTAGGATCTTGTTGGGTGATAGTTGTTTGATCTTGCTGAAAAAACAGAAACTTTTGCGCTCACGAAAATAATTTTTGTTTTTTACCAGAGAGCGATAAAATACCCATTCCACTTGTAGTAGATCAGTATACAAATTACTCAGGTCTTCCTAAGTTTTCAGAATTTTTGGAGTTACATAAGTATTCAAAATAGTTAGATTGCTACAAACTGTTCTGTTTTGACAGATTCTATTTTTTGTGTTATGTGCTTATTTTGATGGTTCTATGGTTTTCTTTGATGAGTTTTTGCCATAGAAAAGTTAGAATAGTAGATATAATACAAGAACCAAATATGAATTGGTTTGATACAACACTTATAGTAGTGATTTATTATTCTTATACTAACGGATCTCACAAAAAATTTGTTGAGTTTTGTGTGATTGAAGTTTTCAAGTTTTGGGTTATCTTACGATGGATGAAGGAATAAGGAGTAGAAGAGCCTAAGCTTGGGGATGCCCCGGCATCCCAAGCTATTATCCAAAAATGAGCAACCAACTAAGCTTGGGGATGCCCCCGAGTGGCATCCCCTCTTTCTTCTAACGACCATCGGTATTTTACTCGAAACTATATTTTTATTCGTCACATACTATATGTTTTGCTTGGAGCGTCTTGTATGATATGAGTCTTTGCTTGTTATATTTTGTGTTTTAAGTCTTGATCCCTTGCTGGACACACCTATTTGAGAGAGCCAAAATTATGTCATGACTTGTTAGAATTGCTCTCTATGCTTCACTTAAGTTTTTTATGAGCTATGGACTTGCTCTAGTGCTTCACTTATATCTTCTTGAGCACGCTGTGCTTTAGTATTTTTGAAGAAATGCTCCCTTGCTTAATTTAGATTTATTTGAGAGTTAGTAAAATTTTCAAGAAATTATCTCTTGCTTCACTTAAATTAATTTGAGATAAAGAAATATTATGCTCATGATCTTCACTTATATTTGTTTGAGCTTATGAAAAGCAACATATGAAAATTAGTCCCAAAGTGATAGATATCCAAGAAGGATATAATAAAAAATTCATGAAGATCACTGGACAAAATAAACTTGATTCTTAGTAATACTTTTGAGATATGATGATGTGATATGTGAGTCATCTTCATGAATAATTATGCTTTAGTAAGAGTATTGGTGTTGAGGTTTGTGATTCCATATGCAAGCACGAAAGTCAATAGTTATGCAATGAAATTATTTCCTACTTATGGTGCATTATTTAGTGTTAGTTATGCTTAATGCTCGCTTATGAGATTATTCGTTTCTTGGTTGGTCGCTTCCCAATCTTTTGCTAGCCTTCATTTGGCACTAAGTATGATCACTACTTGTGCATCCAAAAACCTTTAACCCAGTTTTGCCACATGAGTCCACCATATCTACCTACAGGCGGTATTATTTTGCCCTTCTAAGCAAATTTTCATGTGCCATCTCTAATTTTTAGAAATAAACTTCTCTTTTGTGTGTTTGTTTCGCTTGCGGAGCAGTGAGGGGTGGCTAATAGTTTCCATGATAGATGTGTTTATTCACTTGTCATTGCACGAGAGTAAGGCAAAGGTATTAGGGAAGCCCAGTCCCGAAATGCAAAAAAATGAATTTACTTTATGTTGTCAAATAATAAATTCCTTGGAAAGTGTTGGTATGGAGGGCACCCGTGGATACGGTTAGCCATGGAAAGTGAAAGTTTGGTGGAAAAAGGAATAACTTTATTTTCTGTTTGGGACCGCCTATGATATATCTAAGCATGGAAAGTATTGGGAACTCTAATTCGTTTTCGTTGGTGGGATGGATACACCTCCCAAAATGTTTTTATCTCTAAGTTTTCCGCTTTGAGCTCTGGCACCTCTACAAATCCCTACTTCCCTCTGCGAAGGGCCTATATTTTACTTTATGCAATTTTTATTTTTGAATTTGAGTCTCCATCTTCTCTTATAAAAGCACCAACTAGGAGGCAATATGATCATACTTGAGTATTGGGTGTAGCTAATATGCGAGTGTGTTTCATGAATGGGTCGATGGTTGAGCATGATGGGCTAGGGATAACTTATTTTAGTGTTGATATTTTGAAAGACATGGTTGCTTGTTGATATGCTTGAGTATTTAAATTATCATGTCAAAACTAGACTATTGCTTTGAACAATATAAAAGTCCAAATGTCCCTGCTATAAAGAAATAAATATGATATGACATGTTAGGCAGCATTCCACATCAAAAATTCTATTTTTATCACTTCCCTACTCAAGGACGAGTAGGAATTAAGCTTGGGGATGCTGATACGTCTCCAACGTATCTATAATTTTTGATTGTTCCATGCTGTTATATTATCAATCTTGGATGTTTTATAGTCATTGTATATCATTTTTTGGTACTAACCTGACATGGTGCCAAGTGCCAGTTACTGTTTTTCCATATTTTTTACATCGCAGAAAATAAATATCAAACGGAGTCCAAATGCCACGAAACTTTATGGAGAATTTTTATGGACCAAAAGGAACACAACGGGCCCTGGCTACGCCTGGGGGTGCCCCGAGGGAGGCACAACCCAACAGGGCGCCAGGAGGCCCAGGCGCGCCCTGGTGGGTTGTGCCCACCTCGTGTGCCCCCGGACAGCCTCTTTGCTCTATAAATATCCCAATATTTCCAAAACCCTAGGGGAGTCGACGAAATATTGATCCAGCCGCCGCAGAGTCCAGAACCACCAAATCCAATCTAGACACCATCTCAGATGGGGTTCACTACCTCCATTTGTGCCTCTCTGATGATGTGTGAGTAGTTCTTTGTAGACCTTTGGGTCCGTAGTTAGTAGCTAGATGACTTCATCTCTCTCTTGATTCTCAATACAATGGTCTCTTGGAGATCCATATGATGTAACTCTTTTTGCGGTGTGTTTGTTGGGATCGATGAACTTTGAGTTTATGATCACATATATCTTTTTATCCTCTCCCAAGCTTGTGCAACATGTTCATGATCAAGTTGCTTAAAATTCATAATATCGTTTCTAAGGGAGATGATCTTAGTGGGAGGAAAATACTTAGAGATAAAAGCATCTTTGCACTTATTCCATGAATCAATACCATTTTCAGGCAAAGAAGAGAACCAAGCTTTAGCACGATCTCTAAGCGAAAAAGGAAATAGCTTCAATTTAACAATATCATTATCCACATCTTTCTTATTTTGCATATCACACAAATCAACGAAGCTATTTAGATGGGTAGCGGCATCTTCACTAGGAAGGCCGGAAAACGGATCTTTCATGACAAGATTCAGCAAAGCAGTATTAATTTCACAAGATTCAGCATCGGTAAGAGGAGCAATCGGAGTGCTAATAAAATCATTGTTGTTGGTATTGGTAAAGTCACACAATTTAGTGTTATCTTGAGCCATCGTGACAAGCAAGCAATCCAACACACAAGCAAACAAAAAAAGCAAGCGGTCAAAAAGAGGCAAATAGAGAAAGAGAGGGAGGATAGAGAGAGAGGGCGAATAAAACGGCAAGGGTGAAGTGGGGGAGAGGAAAACGAGAGGCAAATGGCAAATAATGTAATGCGGGAGATAAGGATTGTGATGGGTAATTGGTATGTTGACTTTTGCGTAGACTCCCCGACAACGGCGCCAGAAATCCTTCTTGCTACCTCTTGAGCACTGCGTTGGTTTTTCCTCGAAGAGGAAGGGATGATGCAGCAGAGTAGCGTAAGTATTTCCCTCAGTTTTTGAGAACCAAGGTATCAATCCAGTAGGAGGCAACGCGCGAGTCCCTCGTACCTGCACAAAACAAATAAATCCTCGCAACCAACGTGATAAGGGGTTGTCAATCCCTACACGACCACTTACGAGAGTGAGATCTGATAGATATGATAAGATAATATTTTTGGTATTTTTATGATAAAGATGCAAAGTAAAATAAAAGCGAAGTAAAAAGAAAAGTAAATAACTAAGTATTGGAAGATTAATATGATGAACATAGACCCGGGGGCCATAGGTTTCACTAGTGGCTTCTCTCAAGAGCATAAGTATTCTATGGTGGGTGAACAAATTACTGTTGAGCAATTGACAGAATTGAGCATAGTTATGAGAATATCTAGGCATGATCATGTATATAGCCATCACGTCCGAGACAAGTAGACCGACTCCCGCCTGCATCTACTACTATTACTCCACTCATCGACCGCTATCCAGCATGCATCTAGATTATTAAGTTAATGAAAACAGAGTAATGCCTTAAGCAAGATGACATGATGTAGAGGGATAAACTCATGCAATATGATGAAAACCCCATCTTGTTATCCTCGATGGCAACAATACAATACGTGCCTTGCTGCCCCTACTGTCACTGGGAAAGGACACCGCAAGATTGAACCCAAAGCTAAGCACTTCTCCCATTGCAAGAAAGATCAATCTAGTAGGCCAAACCAAACTGATAATTCGAAGAGACTTACAAATATAACCAATCATACATAAAAGAATTCAGAGAAGATTCAAATATTGTTCATAGATAGACTTGATCATAAACCCACAATTCATCGGTCTCAACAAACACACCGCAAAAAGAAGATTACATCGAATAGATCTCCACAAGAGAGGGGGAGAACATTTTATTGAGATCCAAAAAGAGAGAAGAAGCCATCTAGCTAATAACTATGGACCCGTAGGTCTGAGGTGAACTACTCACACTTCATCAGAGGGGCTATGGTGATGATGTAGAAGCCCTCTGTGATGGATACCCCCTCCGGCGGAGCTCCGGAACAAGCCCCAAGATGGGATCTCGTGGATACAGAAAGTTGCGGCGGTGGAATTAGGGTTTTGGCTCTGTCTCTGATCGTTTGGGGGTACGTAGGTATATATAGGAGGAAGGAGTACGTCGGTGGAGCAACAGGGGGCCCGCAAGGGTGGAGGGCGCGCCCCCTACCTCGTGGCCTCCTCTTTTGTGTCTTGATGTCGGGTCGAAGTCTCCTGGATCATGTTCGGTGAGAAGATCACGTTCTCGAAGGTTTTATTCCGTTTTGACTCCGTTTGATATTCCTTTTCTTCGAAACCCTGAAATAGGCAAAAAACAGCAATTCTGGGCTGGGCCTCTGGTTAATAGGTTAGTCCCAAAAATAATATAAAAGTGGATAATAAAGCCCAATAATGTCCAAAACAGTAGATAATATAGCATGGAGCAATCAAAAATTATAGATACGTTGGAGACGTATCACCCGGCAAGTACCTGGACGCCCGATGCCTAGAACGCCTATCGTCGACCCCGTGGACGTCAAGTACCTCTACGAACTGTGTACGACTACATGATTTCACCAAGTACCCTTCGGATACGCCAAGTTACACTACCGTCGCAAGAACGAGACCGGCAAGTCCGAAGACCCCAAGTACCATGACAACCCCAAAGGGATTCTAATCCGTCAAGTTCCTCTTCGAAACGTGAACCACTACCTCCACTTCAAACTCGAATCGCCCCGAAAACGCTCACTTCGAAGGTATAGTCGCCGGGACGATAACACGTGGACGAATGCATGAGTTGTATGAGATGCATGTTTGGATGTTGTATCCGCCCGTGAACGTTAGTTGTTCCTCCTTGTTGCCACACCGTTGATCTGTGGGAACCTGGTATCCGGGTTCACCCCACCATCCTTGCATGACATGCTCCTGTCACATTTCCTTTTGCACCGGTATCTCCATGAGCTACCGGAACCGATATCTTGCCGTGGCATCATTTTCGGATTCGTTGCCATGGCACCCCTTTCATTTCCGCCACGATGACAAATGCTTCATAACATGCTCTTATCAACATTTTCATAAATATTGCATAAAACTTGCAAATGGCATCCGCATCATGATAACAACATCAAGAATGTTTAAATAGTTGTTTGCTTCAATTGCTAAATGACATGTGGGGATTTACCGGAATGGTTATTTGTTGTTTCCGGCCTCACTTAAAATTGCCTAAAATGTGTAGTTTACTTATGCTTCACCTCTTGCCATGTTAACCAACATTTAATCTTGTCTTGTTCATAAACAAGAGCGAACTAAATAATTGAATGTGGTGTTTCGTCAATATGCAACTCGTTGCATAGTAAGCTCCACTTAACTTGTAGTATTGTTTGTTGCACTTTGCCATGCCATGCCTCTTTAAACCGGACATGCATCATACTTGGTTGTGCATCATGCCATGTTCATGCTTGTTGGTTTACCATGTTGTTTGCTCCTTTCTGGTGTTGCTTCTTCTTGTTAGTTCTGGTAACTTCGCATTTGCGAGGATCCGTTCGACTACGTTGGTTCGTCTTCTTCATGGACTCGTTCTTCTTCCTTGCGGGATCTCAGGCAAGATGACCATACCCTCGATATCACTTCTATCTTTGCTTGCTAGTTGTTCGTTCTATCGCTATGTCGCGCTACCTACCACTTGTTTATCATGCCTCCCTTATTGCCATGTCAAGCCTCTAACCCACCTTCCTAGCAAATCGTTGTTTGGCTATGTTACCGCTTTGCTCAGCCCCTCTTATAGCGTTGTTAGTTGCAGGTGAATTTGAAGATTGCTCCATGTGGAACATGGATATGTTGGGATATCACATTATCTCTTATTTAATTAATGCATCTATATACTTGGTAAAGGGTGGAAGGCTCGGCCTTTTGCCTGGTGTTTTGTTCCACTCTTGCCGCCCTAGTTTCCGTCATACCGGTGTTATGTTCCTTGATTTTGTGTTCCTTACGTGGTTGGGGTTATGGGACCCCCTTGACAGTTCGCTTTGAATAAAACTCCTCCGACAAGGCCCAACCTTGGTTTTACATTTGGCCTAACAACCTATAACTTTCCCTTGGGTTTTCGTGAGCCCGAGGGTCATCTTTATTTTAACCCTGCCCCTCCCCAGGCTAGTGCTCCTCTGAGTGTTGGTCCAAACTAGAGGCCTTTGCAGCGCCACCTCGGGGAAACTTGAGGGCTGGTTTTAGTTGTACGGATTGCTCATCCGGAGTGCCCTGAGAACGAGATATGTGTAGCTCCTATCAGAATTTGTCGGCACAGTCGGGTGGTCTTGCTGGTCTTGTGTTACCATTGTCGAAATGTCTTGTAACCGGGATTCCGAGTCTGATCGGGTTGTTCCGGGAGAAGGAATATCCTTCGTTGATCATGAGAGCTTGTGATGGGCTAAGTTGGGACACCCCTGCAGGGTATAAACTTTCGAGAGCCATGCCCGCAGTTATGTGGCAGATGAGAATTTGTTAATATCCGGTTGTAGAGAACTTGACACTTGACTTAATTAAAATGCATCACCCGTGTGTGTAGCCGTGATGGTCTCTTTTCGGTGGAGTCCGGGAAGTGAACACGGTCTTGTGTTATGCTTGAACGTAAGTAGTTTCAGGATCACTTCTTGATCACTTCTAGCTTCATGACTGTTGCATAGCTTCTCATCTTACTCTTATTTGCGTATGTTAGCCACCATATTCTCTTAGCACTTGCTGCAGCTCCACCTCATTACCTTATCCTACCCATAAGCTTAAATAGTCTTGATCTCGCGGGTGTGAGATTGCTGAGTCCTTGTGACTCACGGATACTTCCAAACAGTTGCAGGTGCCGATGATACCAGTGTAGGTGACGCAGCCGAGCTCAAATGGGTGCTCGATGAAGATCTTGGTCCTTGTTACGTGTCTTTTCCGGATGATCAATAGTGGTGCCCAGTTGGGACGATCGGGGATCTAGCATTTGGGGTTGTCTTCCTTCATTTTGGTTCCGTAGTCGGACCTTGATTGTACCCTGGATGATGTATGTTTAACTTGTTATTTGTGTGAAGTGGCGATTGTAAGCCAACTCTTTATCCCTTTCTTATTCAATACATGGGAATGTGTGAAGATTACCCCTCTTGCGACACAAAACCACCATGCGGTTATGCCTCTAAGTCGTGCCTCAACATGTGGGAGATATAGCCGCATCATGGGCGTTACACAATATGAGCATCCAGGTTCCACTATTGGTTATTGACTGGAGAGGTGTCTCGGTCATGTCTACATAGTTCTCGAACCCGTAGGGTCCGCACGCTTAGCGTTCGATGACGATTTAGTATTATATGAGTTATGTGATTTGTTGACCGAATGTTGTTCGAAGTTCTGGATGAGATCACGGACATGACGAGGAGTCTCGAAATGGTCGAGAGGTAAAGATTGATATATAGGATGATAGTATTCGGACACCGGAAGTGTTCTGGATCGTATCGGGTATTTATCGGAGTACCGGGGGGTTACTGGAAATCCCAGGGGAAAGATATGGGCCATATGGGCCATAGGAGGGGAGCACACCAGCCCACAAGTGGTGGCGCGTCACGCCCCAAGGAAGGAGGCCGAATAGGAGAAGGGAAAGATGGGGTTCGCCCCCCTTTCCTTCTCTCCCTCCTCTTCCCTTCCCCCCCCCCCCTCCAGAAATAAGGAAGGGGGGAGGCCGAATTGGGATAGGCCCCCCAAGTAGGACTCCTCCTACTTGGGGTACCCCATGGCTGCTCCCCTCCCCCTCCCACCTATATATACATGGGGAGGGGGTGCCTAGAAAAGACACCAATAATTGTTACCGTGTGCGGCGCACCCCTCCACTGTTTACGCCTCCGGTCATATCTTCGCAGCGCTTAGGCGAAGCCCTGCATGGATCACTTCACCATCATCGTCACCATGCCGTCGTGCTGACGGAACTCATCTTCTTCCTCGACACCTTTGTTGTATCAAGAGGACGAGGGACGTCATCGAGCTGAACGTGTGCAGAACTCGGAGGTGTCGTACATTCAGTGCTTGATCGGTCGGATCTAGAAGAAGTTCGACTACATCAACCACGTTGTCAAACGCTTCTGCTTTCGGTCTACGAGGGTACATGGACACACTCTCCCCCTCTCATTGCTATGCATCTCCTCGATAGATCTTGCGTGAGCGTAGGAATTTTTTTGAAATTACATGCTACGTTTCTCAACAATGTAGAGTTCCTATGATATTCCTCCACACCAAAGGATGGTTGAAATTGCTGCAGGTGATACAACGGTCTTTCTTTGCACACTCCTCCCCCATCTTTATAGTTACCTCTCGAAGATGAGTGAAATCATATATACTGGGTATTCTATATGTGCATTTTGGTATACGAAAACTCGGTAGAAGTTTGCCAGGTTCGAATTTTCAATAAAGCTATATGCATTACATTTTGGAAAGGAGGGAGGAGCATACGGAAGTTGCTAACACTCACGTGGAAGATTTGTGTGTCGGAGGAGTGGGTGTTCTATTAAATGACATGGCAAAACTGACACTGTCGGATGCCGATCTAACGGTTCATACGGCGTTCGTCAGGAAACGGCTTTTGGCGAACGTTTGTCAGATATGAGGCCTCTGTTGGGCCGTGCCATGTGTTGACGTGTCATAGGCGCCTTTGGTCCAATGAGTGGGTGACATCTATCCAATGGTGAGCCGACACGTGGTTCCTATGGCCATTGAGAATTTTACACGTGGAAAATCCCCATTGGTCTGGGCTGTTAACGGGTTATCGGATCCAAACTGGAACCCGATAGCTTAACGGCGACCCGTTATGGTGGATGCCACGTGTCGGTTACCCTTGAAGAAAGCAATTCTATGACGCGCGATTTATCGTCATGGAAGTGGACACTTCCGTGATGATAATTTTGGTAATATCATGGAACACTTCTATGACAGCACATGTATGACTATCTTGATTCTGTCATAAAATCTTCATGGATGTACATGCATGACAGAAAACGTGACCTACTGTGACAAACACGCATCATCATGGAAGTGTATTTTTTTGTAGTGAGACAACTTAAGTTTGATGACTCAGTTTTGGATTTTAACAAGAACGATAGGCCCTCTACTGCTAGCAAGAACAAGTACGGAGATAAGGGGTCCACTTGTGTGATTCCATGGGATGGCTCAAACTTCTACAACTTCTTCCCATTGAACATAACTGGAAATTTGACAGTGGTGACCAGTGACATTACTATATTTACCCATCCTTCAGTAAAAGCCAGTTTGACCATGATTGCTCTGAGGTAAGGCCACTCAATTCTATCATAGGCCTTCATCATATCAAGTTTCAATGCAAATGACTAATGCTTCTTCGCCCTATTTCTCTTCATAAAGTGGAGGCATTCATAAGCTGTGATAATATTGTTAGTGATTAATCTACCTGAGACAAAGGCGAATTGCTCTTCAGAGATTATGTCAAGGAGAACCAGCTTGAAACAATTAGAGATCACCTTCGATGCAATCTTATAAAGCACATTACATAAACTGATGGGATTGGAATTGTGACAACAGAGTAGGGTTTTTACCTTAGGTATTAAAACCAACACTGTATTATCAATGCATGTGGCTGATTCCCTGCCCTCCACAATTTTGATCACCACCTTTGTAACCTCCTAACCTCCTCCCCACACACTTCCCAATGGTGCTAGAAAAAGTGGGTTGGGAAGCCATCAGGCCCTGGTGCCTTTGTTGGGAACATCTGAAAAAGTGCATTTTTACCTCCTCACCATTGTATGGAGCGTTCAAGGCCTCATTCATCTCCAGTGTAACTTTGCATGGAATAGTATCAAGGACTTGTTCCATATCGGTCACCCCCTCAGAGGTGTATAGGTTTCTATAAAAAGTTGTTGTCATTGTCTCCATCTCAGCCACCTCATCTGTCATCTGTCCGTCCAATCGCTGCAAAGCCTTTATCTGGTTTTTCCTACGCCTCCGGCTGGCACGTAGATGGAAAAAGTAAGTGTCTTTGTCACCATGTATTAGCCACTCAACTCTGGCTCACTGTCTCTAGAGAATTTCTTCTCGATGAAACAATTCCACCAGCCGGTCATTTATCTTAATCTCGAGACTTGACGGACCAGATCTACCTGGGACACATCGCAGTACCTAGAGTTCTTTCTTTAATGCACAAATTTATTGACGAACATTACCAAACTGCACATGATCCCATGTTGTTAGGTTATCCGACAACGACCCTAGTTTTGTGTGTATCTATTTGACCGAATCCACAGATGACTGTGTCCAACCGGTGCTCACCACCTCCAGGAGCGATGGGTCCCGCTCCCATGCAACCTCATACTTAAAAGGTTTTGGGCCCTTCCTACATGCATGCGAACCATGCAGCCGTAACATTAATGGGACATGGTCTGAGCTACCTGTTGTTAAATGCTCGAGAGTGGCCGTCGGGAAGGCTAGCAACCACTCCGGGTTTGCCACTCCACGATCTAGCCTCACCCTAGTGTACGTTCCTCCCACCACTTTCTTCTCAAATGTCCAATCTTGCGCCTTGAGCCAATATCAGCGAGGCCGCATGTATATAGAGCATCACGAAAAGCATCCATCTATGCTTGGCTCCTTGTTCCAATACCATCGTGTTCATGTGCATGAAGGACCTCATGGAAATCTCCTATCGCTACCCATGGTTGACTACTTGTACCAGCGATGCCACGTAGTGTATCCCATGTTTTGTACCACTCTTGTGCCTGGGATTCACCACAGACAAAGGTGATTCTCGTCTTGGTTTCAGCCATCTCAGGAGCGCAAACATCAATATGATATTCAGATTAACCAATAACTTCAAGTTTTATTTCTTCCTTCCAAAAGATACCTAATCCACCGCTCCTTTCGGAGATGCTTACATCAAAACTTTTATCATACCCTAAGGTTCCTACCAGATTCTCAACTCGTGAGCCCTCGATCTGAGTTTCAAGAATACACAATATAGAGGGGGCATATTGCTTCGAGAGGTCTCGAAGTTCATGAACTGTCGTAGGTTTGCCAGCCCCACGACAGTTCCATACTGAGCAACTCATTGCGCTAGGCGCGACCCACCATTGGGGCCCGCCAAACGCGCATCATTTTGTGTGTTCACAGCTTTAGTTTTCCCATTGCTCTTGTCAGATGGATTGGTGGTCATCCTTGTTCTCTTCGAGTCCTTTTTAGACGAAGGGCTCGCTGGTACAGTGGCAGCCGGCAGGGCGAGTTGATCCCCTTGGCTGTGTTTTGGCTTTGTACTAATGAGTAGTGGAGCATTGGTGACTCCCCACTTCCTGTTGGATGTCAAATCCTCTGTATCGGCATATGGGAGTGTTTCTGGATCCTCAAGCTCTTCCTCTTCTTTGCTCTGACTGCTTTGGCCCTGACCCCGGGCACCTTGTCCTCCTCTTCCATTACCTCTCCCACTAGATCCTCTGCCTCCACGATCACCATTTCCTTCTCCCGGTCCTCGCCCCTTACCATGGAACCAAGTAGCTCGCGGGTCTTTAAAAACTAGGGACTTTGACGGGTGAATATCGTCGCCACATTCTTTATGCAGATGACCTAGATGGCCACAGACGGCACACCAATCTGCCAATCTCTCATATTTAACTCTGAATATCTCTCTCTTCTTCTTCTTCTTCTTCACAATTGAGACTGAGCAGCGATGTCTATTTTAACGTGAACTCGCACAAAATTTCCCTCGAAGTCTTGGGACTTCGGTTCATGGTAGATGTGCTCACCAATGGTTGCTGACAAAGACTTAATCAATGGGAAGTAGCCATCAGGGAAGTCATGGATTTGAGCCCATATTTCCATCTTGTCTAGTGCGATCGCCGATGGTCGAGTAAATCCATCGTAGGGCGCTATCACAACTGCTTTACCTTTGAAATTCCACGGGTCGTCCCCCATTACTCTCTCCCAATCACCAAGACACATGAACTGCATGGTGTAAAGATTGTCCTCTAGAGGACGGATCTTGACTTGCTGTGCGAGGTCCCAGCCTGCCCTCATGGTCCAATAAAACCAGTACTGGCTATAGGTCTTTTTCATATGAACTCGAGCGATTGCCATCCACCTAATGGTTTCCTCTGGTAGATCATCATCTTCTACCACCACATCTTGGAGGTTATCCTCGTTCAACCCCAGCTCTTCCATCATAGCCTCTAGCTCGGTAACTGATAGAGGCAAAGGCGTCCCATCTTTCGATGAGATGGTGGCTATCATTTTGGAGGAAATCGACTTTGACGATCCGACTACGAACGTGCGAGGACGTCGTGCCTTAGCAATCGCTAAACCAACTCCAAGAGGTTATTGACCACGCCAGAGCATGATCAACCTGACCACGAAGGTCTGTTTCCTATAGGCAAACGAAGAACAAGCAAGAAACTAAGATTGCAATTTGGATATTGCGAATATAAGAGGAAAGCTTTATTGATCAAGGTGGGGTTCTGTGACGCCTTGGTCTGGTCGTTGAACACAAACGAAGTACGCGAAGTTGCAACTATGGCGAACTTTTGATCTAAACAAAACCCAAAGTCTAAACGGTGCCCTAAGGGCTGTATATATGGAGGAAGAGGGGGGAATTTCGTGGCCCTTGGGGAAGGGGTCCGAAACCAACCCTATCTCTTGTTTCCCCACACATACGGACTCTAAAAACAGCCTATACTTATGTATTTCGAAATTACATGGGCCTGTCCCAATAATAAGGTGACGCAGCACCTAGAATAGCCTCTGGATGAAGTTTATGAAGTGGCATCTTGTATATTTCGTCCAAGGCTTCATGCACTCATTATGGTGGCTTCAATATCCTGAAATCATCACTTGTAACTCCGTTCTTGTTCCCCTTGCGCATGCCATCAACTCCATGCTTGTTCTTGCTCCAATGTGCATCACTCTTATCCATGCCAGGCCCTTCATTTGTAAGCAAAACAAATGTATCCAATTTATGCAGCATCATATTCTCATGAACATTAGAATCATTACCAAGAAACGAAAGTACCTGATAATTTAATTGGCGTGCGCGAGCTCTAGTAATTGGTCCAGTATAGGTAGTAGTAGGGGCTTGGGTGTAACAATGGTATTGATATCCTCATCATCCTCCCCTTCTTGAAATGAAGTCGTCCTCGACGGAAGCTCATCTTCCTCACCCAAATAAGGCTTCAAATCTGCAATGTTAAAAGTGGGACTAACCCCAAAATCTGCAGGCAGCTCAAGTTTATATGCATTATCATTTATTTTCTCCAACACCTTAAAAGGACCATCAACACGTGGCATTAGCTTTGATTTGCGCAAATTAGGAAACCTATCCTTACGCAAATGTAACCAGACAAGATCTCCAGGTGCAAAGACAACATGTTTTCTACCCTTATCTCCAGCAAGTTTATATTTAGCATTCATACGCTCAATGTTGTCCTTAGTTAACTCATGCATTTTTAAGATCAATTCAGCCCGTTGTTTAGCATCAAAATTAACCTTCTCCGAAGATGGAAGAGGCAACAAATCAATGGGTGCACGAGGTAGGAAACCATACACAATTTCAAAAGGGCACATCTTAGTAGTAGAATGCAACGAACGATTATAACCAAATTCAATATGAGGCAAGCATTCTTTCCACATTTTCTTATTATTCTTCAAAACAGCCCTAAGCATAGTAGACAATGTTCTATTGACTACTTCAGTTTGACCATACATTTGGGGGTGACAAGTAGTACTAAAAAGCAGTTTAGTCTCCAACTTAGCCCATAAACATCTCCAAAAGTGGCTAAGAAATTTAGTATCATGATCTGAAACAATAGTATTTGGCACACCATGCAAGCGAATAATTTCACGAAAGAACAAATCGGCAACATTAACAGCATCATCGCTTTTATGACATGGTATAAAGTGTGCCATTTTCAAGAATCTATCCACGACAACAAATATGCTATCCCTCCCCTTCTTTGTTCGGTAAACCTAAAACAAAGTCCATAGATATATCCTCCCAAGGAACACTAGGCACAGGCAAAGGCATATATAACCCATGAGGATTGAGTCATGACTTAGCTTTTTGACATGTAGTGCAGCGAGCAACAAAACGCTCAACACCCCGTCTCATCTTTGGCCAAAAGAAATGTGTAGCAAGTACGTCCTCCGTCTTCTTCACGCCAAAGTGTCCCATTAATCCTCCTCCATGCGCCTCCTGCAACAACAAAAGACGAACAGAGCTAGCAGGAATGCATAGCTTGTTAGCACGGAACACAAATCCATCATTAATAACGAACTTGTTCCATGTTCTTCCTTATTTACAATTCTGCATTACATCTTTAAAATCAGCATCATGCACATATTGATCTTTGATGGTCTCCAAACCAAAAATTTTGAAGTCAAGTTGTGAAAGCATAGTATAGCGACGAGACAAAGCATCAGCAATAACATTTTCTTCACCCTTCTTGTGTTTAATGACATAAGGGAAAGTCTCAATGAATTCAACCCATTTAGCATGTATATGATTCAGTTTAGCTTGACTTTTAACATGTTTCAAAGATTCATGATCAGAATGTATAACAAATTCTTTGGGCCATAAATAATGTTGCCATGTCTCTAAAGTCCGAACAAGAGCATATAATTCTTTATCATAAGTAGAATAGTTCAGACTAGGCCCACTCAATTTTTCAGAAAAGTATGCAACAGGTTTGCCATCTTGTAATAACACACCTCCTAATCCAATTCCACTAGCATCACATTCAAGCTCAAAAGTCTTATTAAAGTTGGGAAGTTGGAGTAAAGGAGCATGTGTCAACTTATCTTTCAATACCATGAAGGCTTCTTCCTGTGCAGTGCCCCAAACAAAAGGCACATCCTTCTTTGTAAGCTCATTGAGAGGTGCAGCAATGGTGCTAAAATCTCTCACAAAACGCCTATAGAAACCAGCAAGTCCAAGAAAAATCCTCACTTGTGTGACCGTTTTGGGCTGTGGCCAACTCTCAATAGCTTCAATCTTGGCTTTATCAACTTCAATTCCCTATGGAGTAACAACATAGCCAAGAAAAGATACTCGGTCGGTGCAAAAGGTGCACTTCCCAAGGTTACCAAACAAACGTGCATCACGTAGAGCATTAAAAATAGCATGTAAATGTTCCAAATGTTCTTCCAAAGATTTGCTATAAATCAGTATATCATCAAAATAGACTACCACAAATCGTCCAATGAAAGCACGTAAAACTTCGTTCATTAGTCTCATGAAAGTACTAGGTGCATTAGTTAACCCAAAGGGCATGACTAACCACTCATATAAACCAAATTTAGTTTTAAATGATGTTTTCCATTCATCTCCCAATTTCATACGAATTTGATGGTATCCACTACGCAAATCAACTTTGGAGAATATTGTAGAGCCACTCAATTCATCAAGCATATCATCTAGCCTAGGAATAGGATGACGATAACGAATAGTAATATTATTAATGCCTCTACAATCAACACACATACGCGACGTACCATCCTTTTTAGGCACTAGTATAATAGGAACAGCACAAGGACTAAGAGATTCGCGTATATAACCTTTGTCGAGCAGCTCCTGTACTTGACGCATAATCTCCTTTGTCTCCTCTGGATTGGTGCGGTATGGTGCACGGTTGGGTAGCGATGCACCAGGAATTAAGTCAATTTGATGCTCAATCCCTCGAATAGGTGGTAATCCCGGTGGCACGTCTTGTGGGAAGACGTCAGCGAACTCCTGCAAAATGTTAGTGACAGCAGGGGGCAAAGAGGAAGGCACGTCCTCGAATGAAAATAATGCCTCTTTGCACACAAAAGCATAGCAAACAGATTTGCTAGAATCTAGCTCATCAATATCAGATTTGGTGGCAAGTAAACATGCACTTTTCAATTTAATTTCTGAAGCAACAGTAGATGGTTTATTATTAGGCTTCATTTGTTGCTCAAATTCTTTTGCCACAATCTGATTTTCACTCTTATTTTTCTCCTATTTTGCTTTATTAGCTCTATTAATATCATCTTTCAAAATGGAATCAGGAGTCATAGGAAGCAAAGTAATATTTTTATCCTTATGAACAAGAGTATACTGATTGTTTCTACCATGGTGTACAGAATTTTTATCAAATTGCCATGGTCTACCAAGTAATAAGGAACATGCTTGCATAGGTACCACATCACAATCAACATAATCAGCATATGTAGAGATACTAAAATGCACACGAACAGTACATGTTACCTTAACCTTGCCGCTGTTGTTGAACCATTGGATGTAGTAAGGATGTGGATGTGGTCTTGTGGTGAGAGATAGCTTCTCCACCATCTCCATGCTAGCCAAGTTGTTGCAGCTCCCTCCATCTATGATGACGCGAATAGAACGTTCCTTCACAACTCCCTTTTGTATGGAACAAATTATGCCTCTGATTTTGCTCAGCTTGTGTAACCTGCACACTCACAACATGTTGAGCAACTAAACATTCATACCTGTGAGCATCTTCAGCAGCCATGTATTGCGTCTCATGATCAGAATCATCTCCACCGCGTTCTTCATGTGTAATAAGAGCCAAAGTCTCCTCATCATAGTCACCAGCGGACTCATACCCACCATCCTCAGTAACAATCATCACACGCTTAGATGGGCATTCTCTCGCATAATGACCTCCACCCTTGCAACGTCGACAAATAATATCATGTGTTTGCCCTGTTGATGCCATGGATGAAGAAGAACTCTTTGCAGGCCCAGGAGGTGTGCTCTTGGCAGATAGTGGTGATTGTGCCTGCTTTATTGTATCACGGTTGGAGGTGGTAGCCGACGGAGGTGCCGGTGTAGCAGAACGTGTGGAAGTAGATGATGCACGTGGTGTCCATGATGAAGGTCGACCTGCAGAAAAGTTAGCCCGCGCCAATGCCTATCGATCCTGCACTTCACGTTCAGCTTTACAAGCAAGATGGAATAAACGAGTGATATTATTATAATCCTTATAGTCTAGAATGGTATGAATCTCTCTATTTAATCCACCCAGAAAACATGCAGGCATAGCTTCATTCTCCTCAACAATACCACATCTAATCAAGCCAGTTTGTAATTCCTGATAATATTCTTCTACCGAATTTTTTCCTTGTCTTAAGCGCTGCAATTTTTGACGTAATTCATGTTGATAATATGGTGGAACCCAACGAGTATGCATAGCAGTTTTCAAAGCAGCCCAAGTAGCTGGAACAGGATATAATCGACAATGTTCAGACCACCAAACACATGCAAAGCTAGTGAAAGCACAAACAGCAGCAGGAACACGTCTCTCCTCAGGATATTGTAAACATGTAAATCGTTGTTCAGTTTCTAACTTCCAAGTAAGATATATATCAGGAACATATCTACCCTCAAATGGTGGAATATTCAATTTCAGTTTAGGGAGATGGCCATGATCTCGAACCTGAGGGGGAGCCCTAACATTGCCATTATTTGCATGTGGACGACCTGGTGGTTGTGGTGCTGGTGGTTGCACGTAGTTCTGATTTTGATCAACCTCATCCTCGTAATCTCCCACATAATCATCCTCCTCCACATCAGCAGCAGGAGCCACAGAAGTATCAACAGCAGCACCAGCAGTTTGGCCAGGCTAAAGAGGGACACGGCTCACTCGACGGAGGGCTGTTTCCCGACATGGAGGTAGTCGTTGTTGTTGTTGTTGCAGAGGTGCGGCAGGTGCAGCCGGTGGTGGTGGTGGAAAACGCGAAAGCAATTCAGCAAACTTGTTATCGAGCTTTGTTTCAAATGTCTTCTCCATGCCATCTATCTTCTCCATGGCCTCGTCAAATCTGTTTAGCACATCTTGCACCTGTCCACTCATCATTTGCTGAAACTTATAATGAAGCTCCTTGTTCGTCAAGTTCTCCCAGTCAGTCTCGTCGGCTTGTGATCCTGGCATGGTTAATAGCAATAGAAACACACAAGAATATGATCCTACAGACTACTAACAAGTGGTGGTGGTGGCGGGTGTCACAAATACGTCAAGCAAATCTCAAATTCTTACCAGTTCTTACCCAGCAGCAGGCGGTGATCGGCAACCGATGTAGTTAAAACTCTCAAAGCTTGGATAGAGCGATTATCAGGGAGAGTCAAACGCACGATGTAGATGTATGTGGAGCTGGGAAGGCTTATAATATGGTAGCAAAAAGGGTCAACAATAATCAATTTAGAGATGCAAAGTTGAATAAATGCTCAACGATGGTACTGTGCTGGTCCTAGGCTAGACCGTACTAGAGACGCGAGCCTAGAACACTAACAAAATCACGACGCTGCACGTAAACAAGGGAGGAGCACACTCTGAATTTTTTTATTTTTTTTTTCACTTTTTTCCTCTTTTTTTTACTTTTTTTCCTCTTTTTTTTGCTCCGCAACAATTGTTTTTTGAAAAAGTCTACAAATGTCCTAAAAACTGCCTAGCCAGAATTTTCCAGACTTAGTTTTTTTGAAACTGGAACTATTTTTCTTCTGCGGATGGCTCGGAAGTTGGGGAGTCCTTCTCTGTCATGACTCGGAGTATGGCATGATCTGGAAATTCAAAACAGAGTAACAAAATACTGGACTCGGAATAGGACTGGTGGCGGAGATGAATCCGGTGGAACTCGGACTGGTGGCGGAGATGAATCTGGTGGAACTCGGACTGGTGGCGGATATATGTTGCAGGTGGACTCGGATTGGTGTGATGGCGGCGGATATGTGGTGGCGTATATGGACTCGGATTGGCGGTGAATATGTGGTATATGGCAGCAGCGATGATGATGATGCAGTGGTGATATATGGCAGCGGCGACGTGACAACCTGTGAACAGAACTCAAAACTCTAAAGGACTAGACGCTAAAACCAGCAACTTGACACGACAGTGCAACCGCAAATTCAACAAAGCAAATACAGAAAATATTATGCAAAGGCTCAGATTGGTTCGGATGGGATGAACTAACCCTAATTTTTTTGGCTTTTTCGTGGACTATAGGTATGAAGAACAGACTCGATCTAAACTACGAAAAACTGTAAAATCTCACCGAGCAACCTAGAAATCTGATACCACTTGATAGAGGCAAAGGCGTCCCGTCTTTCGATGAGATGGTGGCTATCGTTTTGAAGGAAATCAACTTTCACGATCCGACTACGAACGTGCGAGGACGCCGCGCCTTAGCAATCGCTAGACCAACTCCGAGAGGTTATTGACCACGCCGGAGCATGATCAACCTAACCACGAAGGTCTGTTTCCTGCAGGCAAACAAAGAACAAGCAAGAAACTAAGATTGCAATCTGGATATTGCGAATATAAGATGAAAGCTTTATTGGTCAAGGTGGGGTTCTGTGACGCCTTGGTCTGGTCGTTGAACACAAACGAAGTACGCGAAGTTGCAACTATGGCGAACTTTTGATCTAAACAAAACCCAAAGTCTAAACGGTGCCCTAAGGGCTGTATATATGGAGGAAGAGGGGGGGATTTCGTGGCCCTTGTGGAAGGGGTCTGAAACCAACCCTATCTCTTGTTTCCCCACACATACGGACTCTAAAAACAGCCTATACTTATGTATTTCAAAATTACATGGGCCTGGCCCAATAATAAGGTGACGCAGCACCTAGAATAGCCTCTGGACGAAGTTTATGAAGTGGCATCTTGTATATTTCGTCCAAGGCTTCATGCACTCATTATGGTGGCTTCAATGTCCTGAAATCGTCACTTGTAACTCCGTTTTTGTTCCCCTTGCGCATGCCATCAACTCCATGCTTGTTCTTGCTTCAATGTTCATCACTCTTATCCATGCCAGGCCCTTCATTTGTAAGCAAAACAAATGTATCCAATTTAGGCAGCATCATATTCTCATGAACATTAAAATCATTACCAAGAAACGAAAGTACCTGGTAATTTAATTGGCGTGCGTGAGCTCTAGTAATTGGTCTAGTATAGGTAGTAGTAGGGGTTGTGGGTGTAACAATGGTATTGATGTCCTCATCAGTAACAGTTCCCGAGCCCGAAGCTTTTGACGCCATTAGAGCATCTCCAGCCGCGCCCCCAACAGGCCCTCTTCAGGCGTTTTTGCCGCGCCGGCGCCCAAAAGTCGGCCCAGTCGCGCCCAGTAGCCCTTTTTCGCCGGCTTGGGCCGAAACTGGTGCCGGCGGACCCGAGCCGAACCCGGCGCGCTGGGGGCGCCGTCACAAGCGAAAAGGGGCGTGGGGCCACTCTATCGGCGAGTCGACCTCTTCCCGTCGTTTCTTCCCGCCCTCGCCCCCCACTTCCCTCTCATTCTCTCCTTTTCTCCCGCCAATCTCCCTCCCGCTCGCCTCCCCACGGCCGCCATGCCGCCGAAGAAGTACGTGATCAAGGCAATGGCGAATCAAGGCCGAGTTCGACGAGCGCAAACTCATCGACCCCTACTTCAAAGGCGTCTACATGCAACACGGGGCGAAGGAAATGGCGAACCATTGGGGGCTCATCCAGGCGGCGTGCAACAAATGGCATGGGATTGTCGAAGAGATCGCGGCTCGCCCGGAGAGCGGCGCCAACATTGAGAATCAGGTATGGCACGCCGGTCTCCCGCTTTTCTTCGTTGTGTGCGCCCGCCAACTGTTTGTTCCTAGGCACAGCTGGTGCACATGTTCGCCATGTATCGCTAGGGAAACAGCGACCAAGAATTCAAGTACCTCCACGTCTACAAGCGGATCAACAAATGCGAGAAGTGGGCGGAAGTCCGACGCACCTTCGACAAGGCCAAGGAGACCTACAAGCCGGACGCGCCGACGCCGGGCGCGTCAGAAGGGCGGCCGGACGGCAACAAAGGGGCCAAGAAGGGGAAACACGCCGACGCGGCTGCCGCGTGAGTGCAAGAGTTCATTGAGCGTTGCCTCGTCGATGCACAGGCCCGAGCGGCCCTGCGTGAAGAGAAGACCGAGGCGCGGTGGTCGGCATTGATGACGAACAGCGCCGTCAAGCTCGACCTGCTCCGGACCAACGTCGCCGCGAAGAAGAGGAGCACCGACCTGGCTTTTTTGATGGGCGGGGCGGACATGCTCCAGCGCAATGACGAGAAGCTCAAGGCGTGGTACATGGCGGAGCACGGCCTCATCCTGAACCAGCTGCCGACGACGGCGACGCCAACTCCCGCGCCCACGCCCACGCCGCCGCCAAGCCCGAGTGATGATGCCTCCACGACGCCCGGCAGCACCGAAGCCGCGCCGACGCTGCGCAGCACAGAAGCAGCTCCGACACAGCCAAGCCCGCGCACGCCGACTCCGTCGATGCCGGAGGCCGACCCTGCCGAGTGATGCACGCGTCCAGATTTGTGGCGCTCTTTTTTGTATGCCGAACTGTGACCTACGATCGCGCGAACTGTGTCGGACTGTGGCATATGATCACCGGACTTGTGGCATGTTTTGTGATGAGCAGGAAGTTCCCAAGTTTGAAATTGCCGCATCCTGGGGACGGCGCCTGGGGGCATGACTGGGAGCTAGGTCGCCCCCAGGGACCGATCTAGCATCGGTTCGTCCTTAGGCCGCTCTTTTTAAGCGTTTTGGGGAGCCGAACGGCTGGAGATGCTCTTAGATCTCTTGCCCGTGAAGTTATGTCCGCGGGCGGTGGTTCCCAAGTGCCTGCTTTTTCTTTTTTTTGAAATAAAATGAAACTTTATTCATTAGAAATAACCAATACATTGTTTGTGAGGAAGAGTACAATTTCATTGATAGGCTCCTCGAACCAATCTAAAGTTGAAGAAAATCTAGCTAACTTAGCAAGTTCATGTGCTACTCTATTTGCCTCTCTATTACAATGTTCGAATCTAGTCACGATAAAATCACATGCATAGTGGAAGCAGTCATCAAAAATTGCCGCTGCCGCACCCGTTGACTGTCCTCCATCCTGCATGGTCTCAATCACCTCCAGATTATCTGAGTTGATGATTAGGCGATTGCACCCTGCCCTTTGCGCTAGTGTTAGTCCAAATTTGAGGGCTAAAGCTTCTGCCATCAGAACATCCACACAATGGTCAATCTTTTCATTTCCTCCTGCAATAAACCTACCTTTGTCGTCTCGCAAAACCGCCCCCATCGTACCCTTCAGCATGTCATGGTCAAAAGAGGCGTCAACATTGAGTTTCACGAAACCCCTTGGGGGACAATGCCAACCCCCTTTTTTCATGGACGCTTTGAAGATGATGCATTTACAAAATTGTATGTGAGGGCTATGATCCCCATTGATATCTGAGTTGCATTCTGAGTTGTTTCCTTGTGCACTAATTTCCTTCTCTCCCACCATAGATACCAAGCTGAAATAGCTATCATTTCTCGTATATTTTGGTACCCCATAATACGCAAATCTTGATCTGGAAGAACTAAAAGGTATTCCAGTATTGCCTCTCCAGCACGATCAACCTCACAAGCTCTATCAATAATCTCATCTATTCCTAGCCTCTTCCAAACCTCCTTTGCTTTATTACATAGGAAAAGCATATGCTTCGTGTCTTCTACACCCTGAGAGCAAGTAGGGCAAAGGGGCGAGACCTTCATGTGTCTATTAGCAAGTGTTGCCCGACATGGGAGAGTGCCATGTAACGTACGCCATATAAATTTTTTGACTTTTGCTGGACAGGATAATTTCCATATCTGACACCAAATAGGGTTAGTTGTGGTTCGCCCCATCCCGTTAGAGTGTTTTAGTTTACTGCCGTACTGATCATTCCACTCCACGAAATAAGCAGACCGTACCGAGAACATACCATTTTTCGTATAACTCCAAGCAATGAAATCTGACATGTTATGTTGCGAAAGAGGGATTTTAAGAATCTGTTCAGCATCAATGGGCCACATAGTTTGTCTAATCAGGTCCTCATCCCAAATATTGGAAACAGGGTCAATCAGATCAACCACTCTTGATAACAGTTGTCCCCTCCTAGGAGTCACAATCTTCCTAGTGGCACAATTTGGGATCCATGCATCTTCCCAAATGTTGATGTTATGTCCGTTTCCCACTCGCCAAATATAGCCGCGTTTCAGAGTAGTAATGCCTGCCATAATGCTTTGCCAGGTGAAGGAAGCACCATGTTTTGGCTTGGAATTCAGCAAATCGTCATCAGGGTAGTACTTGGCCCTTAGAATAGTGGCACACAAGGAATCGGGATTATCAAGGAGACGCCATGCCTGTTTGGCCAGCAGAGCCAGGTTGAAACAGTGGATATCACGGAATCCCATTCCTCCTTGGGTTTTTGGTACACACATTTTCCACCAGGCCATCCAGTGCATCCTCCTCTGGTTCTCCTCGTCTCCCCACCAGAAATGCGTTATCACGTCAATGATTCCTTCACAAATTTTTTTAGGAATTTTAAAGACCGACATTGCATAGGTAGGTATGGCTTGGATCACAGCCTTGAGCAGGATCTCCTTCCCCCCGGCAGATAGTAGTTTTTCCTTCCAACCACTAATTTTCTTAACAATACGTTAAATCAGAAATTTAAAGCAGTCTGTTTTATCAACGCCCACATTTGCTGGCAAGACCAAGTATTTGTCATTCAGGGCCTCCGTCATTATATTGAGCATTGTACACAAGTGTTCTCTGACCTCTACCTTTGTATTGGGGCTAAAGAAAATACTAGACTTTTCCACGCTTACCAGCTGTCCCGACGCCGCACAATATAAATCTAGTGCTAATTTCAGGGCCGCCGCATTATGTTGGTTGGCTTTCATCAAGATCAACGAGTCATCCGCAAAGAGGAGATTAGTTACTGGTGGGGCATCTCTACAGACTTTAACTCCTGAAATGTTTCCATTCTCCTCAGCATGCGAGAGCAAGGCATTCAACCCTTCTATGCACAACAGGAATAGGTAAGGTGATAGCGGGTCCCCCTGTCTCAACCCTCTAGTAGGCTTAAAACTCTCACTTTCCTCTGCATTTATCCTTACTTTGTATTCTACTGTTGTGACGCATTGCATAATCAAATTAACCCACTCTCGACGGAAACCCAATTTCAGCATAATCTCCTTCAGAAAAGCCCACTCGACTCTATCGTAGGCTTTGTGCATGTCAAGTTTTATAGCACACAAGCCCTCTCTACCCTCTCTTTTGTTCTTGATTGTGTGAAAACATTCGTAGGCCATTAAAATATTATCGGTTATCAATCTTCCTGGTACAAAAGCACTTTGTGTTGGACTAATAATTTCTGGTAGAAGGATCTTCAATCGAGAGGCCACCATTTTTGCAATTATTTTGTATACCACATTACATAAGCTGATCGGCCTAAATTAGGATACCTTTTCTGGTGTGTTAATCTTGGGAATCATCACGATTGCAGTATCATTCCAATCATCCGGGATAGTACATGTGTTGATTGCTTTCAGAACCTCCTCAATTAGGTCTTCCCCTAGCATGGGCCAGAACCTTTTATAGAAGATAGCGTGGAGTCCATCTGGTCCTGGAGCTTTCAAGTCCCCAATATCAAATAAAGCCTTGCGAACATCTTCTGCGGTATAAGGAGCAAGTAGAGCATTGTTCATTTCGTTTGACACTCTCTTACGCACAATTGATAAAACTTCTTGATTCGGATGCTGAACTTCCGATGTGAAAAGCTTTGTGAAATATTCAGTTATGTGATTCGTCAACTCCTTTTCTGTTAACCATTTTCCAGACTCATCTAATAGTTTCTTTATATTATTCCTTTTTTCCTAGCCGTGGCAGCATTATGGAAAAAAGACGTATTACGATCCCCATGCATCAACCAGTTTGCCCGTCCTCTTTGTAACCAGAAAATTTCCTCTTGATCCAAGATATTTTCAATTAGCACAATAATTTCCTTCTGACGACCTTGAGACTCCATATTTAATGGGCCCCGCCTTAATCTCTCCAATTCTTTTTTTAATTTTCTAATTCTCACCTTTGGTCCCTTTAGAGTTTCCCGGTCCCATGTATGTAGATCGGCATGTACTGCTCTCGTACGATTAGCAAGTGATGGTCCAATCCCGGCAAGTCTTGCTTTCTCCCAAGATGCCTTAACAATTTCAGTAACTGTCTCTTCCTTCAACCACCTCGCCTCAAACTATTTAACCCGTCCTTCTGGTCGTTTAAAGATTTTTTCATCCAAGTAATCCGTATCCAGTATGATTGGGCGGTGGTCAGAATGAACATGTTCTTCATTGATAACTGCCGCTCGTGGAAATTTGTTTGCCCACGCTATATTGCAGACCCCTCGATCAAGACGTTCACGAATTTCGCCTCTCCTCCAAGTGAACAGGTCACCCGTATAGCCAAGGTCATCCAGCCCGCAATCCATTAGGCATTCACGAAATTCTCTCATCATACCAAGTGGTCTAGCAATACCACCCTCTTTTTCTAACGGGTATAAAATTTCATTAAAGTCCCCCAAAACAACCCAGGGGTGATTGCCCTTACTATATAGGTTGCGAATATCGTCCCAAGAAAGATGGCGCTCATTCCATTTCGGACGACCATAGAAACCCGTGAACCGCCACTGAACCGCTTCCTCATTCATAAAAACAATATCAATAAAGTGGGACGAGATATAGTTCAACTCGATTTTATTTGACTCCTGATAAAACAAAACTAGGCCACCGGCCTTACCATCGCTTTCCACTACTAACATAGAACCAAAACCTAAATTACGACGAAGCTCATCGACTTTACAATTATTCAAATGAGATTCAGAAAAAAAAAATCTGCCCTTGTACGCTCCTGTAGGTCCAGGAGCTCACAAACTGCCGTGCTGGAGAGCATACCACGGCAGTTCCATCCTAAAATTTTCATTTGGCTCGGCGGTCCTCCTCGGAGGCCGCCGATGTGCCAATCTCGTCTTTCTCTTCGCCAACCGATTCCACTCCCTGCGGAACGTACTCTTCTTCCTTCTCGTCGGTCTCCTTTGCGACGTGTGTAACTCCGCCCTCCTCGTCCTGGACCGCTACAACTCTACCCGTACACACCCGTTTGGATGAGACGATTACATCACCATATAACATGCGTTCATAGCTATCCATCTCTTTTTCAAAAGAAAACTCTAAGTCACTCCCCGTCGGTTGAATTCCAAAAGAATGCCTCCTTTTTTTCCCTAGTACTTGTTTGCGGGCATCCTCAGCTCTGTTTGGCTGCCCCTTTCTTTTGTCTTTCTTCTTTGAGTTGCCCTGCATAGAGTTTTTAGCTGCACTGAATGTAAAGCGTACAGCATTATTTTTCACACCACCACCTGTAGTGATCCTTGCAGCAATCGCGCTGGACAGCGCCTCTAGCACACCCGGCTGGAAGAGGACGCTGCCATTAACACCCCCAGGCGCTGGGACCTGGCTGGGCATCCCCTGAGAATGAGTGCAAATGGCCACCTGACCCGCCTGGATGGCTTGGACCGAGTCAACGTTAGTCTGCAGCTGCTGGTTTTGCATCATTTCCTGACGCAAGTCCTCCAGGGCTACTTGGCCCTGGACCTTATTGTCCCGCCCGGCAAGAGCAGCCATTGCGCCCTCCTGGTCCTCTTGACCAAGTGCCGCGCCTGCCGGTGCAGGCTGTAAGACCCCTCGAGCCCGGCCCTCCTGGCCGGTGGACATCTTGTCGGAAGAGCTGGCCCCTTTATCGGAGACCGTGAGACCACCCACGCCAGTGGCCACCGTGGCGACGTCGGCGGGTTTGGCGATGTTGTTGTCGACGATGCCTGTTGGCGATGTTGTTCCCAAGTGCCTGCTAACCCCTCCTCCCTCGCTCGAGCGGCCAAGTGCCTGCTATCTCAATGGACGGTCATTGACATATTCGAACAGATGCTTGCTGGTGGTTTAAGATGGCCTGAGTCTCGAGAGAAAAAGCCCAGGCCCATACTGCCGATCTGTTTAAACCCCAAACAGGAAACCCTTTCTCGCCGTAGCTGAAGAAGTCATGGCCTTGGCCGCCGCCCTCGCTCGAGCGGCAACGCGCATCCTCCACGGCGGCTTCCCGCCGCACGCCACTTCTGCTGCACTCTACACCCGCAGCCGCCTGTTCTGCGACCTCCCCGCCGGCAACGAGCCCTCCGCTCCGGGGGCCAAGGAGGAGCAGTGGGAGGCGGCTGAGGCGGAGATCCTCCGCGAAGTTGGGCCCGTCGTGGAACTTGTCAAAAACATCCTCCATTCCAGGAGGTCAGTTGTTCGTTTCTCCTCTCGTTGCAATGAATAGGAAGCTCAAGTCGCAGACTCACGGATTTCTCAGTGCTGTGCACATTTGACTCGTAAGGTTTTCATGCCATAATGGTTCGAGAAAAAGAAACATTGTAAAAGAATGTGAGCTAGGTAATCAGGATTTCCTGAGAAATCGTCAAACTGGAAAGTTTTATAAAGAGAAATACACATGGATATCATTTGCAGCAAGGAGTACAAGGAAGATAACTGTATGTGAATATTTCTGTAAGATGCAAAGCATGATTGGTTTGATGTCAAAAATTGGCATGCCAACATTTGGCAAATGCCAAATATTGGCTTGTGCTTGATTGGTTACGAATTTTACTTGACAGCCTCACAAGAAGTTGCCAATTTTTGGCAACTTTTGATATTGCCAATTGTTGGCTTGCCAAGCATTGGCAATGCCAAATGTTGGCACCAAACCAATTAGCCTCGCAATTTTCCATTTCCTATATTGCTGTGGTTATGTTTAAACAACTGGAATATGTAGGACCATCGAAGCATTCTGTGATGAAAAATGTATTGTTGGATCATCACTATCTCTACTTACTTTAAAAAATGCGTAAGGTTTCCTCTCCCGTCGAACCTGCGTTTCGCTCGTACCTTCATCCTCCGTCAGACATCTTTGGTAATCCAATAAATAGCAATAAATTCATGGTTCGTAAGCACATAAGTATCATCCTTATCTTTGGTAACCCAATAAAGATCAATCAAAAACACACATACCTATTTTGTCAGTTTAAGAAATATCAGAAAATATATGCTTTATAACTAGACCATAATATTATTTTGTTTTGCATCAAAATTTGTCCTGTATGGTCCTTTTATTGTGTTAAAAACATATTTGGTCCCGTGGCAACGCACAGGCACATACCTAGTTCAATTAAATAACTAGAATACTGGAATGACTCTTTGATAGTTCAGCTCTCTTTATTAAGGAAGGGGATTCGATTGGGATTGGAGTGTCCAAGAAGGTTGATATGGTTGATTGCATAAGGTGATATGACCATATGGCTGGGTTGAGTTGCTTGTTCGATTTTTGTTTGACAATCACACGCCCTGAGACAGCTAGTGGTGGCTCTGCATTCAGCAGCGTGCGGCTTTGTCCTCCCGTAGATAGATGCGCGTCTTGTGTGTTGAGTTTGCCTTGTGGTGTGTGCAATGATTATCAGTCTAACGACTAGTCTTGACTAGTCGTGCAACTGATCTAGTAGTCTCAATCTGATTATACACATGCTCAGTACTTTGAAGCGATCAATTTCCCGGTCCCCAATTTTTTTTGAGGCCTATGTGGAAAAAATGGATCTGAAAGGAATAAAAGGTGTGCATCAATTGGTGAGGCAGCTGCTGCCGCCTACGAAGTGGAGACCAGCAGGTGAGCTGCTTCGCCATGAACCTATATTGGCTTGAGTCTGTGTCCGCCGTCGGCGGCCGCTCGAATTCGTCCCGCCCGTCGCACATCTCAAGGTTGTGTAGATCAATCAAACAGCGTTGACCAACAAATTACCTCTCAGATCAACTATTGGTTACCTGAACCTGACGAAGGAGTAGGACACGACTAGCTTCTTCGTGTAGACTAGCTCGTTGAGTCGAGCGGTGGAGCGACTGGTCATCGACTAGTCTAGACTTGTCTGGTTGTTTGAGTCCATCAACCCAATTTGGGAGGGATAAGTGAGCAGAGCTCAGCCCGCGGGAGGGGAAAAAAATTGCAACCCTAACTTTCCAGGCTCGCTCCACAATGAGCCGCCTCACCCGGCACTAGGCCGCTACCACTGCCCATTGCCCTCCACTGCCGCTGCTACCCACCACCACCGACGGCGTCAGCGGCCAGGAGCATTACAATGCTCTCCCTTCATTGTTGGTTCTGCTCCTCCCCTGGATCCACCCCTCTGCTGTTGAGCTCCTCCCCTTGCTGCTCTACTATGCTGATGTGATCCTCCTCTGGATCAACTCAATTTTTATTGTATAATATATAGTATGTACTATGTTCTACATTACATACTAGCTATTAGTAGTTGATTACTGTAAATTGAGTACTACGGTACCATGTCGACTAGTTCAGCAGTAGTCTAGGCTAGTTACGATTAGTCTATGAGTCTCAACCTCGGCTCCACTCGTAATTCTTGGGCGTGTGTTGAGTGTGTCCATGAGTTGCGTGTGCCTTGTGTTGTTGGATGTTCATGAGTTTGCCTTGTGGGGTGTGTTGTTGTATGTCCATGAGTTTGCCTTGGGGCGTGAATGTTGTAATTCCCAGCTCCGTGTAATGTTCATCCGATGGGGTGTGCTATATAGCTGTGAAGTCCTTGCGCCCCACCTTGTTTTAATCAAATGCAGGAAATCTTTCAAAAATGGTGCAGCTGATGAAAAGCGCACTTATGTAATGATATGTGCTTTTGTGTGCCTACGATCATATATCACATTTTTGATAGTGTTCTGTTATAACAGATATGGAGATGGTGCGTTTTTAAGTCCGGAAGATGAAAAGGTTGTGGTAGAAAAGGTTCTTGCTCACCACCCCCGTTTCGAAGACAAGATTGGTTGTGGACTTGATGCTATTATGGTGAGTTAGCATGATCGGTTCTCTTTACTAAGATAGACATGAGACCCTAGAACAAATCTATTTATTTATTTTTGCTTTGTTTCTTCATTGCCATGCTTGTATTATTAAATATATTATCTTCAGAAATTTATCATGTGCTTGTTAGAATATCTCAGAACCTTAGTGTGTGCAGTACTTTTGATTTCTTAGGAGGACCTCCATGAGCATAAGAATAGAACTGCAGTCTCGAGTCTCAACCATTCTCCTGTTTATTTGTCCAGAAATTTTATTATTTCTGTTGAGGCTCAATCTTGATAATGTGCAAGTTCACCTTGTGAGAGTAATCTTTTCACTTTGAACCTAAGCATATGTAAATTTTGTGGACATCTCCTAATCTGTGGCATGCCCATCATGTTTGTAGGTTAACAAACATCCTGATTTCAAGATGTCCAGATGCCTGTATGTGGTTAGAACAAATGGCGATTGGGCGGATTTCTCATACCGCAAGTGTCTCCGGGCGTACATCAAAGGGGCCTATCCATCCCATGCGGATAAGTTTATAAATAAACATCATCTAGTTCAGAGGCGGTCACATCTTGGTCTACTTCCTCCAAAGTAGAAACTACCTATATAATGTTGCCATTTTCAGGTGGCTGGCACCAAAAATCTGTTTTGGTCCTGCTTACTATCGACCCTCATGGTGCATTTTGCGTGTAGAGCTGGTCGCACCGTCTCCTTTAGCCTATGTTTGGTATGTCAAGTGAATGAGGTCACTGTCCAGGCTCTCTTTGAAAGCAATGTGCAATATCCACTTTGTTGCTAAATCATCTGGCACTAAATCCTTAAACGGCTATATTCACGCGTATGTGTTATTCGTATCAATGTTTCATGTGGGGTTAACTGTTAAAAGTGAGTCTTGACTCAGATTTTGACATTTCGTATTACGGCCAAATTTCAAGCTCTGGCCTGCGGCCCACCAATCAAAGGAAGATGGCCAATATAATATTTTATGTAGTTTCCTTTCCAATGGTTTCGTGCCTTCTTATCTTTCAGTTATACTGTTTATTTCCCTTGATACTATTCAGTTATAAGATGCCTATAGGTGCCTTTTCTGTTTATAACTGACCTGGGCAGTTTTCCTCAAGGAATTTTTTTGCTCCATACTGGATCACAAACAGGTCCTATCTCCCTCAAGGAATGTTTTAGTGTGTTTGTTCACTCATTTCGATCTATATGTAATCCATATTAAAATATCTTCGGTAGCTTCTCGCCTCGTGCTGGGTCCAGTTCGACGCCCTTCGTGTTGACGGGCTTTGAGGGCGAGGCATGTGCCGAGGTTGTGTCTCCGGTGCTACAGATCATGCCCGAGCTACAGATATTGTGTGGGGAACCTGCTTCGCCTCTGCCGACGGAGCAGCTCAAGTTGGGATCCTTCCAGGCTTCAGAGGTGGCCCTGGTGCCCTTACCACCCCCCGTGGAGCCTTGTCAAGTGTCAGACAGCCTATCACTCAGCGTCGTGGAGCATGGAGTTTCGGATGTTGCTGCCCTTCCCTCGCCTGTGACCATCAAGCAAGTGGTGCCTGTGAGTGGCATGACCATCGAGTCAAGTGTGTCGGCACCTGCTCCAAATTCTAATGCTCTCTTCGCAAAGGAGCTTTGTGACTTGCTTGCCAGCGTGGAGGTTGCTAAACCTGGTTTGGGTAGGTCAATTGCTTGCCTCCTAACTGGGACGCCAATAAGGGGCAAATCAAAGAAGGTCGGCAAAGGCAAGAGTGGTGCCATAGGCAAGACGAATGTGCTTGCTTGATGGATGATCTTCGATCTCTTGGCTCGTCCTCTTGGACTGGGTTGCCTTTGTGGTTTGGGAGGAGCATGATGTCTTGTGTCGAGGTGTTCTTCTTGGGTCATTTGGCGTGGTAGCAATGTCGAGGTTGGTTGTTGTTAGTTTGAAGGGGCGTATGTGTTGTTGTGGGGTTTCATGTCATGTGAGTAGTTCGTCTGTGGTACGTTTGTAATGGTTTTTGCATGATCTTCCATAATTAATTGGGCAATTCTTTTTTTCTTAATTAATCGATTGTTCAAAACCTCAGTTTTGAGCATCATCACAGCACTCGCCCTGAACCTCACACATATGAACCCAAACACCCCAATAAATATTAGGGCAGTGCTAGGGATGATCAGACTGCTGATCCCTAACGTTGCATTTTTACAGAAGCCTGGTGAAATAAGTTTTCACCTGATGCTGTTTATTTTCACATTTTTTTTCCGACACAACTTAAACTTGCTTCGAATCTAAAAGATTTCTTTTCAAACAAAGCAACTTGTTTTCAACGTACAGTAGAAAAGTTAGGGTCCCGTCCAATGACTAGTTTGCTTTGGTGTTGGAAAGTTTGCTTCGATTTAGTATATAATTTTGCTTCCAAATCATGACGATGCTATATTTAATCAACTACCAAAATGCTTCCATAGAATTATGGATTTTGTTCCCATCAAATAAAAAATTGTTTATTTCGAATGACAAGGCGGTATGCTTTCGCAGCTATGAATCATTGCTTCTGTTAAATGGAGAATTTGCTTTGATTTAGTATATATTTTGCTTCCAAATCATGATGATGCTATATTTAATCAACTACCAAAAATGCTTCCATAGAATTATGGATTTTGTTTCCATCAAGTAGAAAATTGTTTGCGAACCAACCTGTGGTTGAGATGGTTAGGTGGACAGTGATATCCCCAACCCACCAGGGTTCAAATACTGGTGCTCGCATTATTCCTGAATTTATTTCAGGATTTCCGGCGATGCGCTTTTAGTAGGAGGAGACGTTCCCGTCGATGACGAGGTGTCTACGATGACTTCGTGTGCATCCATTGAGAGGACCCATGCAACTATTTTCTCCACCTCAGCACGTCCATCTTTTACGCCGACAACGTCATGCCATGAGGCCATTTTGAGGAGGCATAGAGAACCAATGAACCATGGTTGCCACTGTGTAATTGGATGAACCGTCTCACATGCACCGCGAGCTCGCCATCGTCAACAACCTAACTGCGTTTTGGGCTTTTGGCCCTAGCACACTTGGCATCTTTATTTCATGCCGGGTTGTAGCACAAAGTCTGTATAGTAAAAGCATCAGGGAGAAACAATGAAGCACATACTAGCAATAGTTGAGACAAAAATTGGGTCAATGAAGCAACGCCAGCAGCAATTGAAGCACACGCAGGTAACGGGTGACGCAAAACTTCACTATTAGTTACTAAAAGTACATAGCTTCAATGGTCGTAGCAAGAATAATTACCATAGAAACATATGCTACAAGAAATCAAAGTAGGAAGCATGCCTAACACAAAGCAACTATTTGATGCTCTCATGTAGGGGTGCAGGACGGCGTCCCGCTTAGACCCGCATAAGTCGAATGGCAATACAATTTAAGCTAATCCACCCAAACTCAATTACTAGAACTAAACTGTCTGTATACGAAGCGAGGCAGATCGGGCGCCACGCTGCACCCCTACTCTCATGCACTAGAAGCATAGAAATTTTATTTTAGATTGCCGGACAAGATTTAGGTGCACAAGTTTAAGGTATGCCTAACATTGTTGTGCGCTACATTAAACCTCTACATTAGGAGCATGTATATGGTACAAATCAAGAAAGAATGATTAACCAGAAGCACTAGGCAAATAAATCCATTCACATCGAAAAGCAAATCAAGATAGAGGATATCTAAGCACAGGCGCGTTGCAACCGATCTAGACGTCCGAGCACACATGGGTTGTGGACTTGTGGTACCTTCACCTGGATGCACCAACGCACGGATACACGGGAGCTTTCGACGTAATGATGCACCAAAGGAACTACGTTGATGGCGGCTTCCACTCAAGCACGAACAAGGCAACAACTAGCATAGCACAGCCACGCACGGCAAGTCTAACGCGAGCGCCTGGTTCTTGTTTGAATGAAAAGATTAACTTGTCTTGATTGATAGAAATAGTACAGCTTATATATGTTTGGAAGAGACGCATCGCACAAGATGCGATGGTTGGAACCGATGCAACGGTTAGAGGAGAGGGGAAAAGAGATGTGTCGGTTGCTACAAGACGCCTGCATGCCGCAGGACAAGGGGAGATTTCCCTCTAATTAATATGCGTTAACTAATCACAACACTCCCCCTAATCTACACTTGTCCATATAGAATCGTCATATAATCATCAGGTAGAATCGTCATCTTGAAAGATTGTCCAGGTTGCATCATCATCTCAAAAGGATTCTTCTCCGGTGATTCTTCATTAATATACTTGATGAGAACCTGAAACATAAAACTCACAGAGAGAAAGAAAAGTAATATGATACTTCAAACAGGTACAGTTTAGGGAGACACTCCCCCTGATTCTTGCAAGTCCCGAAGTCGTCGCATACCAATTCCATGAACATATTTCTGAAATGTAGAATTTGGTAGAGACTTGGTAAATAAATCAGCAAGATTTTCACATGATTTAATTTGCAAGATGTTTATTTCTCCCTTTTTCTGAAGAACATGGGGGAAAAACCACTTAGGCGAAATATGCTTAGTGATATTACTCTTGATGTATCTTGTTTGCATCTGTGCAACACAAGCCGCATTATCTTCGTAGATAATGGTAGGTGATTCTATAGAACCAATTCCACATGA
Source organism: Triticum dicoccoides (assembly GCF_002162155.2). NCBI lineage: Eukaryota > Viridiplantae > Streptophyta > Magnoliopsida > Poales > Poaceae > Triticum > Triticum dicoccoides. Next base: position 288,794,807 of record NC_041388.1, read on the forward strand.
CTTTTGTATGTGGTTTATCATTCTGCGAAGCCACACACATTCGCGTGATGCCTCAAATAATGAAATTATTTCAGAATGATTGGTAGATGTTGCCATCAGAGTCTGTTTAGAAGACTTCCATGATATGGCAGTTCCACCATGTAGGAACACAAAGCCGGACTGCGATCTGGCATTATGGGGATCAAATAAATAGCCAGCATCGGCGTATCCAATCATATCAGAGTCCTGATTTCTCCGGAACTGAAAGAATAGGCCAAGATCCTTTGTGCCTTGGAGATATCGAAAGATATTCTTAACTCCGGACCAATGGCGTTTGGTGGGAGCAGCGCTATGTCTAGCAAGTAGATTTACTACAAATGCGAGGTCAGGTCTGGTGCAATTTGCAAGATACGTGAGCGCTCCAACGGCACTAAGATATGGAACCTCATGTCCCAATATTTCTTCTCCATCGTCCCTTGGCCTGAACGGATCTTTCTCTACGTCTAGAGAGCGAACCACCACGGGAGTTTTAGATGGGTAGGATTTGTCCATATTGAATTTCTCCAATATTTTCTGGATATAAGCAGCTTGGTATACCATGATTCCTGAGGGAAGGTGCTCAAATTGAATACCTAAGCAAAATTTGGTTTTACCCAAATCCTTCATCTCAAATTCCATCTTTAGGTGATTGCGTGCTTCATCAATGTCATGTATGTTGCCAATGATGTTGAGGTCATCGACGTACACTGAAATGATGCAAAATCCTGTAGAGGACTTTTTGATAAAGACACATGGGCAATCACTACTATTGGAGTAGCCTTTTTGTAGAAGGAACTCACTAAGTCGGTTGTACCACATCCGGCCCGACTGTCTTAAGCCATATATTGACTTATTAAGTTTTACACAATACATGTTGCGTTTTGCGCTTGTATTCGGGATAGATATTCCGTCAGGAACCTTCATATACATGTCCGAATCTAGTGATCCGTAAAGATATGCGGTCACGAAATCCATCAACTGCATAGATAGACGGTTTTGCACTGCCAAAGATATAAGATATCGGAACCACTCATTACAGGAGAATATGTCTCATTGAAATCAATGTCGGGTCTCTGCGTGAACCCTTGTGCTACGAGCCTTGCTTTGTATCTCACCACCTCATTGTTCTCATTCCGTTTCCGGAGAAAAACCCATTTGTATCCGACGGGGAAAACATTGGGAGGTGTCGGTATTGCTTCAGTGAATACCTTTCTTTTGTTAAGCGAGGCAATTTCTGCTTGTATTGCGTCCTTCCATTTAGGCCAGTCGGAGCGCTTTTGGCACTCAACGATGGTCTTTGGATCATGATCAGTGAGAAGGATATCTGCAATTTTTTCAGCAAAATAAATGTCGACAGTCGTAGACTTACGATCAAAAGATTCTCCAGAATCGATGTAGTTGATGGAAATTTCCTGCACTCCTAGTGACTCTTCATGATTTCCCAATACGCGTGAGTCTGGGTGTTCCGATGGCCCAGCCAGTGTGTGCAAACTGAAGCTGGGTTGTGGAGGTTGGCCTTCCACTGGGTGTATACTACCCATAAGGTGTTTGTCAACGTTGAGCTGACTTGCATTTACTGACTCCGAGGTTTTTCTCCTCGATTTCCTTTGTTGCTTGCTGGAAGCTTGTTCTAGGTCAGAGGCCGTACTACTCCCCCTCTTTTTAGGAACAGGGAGTTGAGTGGTTTTTATTGGTACCTCCACTCTTTCGGGCGCATTTCTGGCCGGGTTTAAGGACTTTGTAACACCTTTTAGATCAGTAAATGAATCTGGCAGGTTATTTGCAAGATGTTGCAAATTAATGATTTTTCGAACTTGGAGTTCGGTCTCTTGTGTACGTGGATCAGAGGACGAAATGGCTTGAGCATTCCAATCAATTTCCGGGCATTCTTTCTGGTACTTGAAGTCTCCCCCTAATGCCGGAAAGTGTTCCTCATTAAATATACAATCAGCGTGACGGGCTGTGAACAGGTCCCCAGTAAGGGGTTCCAGGTACTTAATAATCGACGGTGATTTGTACCCCACATAGATCCCCAATTTCCTATGTGGGCCCATGGATGTCCGCTGTGGTGGTGAGATCGGGATGTATGCAGCACATCCGAACTTACGCAGACGGGAAATGCTAGGAGGATTTCCACGTACCAATTGCAGAGGGGAAGTACTGTGATATGCAGTAGGCCTCAATTGTATCAAGTCAGCAGCGTGTAGAACCACATGACCCCAACAAGAGGTTGGCAAGCTGCAATTCATTAACAAATGTCTTGCAATGAGTTTGATCCTTTTAATCAATGATTCAGCCAAACCATTTTGCGTATGGACATATGGAACGGAATGCTGAACTTCAATCCCCAGGGCCATGCAATAATCATTGAAAGCACGTGAGGAGAATTCTGCAGCGTTGTCCATGCGAATTGTCTTAATTCGACTTTCTGGATAATGGGCTTGTAACTTAATGACTTGCCTCATTATCTTGGCAAATGCATGGTTTTGTGTGGACAGAAGACACACGTGTGACCATCGTGTAGATGCATCAATTAGAACCATGAAGTACCGGAAAGGTCCAGATAATGGTTGGATGGGACCACAAATGTCTCCTTGAATACGTTCAAGAAACTGAAGTGGTTCAGCTTGTATTTTGAGGTGAGAGGGTCTCAAAATTAGCTTTCCCGTGGCACAAGATGTGCACACAAAGTCTGAAGATTGAGGAAATTTTGACTCAAGCAAATTATGACCAATGGAATTGCTAGTAATTTTTCTCATCATCCCGATCCCGGAATGGCCTAGGCGATCATGCCAGGTTTGAAATGCGTCAACATTTTGAAAAATTACTTTGTATGCAACATGTTCTACGGGTTTGATGTACGTATAGTACAAACCTGACGATAGAGAAAGAATTTTTTCATGTACCTGCTTGCCATATCCATGATCTTTGGTGAAGAGTAGATACTCCTCTTTGTTGTCTTCATGAGTTTCAATGTGAAAGCCATTTTTACGGATATCTCGATAACTGATCAGGGTACGTGATGAGTCGGGATACAACAAAGCATCCTCAATTGTCACTTGTATACCACCTGGGAGGGTAAATATGGCACGTCCAGTGCCAACGATTACCGTATCGCGTCCAGCGATAGTTAGAATATCTCCATTCATCTTTTTCAGAGTTTGAAAATATTTCATCTCCCTCAGTATGGAGTTTGTGGTTGCACTATCCACAAGGCATAATTCCTCTTCCATCGGATTGTCACCGTAGAGAACTATATATAAAACAAAGAACTTTCAATAAGAAAATCTCATGTAAATACATAGAATACAATCTTATTTATATCAAATATGTTAGTACAATTACAATCTTATTATATCAAATGTGCTGATACAATATAAGGACAACAACAATACTTATATTCTTATTACAACATCACAAATGGACATAGCTAAATAGATCACTATGGAGATTGTGGGACTAGTCAAAGTCTCCAAACACTTCGTTTGAGGTGTACTCAATCATCATGTTTTCCGTGTCAGCAAGGTCCTCTGGCTGATGGAACGCAATGGTGTTGCTCGGTCCAGGAGGAACGTCGTGCGAACTACCGGCTCCATTGGTGATGTCTGAATGAAGGTTGAAATTGGCTTCGAACCTCTTCCCTTGAGGTGCTTTGCATCCCTGAGATTGCTGGTACAACATAACCAGATGCTTTGGGATCTTGCACTTGTCGGTGGGGTGCGTGTAGCATCCACACTTGTTGCAAAGCAGAGATTTATCATGCTTGGGCTTTGCAGTGCCTTTTCCCTTGTCTGAGTTCCTAGACCTCCTGTTCCTAATGCGCTTTCGCTTGTTCTAGACATTTGATTGATTGCCTCTAAAGGCACCATCAAACTTCTGTCTATTCGCGACATTCATATGAACTTCAGGTAAAGGTTGTGCCCCAACTGGGCGTTGAGAGCCATTCTTAGCGAGTAGCTCATCATGCTTTTCAGCCTAAAGTAACATATGAATAAGCTCCGAATAGACAGTATAGTTGCGAGCACGGTATTGCTGCTGGAGGATCCTGTCTGAAGGGAGCATTGTAGATAAAGTTTTCTCTATCTTCTCCGCGTCAGTAGGTTCCTTCCCGCAAAAGCGCAGTTTGGAACTTATCTTATGAACCTTGTGGTTGTACTCACCGATGGACTTGAAATCCTGAAGACGAAGGTGAGTCCAATCATGGAGTGCTTCTGGCAGGACAACTGCCTTCTGTTGTTCATATCTTGTTTTGAGGGCTAGAAACAGAGTACTGGGAGATTCCTCCTCTAAGTACTTAGACTTAAGATCTGGGTGAATATGATGCCTTATGATGTATAAAGCTGCATAGTTTTGTTGTTCTGTCAGTGGCGTGGTTCCGGCCGGTAGAGGAGTCTCCGGGTCCTGGATTGCACGCGCTATCCCACGGGAAGCAAGACTGATCTTGACGTCCATGGCCCATGTAGGGTAGTTGTGGCCATTGAGGGTAAGCTCCTCAAATTCTTTTGCGGTCATCGTTTACCTACATGGATGAACCAGAGATAATTAATTTACTGAGGGTAAATTAAAAACCATCATGGTTGTATTGTAATAATGGTGCAAAATTTGATACTCAAGTGAAGAACTTGAATAATGTAGACCTCAATTGATTGAACATAACACGTCCAAGATCGCATGGATCTCACAGTAATAGGCTACATAATCTGACAATGTCAGTAGATGCATTTGTTTCTATTACTGTGTGTATGTTATCAATTCAAATATAAGGAAATGCATATTCAAGGTAATCATTTGTCGAATTGGACAAAATATAGACCGTGATTCCAAATATAATGAGGGAGGCGTGTATCAAAAATTTGCAAGTTTGTTGTACGAGAGAAATTAATCTCAATCGTTGGAACATGTTCTAGAAAATTGGAATGTGGTAAACACATTGAACATGACATTTCTAGATAATGTTGGTCCTTTATTTACATTATCAAATACATTACATAATGTAAACAGCCTACAAATATTTACACAAGTCCTAAAATAGAGTAAATCTAAATACCAGACTAGAATGTAAATAACTACATGTACATAGGCTAAACAGTACTAAAACAGTGATAAATTACTGCTACAACTACTGTTAAAAGGATTAAACAGAAGAAAGAAAGAGAAATTTCTGCAATTCAGCCCGTAGCCAGGGACTATCTGGGCACAGGCCCAAAGCCCACGTGGAGTGGGGGCGGTCGGCTGGCCTTTATACGGCTGGTGATTAGGGATCGAGGGATCCCAATCCTCCCGACCAACTCCTGTGCGCCGCCACCCCCACACACTCCATTGCTGCTGCTCACAAAGTGGTCATCGACGTGCCTCCTTCTTCCTCGGACGAGGAGATGTAGACGACGCCGGCAGGGACGCCGTTCGGCAGATCGGAGGCAAGGTCGGAGCGACGACTTGGGCGGCGGTCGATGGCGGCGATAGCGCGGCCGAAGAGGCGGCGGCGACCGTCCATGCTCGCGGAGTCCAGGAGGCGTGGTCGGGCGGCCGTACGCGGGGGCGGCGGTGCCTCGTCCGGGACGGTGTCGTCGGCGCCCGGAGGCTCGACAGCGACGCGACTCGGGCCGGCGTCCTCGTCTGCAGGCGGCGCCACCAGCGTCGGTCCAGCGCCTTGGCTCGCCACTGAAGCGCCGTTGGGGAACGGCACGAAGACGAAGAATCCCGGCTCATCAGCCGGCGCCGGAGGCGGAGGCGGAATCCGAAAGGGAGCCGCGAGCCTGGGCTCGGGGTTACCATCTCCTACGCAGGCGGAGCCGGCCACCATTGGGGCGTGGTCGCCGCGAGCAGCAGCGCGATGGCCGTGTCCAGGTGCGCGGAGGCCACGTCCAGGGCCGCGTAGAGCAGCATGGTGGCCTTTTCCAGCGCCACGACGTCCAAAACGGCGGGGGCGGTGCACGGCCCGGCGAAGTCGGCGGCGCCCGCCTACTTGATGATGGCGACGGGCGGCGAAACGGCGACGGCGGCCGTCCTCACGGATGAGGCGGAGGAAGAAAGAGATGAGTCCAGGCATCTCACCGTTGGCGAGGCCTTCGTGTGCTCTCGGCAGAGCGTGCGTGATAACGAGGCCTTCGTGTGCTCTCGGCAGAGCGTGCGTGATAACGTGTTTGAATGAAAAGATTAACTTGTCTTGATTGATAGAAATAGTACAGCTTATATATGTTTGGAAGAGACTTGTCTTGATTGATAGAAATAGTACAGCTTATATATGTTTGGAAGAGACGCATCGCACAAGACGCGATGGTTGGAACGACAAGGGGAGATTTCCCTCTAATTAATATGCGCTAACTAATCACAACAGTTCTACTCCCTGGCATTGCTGCTGATTTTGGCCTCCACGAAGCAAATTCATGGCCAAACCAGCCGAATGATAGTATAGCACAGGGCGGTCACATGAAATAAAGAGAGAACCCCAGGATCAAATATATCCTGCCAGGACTAGCACATTGCATCTCATTCATGTCCAGAAGCATCACATTAACCATGCACATGTCAAACGAACATCACATTAACATCACTTGTAACCTCTCTACAAAGTCACATGGGGCACAGGCACAGAAGGCCCAAAAAACAGTCCGGTTGAGCTGCAGTGGTGGACTTGACACCACTGATTCAGCAGATCGCACTTTCTCCAACACACCGCGCTCAGGCGGTAAAACATGGTTTACCCTGCATCATCCTTGGCCCCTGTCAAGCATCACATGCAAAAACCGAAGGCCCTAGAAACGTTGTGCAACGAAAAAACCACTAGGACTTGAGAAGCAGGAAAGGGCGACCCGCCCCTAGGACGGCGCCAGAAACCCTACAAAACAAGTAAAAACATGCCGCTACTGCCCAGCAGACGGCTTGCTCGACAGCCTACGCTTGTACCGCTTGAGAACTGAAGCCAGGTTCTCCTTCCCTTTAGGAAAAGCTACGTCTCCTGCGGCTGTTCCGCTTCGACCCTTGCGTCCACAGATAGCTACTTCCACGTCCCTGATCGTCTCCAAGATGGCAGCTGAAGTGGTGAAGGTGCCAGAAATGGGCCTGGCACCCGGGCCTGTTATCTGAAGGCATGCGCACCCGGTGAGAGGTTTCCGGGGCTTGGAAAAGGCGGGTTCAATGATTCCCTGCGTAAGGTAGATATATAACATCAGCAAAAACCAAGCAAAATGAACCCAGTAAGAGTAGGTGTTTTGCCTCTGCATTCTCACAGCAGCACAATCTAACAATCCAATACAACTGAGCAAACAAAGCCCGTTATTTATGTTTGTCTTTTTCTCAAGGAGAAATCGCAAGAGAGATGCCAAGTTGAGAATTAAGGTAAGTTTGTTCCACTTGTGGATTATATACAACTATAAGTCAAACTCCAATCTATGCAAATGCCATATATAGTAGTGGGTCAGTTTATTTGCATCGTCAAGTACTCCCAACAGCATAGCAAGTTGATATGTGCCCAACTTGCTATGCTCAAATAAATATGCATTTAAAGTAACTTAATGGAAGGTGAGGTTAATTTTCAAAGTAATGCAGTCAGGATGCTTATATAACCTTTGCTACATGGATGAGTCAACCAATGCCTGGATCCTTCTTTCAGGGGTAGCCACATTTTGCACTCCTAGTCCACAGATCCAAACAGAAACTAGCCCCTTTTATACGGGAAATACACAGGAGCACATGGGTGCTCCACCCCCTATACAAAAATTAAATTAAAAAATACCAGGAAAATTAAAAAAAACTGAAATTTTGGGATATCAAACTTGGGTGCCCAATCTACTCGCGTATGAAGTTTCATAGAAAAATACCAGGAAATGTATCCGCAGCGAAGAAAATACAGTCCAAACTAAAATCCATCCAAACCGGTTTTTTTCGGTACATAGGATTTCTTTGTCTTTTTTGCCATGGATATGTTTTCTGGTATTTTTTCACGAAATTTCACATGAATGTAGATTGGGCACCCAGGTTTCATATCCCAAAATCCCAGATTTTTTTTGAAATTTTCCTGGTATTTTTTTGAACTTAATGTTCATATAGGTGTGGAGCACCCAGGTGCTACAAATCCTCTTCCCTTTTATAATCTCTTTTGTACATTCTCTATAATCTCCCCCTGCTCTCCTTGTATTTTTGTTAGCTGCTCTCACCTCAACCCCCCTGCTTTCCTTCCCCTGACCTATGTAAATAGCTTGTATAGTTGATCCCTAACTTACTATAATAATAATAAAAATCAGTGGGGGCCTTTCCCGCTGTCATTTGCCCTAAAAAAACATTTTAATGGTAAAAGTACATAAGACGAAGGAATCACCTGAAGACGGTTCAGAACATATGTGTACTTCCCCCAAAGTTCCGGTCTACTTTCCACAAGGGAAAGATCCAGTACCCGGCGGATACACCAGACACCAAAACTAACAACCAGGGTAGCCTGCCAAACGCAGGTTTCACCACAACCGCGCATGCGCAGAAGATCAGCCGACAACAGATTCTCAGTTGTTTCTTGTGAAAGTCTCTCAGCTGCTGCAACTTGATCAATTAAATTTTCATCACAACCACCATTTTGCCTAAAGAGCCCTCCTGATCCTTCCAGTTTCAAGATATTCATGATGCAGAGCCTAAGACATTGAAGAAGCTCTGCCTCACACTCTGTGTAAGAGGAATCATCCTTTGTCATGCCACTTGATCTCTGGCCAGTGTTCACCTCGCTCTTATTCAATTCTGCACTTGACATACCAAACAGCTGTTCAAACGGTTGTTGGGCCCAAAGGGATTTATTGTTGGGGTTCATACCCAACTGCATAGAAAGGACATCTCTTTGGAGATTATGTTGTGAGCGCTCATTAAATGCAATTTGGGCTTTGGACCTGGCTGCCGACTCCACATATTGTGATCTCTCAGATGCCAGCTTACTTGGGTATGCTTGATTTCCGGCAGCACCACCAAAATTTGCTTCGTCCAACGCAGCCTTTCTGCTTGCAGCAATTACTGCAGATATGTCAGGTGAACTGTGATACTTCTTTGAGTATCCAGGTGAGCCAACACTTTCACTTTCATCAACAGAGGTAGAATCATAATAAGGTCTCTCGACCGTTGCATTGAAGCGATTCATTGCTGGGCTTTGTGGAGAGTTAGCTCCCAATGAACCCCGTAAATTTTGGTTGCGGGCATGCATAACAGGATCAGCATAGTTAGGAAAAGAATGTTCAGATAACCTAGGAACCCGTCTTGGATCCAGGGGGATGTTAGAGTGCTGATTTCTACTTGCATTCATCCCTCTCAAATATGCCAGCTGATATCCATGAATAGTAGCAGGCTGATAGAACTGATTATCAGAGTAAGATGGCATATTGAAATTTGAATAGTATTTTGGATTTTGCTCAAGTAAGCTGCTGCTTGAACTCAAAATGTCTGTATATGGTGAATTCATGTTCTGAGACCAGTTGGATGAACCCATTGGACCCATCTGATGCCCAGAACTCCAGTCTAGACTACGGATATCCTTATCACGGGACATCGAGTCCCACGAGTTCAGTGAGGTAGCTGATGCTTGCAGCGCATCTCTCATCAAGGGGCTCTTTGAAGCTTCAATGGTTTGGTTATCAGCCCTCACAGCAGAATTAGCTGCTCTCAAGTCCAGTCCGAGCAAAAAGTTATACCTTTTTTCATTAGCATCTTGTGTAAGCTTACCATGATAATCAAAAAGATGCCCCCAGAACTCGTCAAGATGTGCTGCTAACTGCTTCCTTGCAGCACGGCCCAAACCAGACTGTGTCGAGAGGCTGCCACTGCCAGCATCAGAGTCTTTTCCCCTGCTGAAAGTAAGAGATGGTGGACCATCAGGATTGGAAGGTGCTCTGCCTCCAGCAGACTTCTCATGTTCCAAATTATGTGAGGCAACACTATCCTTGTCCCTGCAAACTTCTGCTACTACTTCAACATCTTTTTCAGTTGCGCTCTTCCGTTTGATGTTCTCTGCATGAATATGTTCTACTTCACTGGCTGTAGAAACCTTTGGTACCGACTCTGTCCAGTCAGCCACACAAACTGGTTTTGGCTCTTCATGGTAGACAGGTGGTGAGGGTTGAGCTTTAGGAGTACTCACTGCATAAGCAGTTGATTGTTGACTGTCAGGATCAGACTCTACAGTGGTGTCAGAACTTTCAGTATGCTCCAAAGCTGATTTCTGATGACTTTGATGACTTTCCATTGGATCCCTGAGAATAGCATCAGTAGAAGACCTTTGAACTTCTTCATGGGCAACATCTTCCAGAAAAACATCTTCTCTATGGTGAGTACTGCCCAATGGTTCTCTCTGAGAGTGCATAGAGAACTCCAGAGTTTCAGCTTCATTACTTGCAGACTTCAGTGGAGTAACAGCCAGAAACAGTGTAAACAGAAGACATGAACATGAAATTAGGACGATAAGAGTATATGGAAGTACAACAGGGCTCCCGGTGTTCCCTTTCATGCTGTTTGTCCAGGTGCTATCACCAAACAGGATTTCTGCCTTGAAAATGATGTTTGTAAATAGCATGAGAAGAAATGCGAGAAAGGCCAATATTTCAACAGATGAAGATATTCTGTAGTTGCCCATTATTGATCTTGAGGAAGCAACCCGGAAAACAGGTATAACAGACGCAGGAAGGAGCATAGCCTGGATGACTGGACAGATGATAATTAACTGATATATCGCTTCTGAGCCCGCAACCTTTGCATAGTAGATTGTAGGAATCATGGCAAAAACCTTGAGTAGCAGATGATGTGCCGAAAGAGAAAGGTTTATACCAAAGAAATTCTCTACAATTGCATGGCTACCAATAATAGATGACAGTGAGACGATGTGGCTCGAAAGGAGAAGAACCATTAAGAACACAAGCGGCGCTGCAGGATTCATGAATATCTGCAGAAGACAAGATTCAGAAAAACTCAGAATATAACTTCAATGCAGGACTGAAATAAAAAAAGGCAATGTCGCAAATAATTCAATATGTGGGATAGGGGGGACATGTCAGATACAAAACTTAAAAGGTAAGTAGGAAGTACAGAAAGGAAGACACGGACCTGGTTCATTAGCTCTACAACATCTTGAAAGGTCAGGAGCAGTGTATCACCGGATCCAACTGCTGCTGAGCTTATCAGAACATAGTTCACAAGAAAAACCCCAGAAAAAATAAATAAGATCGAAACAAGGTGGTCATGAAATAAGGCCCCAAGTGTAACAGGGGATCTTCTTTGAGCCTGCACATATGATATTCAAATTAACATAAACAAGGTAAAGGGGGTACAATATGCAGAGTACAAATTAAGCAAAATAAACTTGTTTCTCGAATCAACAAATGAAGATGTACTTGATGTGTTATATAACTGTTTGAATTTCCAGACCTCGTAAGTCAAAGTCATAACCACATAGGGACAGGCTGCAGAATGCTGGTGTTTTAGCTATCATTTTGTTTACTGAGAAGTCCAACTGATTATCCATAAATCAAGTTGAGTTTTTCATCACACTTCATGTAAGGTAGCATGAACAGGTTTGCCTTTTCCTTTTGTGAGAAAACAAGAACATAAATTACATATCTTCTATCATGCCTGCGCACAGACGCACACAATTCTTTTAGGGATTAACAAACCACACCAGTATATCATACCACAAAGTCATCACTGGTAACAAGGACTCGGGATCTAAACTTATATGGCTTAGTGGGGTGTTTACAGACTAAGATTGATCTTGTCTAACAAAATGCAACATGGATACTGGTTAGTTAAGATTGTGTGATAACTCTGCTGAGAGGGAGAGAATTGTGCTGTTCACAAGTACGGAGTATATGCCTACCCATTACCGGAAAAGGGGTATATACAAGCCTTGCATGAGCCAACCTAGACTAACAGACCTATACACATGTGGTACAAACTCAAGGTGGATCTGAGCCACCTAGTTTTAGGGTACAAAAGTATGAAAGCTATGTTGGTATCCATTATGAGCGGTGAGCCGGTGAGAAATCTGTAACTTAAAAGTCTTGAAGGTCAAACAGAAAATACTGAAGATCGTTGACTGCTAAGAGTGAGAACGCATGAAGGCGCCATATCAAATTACTGAAGGGAAAGCCTTACATTGGGCCAAACGGGCCTACAGACATCTGCACTTAAAAACTTCCAATGGAAGATAAGGTGCTATTGATGTGAAACCAGCACAACAAGAATTCCAACAGTTTGTACTTTTTCTGGTGATGAAAAAACCAGCTTTGTATCGTCTATGATGTATTTAGTACTGTCAGTGGTATAAGTTGATACATCTCAAGAAAAAGGTGGCATAACTTGATTGACAAAATATGGAATGTCGTAAACACCATACACGGCACATTCCGAATTATATAAGTTTAAACACAGCCACACGAACTTGATATGGAACTGAAGACAAGTTTAAAAAAAATTAAGGGCCCCAAATGTAACTAATGCACCACACTACCTGAATATCTTTCAAGTGACCATGAACAAGAAACACGGAAAGTACTTACCTGTACAAATGATGAATGAACATAGAAGTTGTGCGCTATTACATTTCCACCCAGAAGTGCCATGAGCGAGTAGGCACTTTCACCACTCAACTTGGGGAACATCACATCCATATCGAGAGGAACTCTTGGTTGACTGACCAATAAACCAAGCACGAAACAAACAAGTGCGAGACCTGCTATGCAGGCATTGAATATTCCAGCCATCTTCTTGTCCTGTAATGGGCAGAAGCAGGAGCCAAGCGCACGTAAGAATTTGAGAAGGTTCCTTGTACGAGATGCAGTTTTTATTAAAATTACCAGATGGGAGATCGCATATGGTAGTAGATTAACTGCAAAGCTTGCGAACCATATGCCTGTGACAAGGTCATCGTACTCGAATACAAGGTTAAACCCCATTGCAATGCCTGATATCTGAAATAACCAAACATCACCGTCAGACCATCAAAATTTTGGAACTTGGGAACCAGTAACATCACATGCTTTGGCAAGTTAATGCATGTATCACATAGGAAAAGAAAATTTCCGGAATGAAGCACTGACAGAACATATAGATTTGTGAAAAGTGCCTAGACATACCATGGTAATCTCTGCAGTTAACAAGGACAGCAATGCCTGAACACCAAGGCCAACACATATTGGCTGACTGTACTCCTGGACGCATATCTTCATGTTCATGTACAAGTATTGCAACAAAACAAAAATCAAATTCCCGTAGAACGAATTCGATGCATACAGCTGAATGATACAGAACAATAAAGGACAACATTTATTTATTTATTTGAAAGGAAAAGGACAGCATTTTATTTATTTATTTGAAAGGAAATGGACAACATTTAGAAAGAGCTGAATTCTCTAAAGGTAAAGGGAGCCAAAAAAAAGAGGAACTTTGGGTGGGTGATTGCTGGTTGCTGCCTGCGTGCGGCTGTGGGGTAATGCCTTTTGGCTTTGGGGGCGTGATTTTGCTCAAGTTTGCTACCTGCGTGCAGTTCTGGATAGTGTTCCTCTGGTTTTGGGGGCACTGATTATTCATGTACACTACCCAGCTTTACCTTTCAGTTTGTAAGAAACTTTGTGTTTTCGAATGGCCGGGTAACGAAAATTTACCTTTTGTCTTAAAAAACAAAGAGGAACTTTGATTACATGGGAGCTATTGTATCATTGGAGATCACCGTCAATCGTATCTAGGTCATCCATGGCGACTCGCTAGAGCTGTTTGAATAACTCTGCAAAGCAAGACGAAGAAGGAAGCGAGGAGAGTGGTGGTTACCTGGGCAAGATTCTTGGTAGTGACCATGCCGATGCATATGGAGAGGTACTGGCAGAGGACGGCGGAGAAGTTGAAGAGCAGCACGAGCAGCACGAGATCATAGCCGAAGCGAGAGCCGGCGTCCACGGTGGTGACCCACTTGCCGAGGTCGATGTACCCAATCGAGATGAAGAGCGCCGGGCCAAGCGTGCGGAAAAGGTTGCTCCGGCCGCCATCTTCGGCTCCCAGGGACTGTGCTAAGCTCCGGACGCCGTCCATGGCGGGCGGAGCGAGAAGAAGCGCGCTAGCAACGAACCCAGAGACGGCGGCGAGCAGGCGGGATCCCGGCTGGCACTAGACTAGCACAGCCAGCGATCTGCGTGACGGGGAGGACGGATCGGATCGGGGGTCGCGGGCTTGGTTGCCTAGGGGTGCGGGCTGGGATCGTGAGGAATGGCGGGGAGGAGGAGAGGAGCGGAGCAGGACGAGGAGGAGAGGAGGCAGGGGGG